>NC_133980.1:29190112-29490112 GCF_047716275.1 Strix uralensis | reverse complement strand
CACATTAGATGTAATAGAAAAACATTCTTTACTCTGCAAGTGTCTTTACAAATATATATTTATATATTTAAGCCCATTTCAGGCCATAAAAGCCCATAAAAAACAACCAGTACCTTTTTGAACAAGAGAAACTGTGATCCAGAAGTCTGAGGTGAAAGACTTCCACACAAGGGCTGCTTTGGCGCTTCTCTGAAGGCCTCTATTTAGCACATAAAACCATCTTAAAAATCACATCAGCCTTTTATCTGAAAGGAGGGGCACCACTTTTACCCCACCTTTACTACTCTCCACATGAGGTAAACTGGAATCACTTTTACATAATCACTTACTGCTTTAAAAAGGAGATATTGTATCCTGAAGACCAGCTTTTCCAAAAAAACATTCGTGAATGGGTTAAAAAGGTAAGATGCCGCTTGTGGATCCAACCACAATGTGCTGTTGTCTCAAAATAGAAGAAGTTGATACTAAAAAGCTATTCCAGATACATACAAGTACAAACACTAGAGCTGGTCAGAAAGATTCAGTTTCAACATTTTTTCAAAAGCAGGGAAATTTTTCTGCAGTGTGGCTTTTGCATTAATTTCCCCTATCCTCACTTTTCTACCAGTTCCATATACCCTTCAAAAAAAAAAAAATCACGTGTCTGTTGTAAGAGTGCAAAGTCCATTCAAATCTCGTGTTTAAATTCACTATCACTACACTTTAAAAATCCTGATGGCAAATAAAAAGGTCTCAATTTAACTTAGCAAAAGTGATATCTAGAAAATATTCAACATCAAGAGGTCTTACAAAAATCTTCAGACTACTAAGGCATTCTAAGGCACAGTGTTTTGGAAGAAGTGCTTTCTCCCTTTGGTGTTGCTTTATACACATCACGTGTGTGAGTCTGAGTGATGCATGGAGCCGCAGGTGTATGCCATGCCTTCTCCCAATCAGTGAATTGAATCTTCTTCTGCAGTTTCAGACGTAGGCTCCCAATGCTGCATGAAATTCAGTTAGACATTGCACCAGCTGCTGAAACTTGGGTCTTTCTTCAGGATCTAGGGCCCAACAGCAAGCCATCACAGCAAACCTGCAAGACAAAGACAAACGGAAGACATGAGAACATAAGCCAGATGACCACAGTCCCAACCTGAAAGCAAAAAACAGCATTTGCCACTAGAAAACCTGCTGACTGGAGAGAGAAAAGGAGCCTGGATCTTCTGATACACGATGCTGAACAACTCCTTCAGAGGACAGACACCTGGAGTGATCAATAAATGTGCTGTGACTGGAAGCGCTGGTTTGATTTAGGATACGCGTTGGAGGCAATCCAGGATGAAGCAATATATAGTTCATCAAAAATTGCTCAACTATTGTAAAAGCATAGCTCTAAGTGTTCCTGTGGTAGGCTTACAGGAAGGGGATCTGGGAGAACACGTGAGGCAGAAGGTAGCGTCTGTGCACTTGCATTCTCCTGTACCATGAGGATTATGACTAAACACCTCAAGCCCTGCCATTTAACTCCATTACACACAGTACTTCTCCACAGTCTTGCGGGGAGAACAGACTCCCTCTACCTACAAACCTAGTGGCTTCCTACACTGCAGCCCTGCAAACACTAAGCTGAAAATCCCTGGTCCCTTTGCCTGCCTCCTCCCATCCTCCTGATCAACCCCATTCCTCTCACGTGTCAGAATAAGGAAAAGAATTGGGTCAGGATTAAGTGAAACTCAACAACAACAACAAAAAGCATTTAAATTAAGCCCAAGTTCCTTGATGTAGGTCACTGAAGCCACACGTATACTTACATGAGGGTTTGTGTGAAAGGCAGACCCGGCCCTTTCATTGATAAGGCTGGCTTAACAGGCTGATTACAAACCATACATTTTATTCTCTCCAAAAACATGCACTTACAGTTCATCAGGGCAGTTGATTGGCTGAGCTATTCGATAGCCGTCCTTTAAATAAGCAGCCATCTCAAAGGGGTCGATATCAACATACGGAGTCTGTCCTAAAGTCATCAGCTCCCACAGTGTTACACCAAAGGCCCACTAAAAAGAAATAGCATACAGCATTAACAGAACAGGACAGATTTTGAGAGCTCCTTCAGACGTTCCACAAAATCAGTTGCAAATAAGACTACGCAGAGTAAGAAAGCTTTACATAAATGCTATATACATCCAAGTTCAACAGCACAATACTTTGTCTTGATAAATTTAAGAATCACAGCACAGGTGTTAAGTGAAGTAAAATTAAAACCTTAGTGCACTAAGACTTAAGTGCTAAGAAATCATGTATTTACTGCATTTTTCCAGTATGACATTTCAAAACACTTAAATCTAAGGAATATTAAACATTAAACCACTGTTTTGAAAAAATTAACAGTTTATATCACACTTTACCTCTTCAAAATACTACACAAAATTCCTCAAAAAAATGTCAGTGAAATTCAAAGGTTCAGAAGAACGGACTGGATGAAATCATAATTTTTTAAATCAAAGTCACCTGTATATTTTCAGTCTATGCTCAGAAGTCAGACTCACAAGAAAAATAAAGATTTCATCTAAATAAACCTGACGGCTGGATCAGCATTCAACATATTCAGCTGACAATGCTCGCCGAAAGGAGCTTAAGGTGATGAAAAAGATCAATCAATGTGCAAGCACAGGACAAGTAAAATGATTTACTGGCTGGTGTCAAGAGACCGAAGAGACAAAACATGGATGGTGCTGATACTGCACACTGATGATTCACTGCTTAAGTTACAAGTGCTGCACACATCATGATTTATTAAGAAGGGGCAGAATTCTGCAAGCCTCGAAAGATTCTTGCTTTTAATCAAAAGAAATCCCGCCACCCCACCTCGACCAAAGCCTAAGGGACCAAAAACTAAGGGATGCTGTCAGTGAACACTGATGGGAAGCTCAGAGCTGGAGAATGGCAGGGGGACTGATGCGGCCCTGCTCTGATCAGCCATCTATTAGCAGTGTGGGAAGGCAGGGGAGGACATTGTTTCATTTGCAGAGAAGAAAAATGCCGAGGGACAAGTGGTGGTGCACCTAGAACACGAGAATAAAGGGCAATTCAAGCAAAACTACTTTGAGAATATAACCATTTCTAATTCTGTAATAGCTGCATAAAAATGGCATAAAGAGATGCAGAGCTTCATGCCCAGCACAGGGAAAAACCACAGAATTAAAATTCAACAGGAATCATGTTTTGTTTTTCTATGCTTTGGCTGACTGATATAACTGTTGGCAGAGGAGGAACATATCAGAAATGTTTCAAGCCAGCAAAACCATTTTAAAGAAATGCATCCAAAAAGCAAGCCTAGAACACAGGCCAACCACATCTTAACAGACACCACCTAATTGTTTGTAACAGATTTCATCACTGATTAGAAGTTACATGCAACTGATAACTCGATTTCTTCCTAGCAAGCAGACAAAACTATATTACACCACATTTGTGAAAAGCATCCACGTAAATGCAAAGATGGTTTAGGGCAGATAGTATTTTCTACACCCAGAAAAAAAAGTCCATTTTTGCACACTGTAAAACTCAGATAGCTACGTATGCAAAGTTAAGAACTGTGTATTAGAAGCTGAGTTACATTATAATATAATGCAAAAAGGAGTTCTGGGTTATTGTGGACTATATGCTGAATTGTACTAGTTTTCTGAAATGGTTATGAAACCAAGGTGCCTTCATCCTAGTAAAGTTACACATTTCACTGCCAGTGTTATATAAGCTTTTATTTCCAAGTCCTGTCTTCACAAACAGTGAACACTTTCATTTCCAGATGTAAAAAAAAAAAAAAAATCAATAAGAAATTTAATTGATCCCCTTTAGTATTATACAAAAATGCTTTTACAGGCAACTTCTATTTCCTGTTCTGTCTAAGTTTGGTATAACACAAACCCCCAAACATTTTCCAATGAGTAAAGAAGTATTTCTGGAGCAGAGCTGACTCCTTTCCTTCCTTTTTTTTTTTTTTGTTTGTTTGGTTTGGGTCTTTTGTTTATATGGCTTGGGCACCAGTACAAAGACCATGGTAATGAGGAAAGAAAAAAAAAACCAACCGGTACATTTTAAGAAGCAGTTTAGTCTCTGGATGTAACCACGTTTAAGAAAGCATCACTATCAAAGAAAATGCCCCTGTAGCAGTAAGAGACAGATCACAGGGGTAAGTGGTTTACCATTAATTAGCACTCTAATTACCACAGGTCCATCTACAAGGACAAGCTCCTGTAAGCACAGAAGCAGTCCCTTCTGATGTGCAGGAAGCTGAGCAAGCACGGTAGAAGGCCACCATGGATGCACTAAGCTCAGACACTAAGGAAGCAAAGAGAGAGTGGAAGCAGAAGACTACTTGAGGAATAGAGTGAGAATGCATCAGCATGCAGGGATGGAGTTTGGAAGACCAAAGCTCAGCAGAAGTAACCTACCAAGAAATACCCACAGAGGAAAATATCTGGGCTGCACTGAAGCCAAGTGCACATGCACCAGACCACTGTACTGAACAGGATGTGTCCGAGAGCGCCAAGGGAGCAGGTGGAAGTCATCGCAACGCTGCTCTCCTCATTCTGAAAGGCCACCACAACTGGGGGAGGTTGGTGACATCTGGAAAAAAGGCATGCTCTTGAAGAGGTGGGATCTGGGGAACTACAGCCCAGGTAGTCCAACATCAGCGCCTGCTAATGTTGGGGAGCACGTGATCTGGAAGTCACTTCCATGCACATGAAACATAAAGGTGTCTGGGAACAGCCAGCACGGATTTACTGAGGGCAAACTGTGCCTGACTAACCTGACTAGCTCTTTGCTGAAAAGACAGTGTCAGTGGACACAGGGTGAGCGATGGATGCTCACACTGACTTCAGCAAGGCCTCTGACATTACCTTCCACAGCATCTTTATACCAAATTAGTGAGATGCCAACATTAAAGTGGCTGGACTGCTGGACTCAAATTGCTATGACCAGTTCCTAGTGGCATTGCTCAGGAATCAATACTGTTTTATCTTCATTAACAGCCTGGACTCTCAGGAAGTTCATGGATGGTACCAATCTGGGCAGAGCGGCTGACAGGCTGGAGGACAGGGTCCTGCAGAAGGACAAGAAGCTGACAGGAACCTTGAAGTTCAAGAAAAGTTCTGCTAATGCTACCAAGGAGAACAGGGTGCAACGGACAATTTTGCCACGCAAGAAGGGCCTGCTAGACCTTTGAACTATCTGCCATGAGCAGCAAATGCAGGAAGCAGGTGTACAGATGCCGTTCTGGACAAATCACTGTTACCTATTTATTGCCATGATTCTCCAACGGCTGTAAAAAGGGAGAAATGTCAACAAGATACATTTACAAAATGGAAGAGAAAAAAAAAAAAAAAAACAAGCTTACCACATCACTAGCACTGGAAAATTCATTGTTAACCAGGCTTTCAAGAGCCATCCATCGAACTGGTCTGTTTTCATTATCTCCCAGGCAATGGTAATCCATAGGAAATAGGTCTCGAGATAGCGCATTGTCTGTAATCTTAACCTGAAGTGCATCGTCAATGCTAATTTAAAAGAACAAAAGTATTTAGCAAACGTAGCATTACAGTTTTACAGAAAATATTTAGGCTCAACCTTAAGTTTCAGACTCCGGATTTAACTGGGCAACACTAATCACATTATTCATTTTCATTCTTCTAGATCAATATACACTTATTCTGTGATTATCAAATATTATCAAAGAACGTATTTATTCTGCATTAACAGATAAGCACTAGAAAAATCAGCAGTCTTAGATTAAATAAAATCAAACATTTACAAGTGAAAAAAAATACAGTTAAAGCAAACAAATAACTCCCTTAAATTATTCCTCCTCCCTCAGAGATCCCCTATCAAATCGATTAAACAAATTTTAAGCTATAGTACCTCTGTAGCAATAATAAGCCAAAGATTTAAGCAAGGCAAGATCTAGTAATACCTTGTTAAAGCAACCAGCATTATCTGTGGCCTAACAGCTTGTCTCCAAACAATCTGGTAAGATATTATTTATTCCTCTCAACAAGAGATATTCATTCTGACCACTGTCAGAAATAGGATACTGACTAAAAGAAACTTTACTTTTAATCAACAAAAAATGATTCAAAAAAGCACAGGGAGCTTACTGATTTTTTTCTCTCCTCTGGGATGTTAATTCATATTCTTTGGAACTTAAAAAAATGTGTAATGAAGTTCAGTGTTCTCAGACAGCTGACAGAATACAGGTAAGATGTTGGCTTTAACATCTTATGACAAAAATGTAGAAATAACATTGGTTAGGGGGATTGTAACGAAATGGCATTTGCTGTCTTTTCATCTTGTCAATCATTTATTTTGATGAGAAAAATTAAATAGAAATGCTCGATTTGCGTGTTTCCTGCTTCACTATCTCAAGTGCCTTCTTATTTATTCCATTTCTATGCACTTTCAGGTCAGTTCATTGCCCTCAAAATTTAAAGACCAGGAAATTTCCATATCTAATCACTCTTAAAAGTTCTGAGAAATTCCTAGAAGACCGATCTATAAACAAATACAAATCAAAAGGTAATCTCCCAGCGATGAGAGAGTTCTGACTTGTGTAATCCATATGTCCACTCTAACTGGGCCCTACTGTGCCATGGGCACACAAGGCCAAAAGTATCTCCTCCCTTAACAAACCTGCCAGGGCCACTGCAATCCTGGCTCCCTTCCCAAAATTAGGGCACAGGTACATAGGTCTGACACACTTCATATCAACTCCTCCCAGTCCTTCACCACACAGGAACAGACCTGGGGAACAAAGGGGTGGCAGATAACCAAAGCCCTTCAAGGGATCCTGGCTACTGGCACCCTCTTTAAAATCCTAATGCTAGCCCAGGATTTCTTGTGCTGCAGCACAGAGCGGTAGATGCTCACCTCCTGCCTGCATTTCCCGTGGAGAAGGAGCACCACGTGCACTATGTATTGATTTTTACTGCCAGCACTCCAAATCACACGTATGGCAACTAAAGTGAAGCTGGACTCTGCTCCAGGAGGACAAGGAGTCAAGCAGCCTGGCCTGCCGACCCTTTGCCCAGCAAGGGCACTAGGCTATTAATTCACTGCACAGAAATGCTGCCACAAGGTAATTTCCCTGAAGCACTGTTTATGATCCTTGTCTCCTGCAGTACTGCTTCTTCCTGAACACGTTCACCAGAGAGGACAAGCAGTAAGAGTTAAGAAAAGAGTCTCTAAGGAACTGCATCAAACTTACATAGTGCAAGAGCCAGGATTGTGCCAGCCTGGCTTAGTGGCACCAGTTCAAAAGCTTCAAGGTGGATGTCACTGCTCCCCCTCTGTCCCAGCATTTGCTACGCTGACAGTGCCTGATGCCCATGGTGCCAGTACAACAGTACAGTAGTTAAAAGAATATCCTAGGACAAGCATGAGTGCTTAAAGCATCTCTCAGGTTTTTCCTCTTAGTCCCTCAGACGCAGCGTCAGAAGCTTTGCTGACCCTGGCCAGTCTGAAGAACTGGGCCAAAGACTGCACCTGAGAGCACCGAGTGATTTTATGGACACTTTTATGCACAAGGGACAAAAGTTCTAGCAATAGTGACCCCTGACAACCCTGAGGGGCTAGGCAGGGAAGGCAGTCCAAATTTCAGGAGCAGGGCCTATCCGGGTGCGGGGAACGTGGCACATATTTTGCTATGAATTGCTGAGCCAGACGTGCAGAGCTCTCTAACAGCCACCAGCAGCACGGCCGCAAGGCATGCCATACACTAGAAGTGTGTGCTGTCCACGAAAAATGCAAAGACAGAAACCGGGCTTCCACTTCAAGGACTATGTGGGAACAATCAAAGAAAACTCCCAATCCAAAAGGGGTACAAGAAGGTGGTTCAACAACTGCGCCTTGAAGATATGGGAGGGACTGAAGCCTTGAGGATCCCAGGATGTATTTTCAAGGGTATACTGGAAAACATGTTGGCAAATAAGGAAAGACACATTCACAAAGGTGGCAAAAAGCTGAAAGAGATGGAAGCCAAAGAACGGGAAATGCGACAGTAACCCAGTCACTCCTGCCTGGGCAACTGAGAAACCTGAAGATTTGGGAGCATGCTCCAGTCTTTATGCCCTTGCACTGGCAGAAGACAGCCTGAGAAAACCCTGTGGGCACTGCTAAGGCAAAAAGCCTCTCAGATTACATGTGATGCAAGACCCAAGGTCATCAAGAAGATGCAGGCAGCAATTTTGAGGAATTAACTAGTTTAGCAATAGTATTTTCATAAAACAGACACAAGAATCAAGCAATGACTAAACCATGAGGCACTTTATTTTCTTCCAAAACTAAACGATGCATCGTAACTGAAGGAATGCAAGATGTGCATTTATCCCAAGTGATCCAGGGATGATGGACTGTTTCATAGATCAAACTGTTTATGGTAAAGCAGAGCTCATCAAATCTCAAAATCATCTCTAATACCCAATTTCTGGTTAAAGGCTTTATATTCATCAGCAGGTACTTCACTGATCAACAATTTGTACACAGCTCCGGGGTATAACCCAGAGGTTGCTTCTTTCTCCTTCTCTTTCATTACTAGTTCATTAATAGAACAGTGCATGTTCTTGGGGGGGCAGTGGGGAGCAAAAGGAGAAATGTCTCTCCAAATCAGGAACTTGAATTCAAGGCTTCAAACACGCTCTTGAAAACTACGTTACTTGAATTATGATGTTATTTCAGATGATATAAAACGAAGCTCAGGGACTAAGTGGCCCTTTTGATATCTTCAGATGTTTAGTTAAGTTTAAGCAGAACTCTGTATTTTCTGTTTCCCCTTATTAGGTGTTAAAGCAGATGAAGAATGAGCAGAGTTGGCAATCTGAGTGATTTGGTTTGTGGAAAGACAAACACCTCAATCTCTACATTTTGAGGGCATATTCCAGTCAGAAGATGGTCTCAAACCCTACTTTGGCATTCCTACCATTACGAAACGAAGCACATTCGTATGTATCCATCATTTGACAACTAAGAAATCTACCAATGAAGAAAGCCATTAAGCCATTTTTTAAGAAAAAAAAAAAGAAAAACTACTTCATACAAAAATCTATCCATCGATAAACTGCCAAAGATATTCCAAGTTTTTATTAAAGCTTAAGGGAAGCTTTAATATTTTTCAAGCCTTTGAAAAAGTGATAGACAAAACCTAAAAGAAGTATTTAAACATGAGGATGTTCTGCTTCCTTGAAAACCATGCTTTCTGGTTCAACGTCTGTTTAGAGGAAAACATCTGCCTGACAAAACTATTCATCCAAAATTTGTAAAAAAACCCAAACAGTAGTATATTTTGAAGTAGAGATCAGGCCAACTGAAGAAAGCTTGTTGCAGCTCTAGCTACTGACGTAACACTGTCTGCATGAGGACTCTACGCCGTTGAGTACTTACACACAGTTTCTAGCAGCCAGGTCTTTGTGAATGACCTCCCGTCTGGCCAAGTAACTCATTCCACAGGCAATCTGAATAGCCATATGTACAAGATCCTGCTGGGAAATTGCCTGCAAGAGCACAGAACAACAATCATTGCAAAACTGCAAGGCCAGTGCCTGTGAGGTTGGTGGTTTTGTTGTATTCTAGTGCCCCCCCTCACCCCCCCGTTTAGCAGCTGATGCTTTGTAGTAACTACAGACACTACCACCTAGTGAAAACATACAAAGACTCCTTATTATAAATTTTAACTTTTTTTTTTTTAACGTGCCAGGGGCAAATGTTTCCAGTTTGCAACTGCCTCACTGCTACACAGCTTTTTCCTTTGATTAGTGGTGAACATAGGCAAAACAGTCAATTCTACCTTTCTTACCACATTTTTTTCCTCTTTCCCTAGAAACCAACTCATTTTCAGGCAGCAGAGCACAAGTAACAGTCAAAACTCTTTTTGCTATCTACGAATACATCCATCTATCTTGCTATGCTGAAAACTGGTATCAAAGGCTGTTGCTCCATCTACTTTTACAACTTCACAGTCCTATATAAATTAAATCCCTGCATATATTTGTACCTTGGGTTCCTGCTTCCATTTCTTTAGTGCTTCAGAAACTTCAGTATACACACTGAAGTTACAAGACTGGGGTTGAAATAAACCAAATACTAAATTAAAACAGTAACAAACTGGCTTCTTCATTAAAAGGTTGTTATTAAGAACAGTAGCCATGTATAATTTCAGAAAACTCAAGCGTTTGCTTTAGGTATTTGTAGAAAAGTTCCATCTTAAAATAAGTATCTAGGACATCAAATGTCCTGGTTTTTGATAATTAAGTACAGTCATACCTAGTTACTAAGAGGCAACTCCTGTTTGACATAATGCAGATTATAAATACCATTTCTGCTTAAATTCTTGGAAGAGGATATTAGTGCATTGCATAGGGATTTCTAACTCAGATTAAGCAACAAAACAAATTAGATCAAAAGTTGAGAGATCCTAGGAGCTTATCACAACTTACAAATTAACAGAGGTAGGTGGCCCTTGCTATTTTGAAATCTGGTACATAACAGGGACACAAATGCTGACCTCAGGAAACAATTTTGTGCTTGATTCAGTTTAAAGACAGAAGTCAAGCCAAGGTGAAGTTGAAGAAAAGACGAGGTAATCCTAACAAGAGGGATAGTTTTACTACATATACACATCCATCACTAAACACTCAGATTTTTAAAAATATGCAAAATATGTTCTCATCTAGGCATATTTTCTCACTTATGAAATCTATGCAACAGGTTCCATTGAAACACAGTCAAGTTATGAATGCTGAAGAGCACCCACAGCAGTTAAAAAAAATCAGCAGACCGCTTCCTTTAGTATCTAAAGTTAAATAAATCCAGTTATTTTACTTAATAGCAAATCTACAGCAGCACTGTAAAAGTTTAACAGAAGTGCTTTATACTTACAATAATTAAGAACGATAATTAAAGTGATAATCTATTAATTATACCAAAAATAAAATCAGTAAACCCGAAACTTCTCCATACAGTTTTCCCCTGTGTATTCTAACTTAAATCCACAACCATATACCATTTTCTCTATTTTTTAAATATTTTAAGATGTACTGATATACCAGCTACCAGCCTAATCTTTGAGTTTAGCTCAGCTTCATGCTCTCTGAACATCTGTGATGAACGCAGCCAAGAATTGTTGTATGAACCAAGACAAACACTTGCCACGGAACCTGCTTGCTAATTCTCTCATTGTCACAACAGAACAGGTGAATACCACAACCATTTATTTTAAGGCACATACAGAGATGACAAAGCAAGTCTAAGTTTAACGGGCAAGAAGTCGGATTTCCGAGTGTACCTGAGGATTGTTGGCCTCTACCAGCTTGCACTGTCGCAAGAATAGTTTAAGATTCCCCCAGTTCATGTATGGCAGCAGCACCATTGGTTTCTCTCCCTCTTCTATACAGACATGAGTGATAGGTAGCAGATTCCTGGAAGACAGGGAGAGCAAATCCTAATTTTATGAAACTGATATTTGATAAAAATTTTCTTGATCCTAAACCACAGTAAGTGAAAGTAATTCAACACTGAAGAAAAGCATTTATTCTTGCATTCCGAATTGCAGAGGACAAGGTCTCCAAATAACTGAAGCCCTACACGTCTGTTTTTAAAAAAATTAATTACTTGAGTAGTTTCCCATTGGAAGAATCCTCCAAATTTTTTCACTTGGTCCAAAAGGGCTGAAATAAAAATTTCTGTGAATACAGGTTATCATTTATATTAAGAAGCAATATATCCTCAACTTGGAAGTGTATCATTCTAAATGCAGCTGTAGATATAAAATATATAGCTCCATTACAGTGGTCTAAAAAAAGTCAAAACATCATGTTTGATCCACTTCAAAGTGACAGAACAGAAAATTTTAGTTTTCAATCAACTAAACATTGCAGTCTAAATGAAAAAATATCTCAGGAGTTTTATCACAGGTGTGTTACAATCATAGAATCACTCAGGTTGGAAAAGACCTTTAAGATCGAGTCCAACTGTAAACCTAACACTGCCAAGTCCACCACTAAAGCACTTTAAAGGTCCTTTCCACCCCTCCTTGTGGCTCAGACAACTCCCATGCTGCATTGTTCCTAAACATCCTCCTATAGTATCAACGTATAAATTTGTAGAAACTTAAAACAAACTGTATATAGTTTCAATTTTCCATGAAGTATTTCTTAGGAAAAAATGCATCTTCTATTGAAAACATTAGTAAGTCTCCAATAAGTTATAATTGCTTTTAAAAGGGAACTTTGACATTTCCTGTTCCTACCTGAAGATGTCTGATCGTCAGGTGTCACACCCATGACCCTACATACCCACGTAGCTCTACCTTCAACCAAGACAAGGGTCCCAGCTTCACAGACAGCACACAGAAGAAAAGCTTTTTGGACTTTTTGAAGAGTTTGACTTGTAATAGGGAGGAGAAGAGCTGATTTTGAATGATGGGAGGGAGGTTGTTTCCTTTTGTTTCAGTTTTAAGTATGGTTCCCCAAGAACCTGCTGCTACTCTTAATACAATCCTGTATTTTAGGCAAGGCCTTAACTATAATAACTTCTAGAAAAGCAACTTTTAAATGCTCTGTAGAACTAATAATTCTGCTTGAACTATTTTCATTTCCTTCACTTTACCAGTAAAAAAGATCAATTACCATAGGTTTCTTCTTACCTGCATCCCTTGCCAGTAATGAGGATATTTAAGGGCAGTTTCAGCCTTTAATCCAAGCTGCAAAACTGCCACTAACTCAAGCTGTTTGGGGCATCAATTTAAAAAAACTTAAGCCATCACCCCAAAAAACCATGCCACTACTTCTTAAGGAATAAATCCCATCAGTGATGTTATGATGCTATACCAGGACAACTCATGTGCAAAAGCCCTAACAAGCATTTCCTTCTGTCCCTGTGGGACAGTACCTAATCACAGTACTTTTATGTGCCATCTAGAAAATCATGAACAATACAAAGCAGACTAGTAAATTAGCTAAATGCACAATCAACCTGCACATATACTTACTCTCGTCATCACTAAGATTCCCACCACATTTAACAACCAGCCTGTGCAAGAACCAGCATAAACAGGTGCCTGCAGCACCTTTTTCTGCAATAGCTAAGAATATATATAAGGAATATCTACCCATATTTCACTGAGAGGATTGGAACACCAAACCAAAAGACTTCTTATTTTCCCCACACGCTGCTACCATTTAATTTTACAGACTGTGCTGCTAGGAAAAAGAGCTTATATCTACAGTTCTGTATTTTGAAGTGCAACAAAAATAGTTTCAGCTCTTTACAGCTTAAGAAAAAAAAATTAAAATACACAAAATGTTGCTGAATTCTGAAAAAAAAAGTTTCTTTTCCTCCCTAGGGAGCTTTAAGCACAAGTATTTTCAGCTCAGAGAGATATAGCTTTGCTTATAAACACTATTTAGCTTACCTGTGATGAAGTCCTCTGAGTTTACAGCTTTCAGTCAGCATCATTGTCACCTGTACCTCTGAGGCTTGATCTGATTAAAAAAAAAAACGGAACCACAGATATAACTTTGGAAGCAAATCAACATATTAATTAAAATTTGGTCCAGATTTGCAAGTCAGTTGAGGTCATTTGAGCACAAACAGAACTTGTTTGCCTACTTTTTTTAAAATGGAGTTTTAAAAAACCCCAAACAAGTAAGCCAAGTTCTAGGGCATATTTCTGCTTAAACAAATGGGGTGAAGCCAAAAAAGGAAATAAAACACACTCTAGGTGCTGACACACTGTACTTTTGCCACTTCCTGACAGCTTCTGGGCAGGCATGAATTGCCTGCACTAGGCAGTGGGGGTCACATCCTGCACACAGGGCTGGTGCTGCTGGAAGAAAGGGAGCTTGCCGTGCATTTCCCAAAAGCACAGAAGTGCTCAGAAGACACTGGTTTGTTGATGAATTACCAGTACAGGCTTCTGCGGATTACTTCCACACCAATGGAGACCATTTATTTCTAGATTTATTTATTTACTGCTCTCTACTTGAAACACTTGACTCTTGGTAACCTTAGAAATGTTTACTGTTCTCTTCCCCACCTTTCAAAAAGAAAAAAAAAAAAATTACTGCTGCCAGCTAAAACTCAAGCATCTGTGATAACTCCAGTAACCCACAGCAATCAGAACATCTACTGGGCAGAAGGAGAAGTGTAACCCCTTCCAGACAAATATTTTTGTGTATGTTTGTGTTTTTTCCCTTCCTCTAGTGGCGAGAAGCAACAGGGAAGCTTAACACGATGTAAATTGGAGCTCTCACAATCCCACCCTCCTCATACCAGGGTGCATTTTCTGTCCTTCCTTCGTGCTAGTACTAGTACCAGTGTGCCTAGGCAGCATGCTAGCACAGGAGAGAGCCCAGCAAAGGCCAAATAGTTTTCCTTGTTGCATTAGGATGAATTTACATATTACAGATGAGTCAAACTAACATTTTACTGCCCTGGGAGGAAGAGGAGAGAACTCATCTGCTCTTTTCCCTTCTTCATGGTCTTACCCTCCTCACTGTACGAGCTCCAACACCCTTCCCTAACTGAACTTTAACCCTGCAAAAGAAAACATGACTTTTGACTGAGTTAAGAGTGGTGAATGTGGTCAGTGCAGATGAGCATGAGGTAGGGAAAGAAAGCACAAAGCCCCGAGGGAGAGCGTGACCTCCCCCTCATGGCAAGGGCAAGCTAAATAGACAGGCTCTAACCATAATACACAAATTGGCATTTAGCTTTCCAGATCTGCTGGAAGTGGAGACAGCTTGAGGCACAACACAGCTCCTGCCTAAGAAGGGTTCATCAAAAGAGAAATCACGCAACTCAAGAACCTGTGAGCCACAAAACATTGGCTGGATTGAGAAAGTTCCCCTAAATCAGGGAAAGGAATGATATCCCAAGGCAAACTGCTTCAAAGGCTGCTTTACCACCTTGGCTCAGAAGAGATTAAAAAGGAGGCATGCCTTTCCAAAAGCATACAGGCACTAAAAAAGGAGGAGATCAGGAAGTGGAGGCTATAAATGCAGATACAGGTCCCAGCCAGAGGCACTAAACCCTGAGTATGCTTGGAAACCCTTACGGAGCAAAGCTGCCTAGACCCAGCACAGGCTGCAAGGACCTGGACCACCACAAGCCAAAAGACAGCGCTCTAGAGAAGTGCAGACACAGAGGTGCCATTAGATTAGTGACAATTATGGCTGCGGTATATTATGGGATGCACAGAACGGTGCATTTCCTTGTATTTGATAACAAGTCAGTATAGGGGAGGGTATGAACAGGTTCTTGAAGTGCAGGAGACATTTAAGTAATGGTCGGTTTGCACTCCAACACACAGAGGCACAAGAAAGAGAAGGTCCTACCTACTGTGCAGCAATAGCACTCAAGTGTTTTGTATGTGATGAATTTGATACGTAGGAGACAAGACTTCAGAAGGCTTGTGAACACGTAAGAAAAAACAAGATACTACATTAAAATGAAGTTACATAGGCATGAACGGCTGCATCACCCAACTGTTATAAAGGGCAAGAAGCATTAAAAAGAGAGGTGTAAAAGCATATTGTAAGAAGTCAGAGGAACTGCCAGCAGGCTGCTAGTACACAGCTTCAGGTTTAAATGCATTCATTACTACAACTCAAAGACCACAACTTCTTCAACCCAGCACACCACAAAGGGAGAAAAGAGATTACTAGGTGTGAGTTTAAGCTGATTAACTCGTTTATACACTCTTTGGCCCTGTGCTTGCTTAACTGGTTTGCTTTTAATTATAAGAGCCACCATGTAATAATTCGAAGCTCGAAATCAGAGATTATTTAAGACTGGCTTTAAAGTCTACAGAACAAGTTGATCTGGTTCGGATAATGCACCTATTCATCTCCTCACACTAACAGTGTAAGAGATGACACTCTTCTGCCCAGGCCTTTCCCTTTCCATCACACAGGGGGTTTTTCAGCAGGTCACTGTTACGTTTCATTGTTTTCTTTCAGCCTGGAGACACCATGCTATAGTCATTGAGCACCAAAAAGGACGATTGACTCCCATTCAAGTATATACGGAAATCTAAATCTTATCTTGTGAAACAGTCCCAGCATCCGTATTGTGTTTTCTTATCAATATTATTTCCTTGTTTTCTGTATGGAAAAAACTTACAAAACACCAACAAATTCAACACGCTAAGAACAAACAATAGCAGTACAAGGCTAATCCTCCTCTAGCTTAGACTGGTGCCAATTTAGAACAACCACACAATTTGATTATTGTGGTTTTGTACTAGATATTATTCAAAACAGAATATAAATCACCACTTCTTTGAGTGATTCTAGTCAAAAAGGGGTAAGAAAAAAATACTGCAACAGTCCCTACTGCAATCAGACTTCCTTTTAAAGGCATTTTCTTTAGTTACACAACAAAAAGTACATTTCAAACTGTCACATTTAGTAGATTATAACCACTTTCAAGCACCCAACAGACAGGTCTTCATAGATCAGGAAGACGGTGATTTTGGTAATAACACATTTTGTTGTAGACGACTTGATGAATCTGACCATCCTGCACTGAAGACCCTTAAAAGCAATCCAGAAAATCCACAGTATTTCTGGCTTTCACACGAGAAATACACAGTCCCAGAGCGAAGCCAGGGACAGCCATGACCTAGCAATTCCAGCGTGGTGAGACATTTTTATGAGGAGATACTAAGGTGAATCCTACAGATTTCATTTTCCTGCAATCCTGTACCAAACCACATATCAAATCTCTAAGCGTTACATGTAAGCACGCACACGGGCATTTTATTCACAGAACCATGTGTGCAGCCACACAAAACGAGACCTGGGGAATGATCTTATCAGACACACAAAAATGCCCGCAGGCTCTTTCAGCTCATTTTTTCTGTACCAGATCTGTGAAGTCATTTGATATGAACACAGCCACACACAGCTGAAGAGGGGGGAATGGGGGAGAAAGCCTCCCACAGAGCTAGAAACCTCTTAAATTAGAATAGCAACTTAAAGCCATGACAAGAGGAGGCTACAGTCTCCCATATATTAAATCTGTGCATCAGGAAACAGCCCCAAGTTTAAGTCAAACACTCCAGGGCAAGGCAACAAGGGCTTCATTGCACAACTTCTTCAAAGCCCTAAAAAAAGCTAAACTTCCCTCTGAGATATTAACACTATTTGTGATTAATACGTCAGTGCTCAACAATTCGTGCAGTTGCAGCCTGATGATCATGAGCTGTAGCCAGGTCAGTGCTTCTCAGCCCCAAAAGAGCACCATGTATTTTCAAAAGGCTATTTTCACAATCACACACCAACAGCTGAGTAACTGAACAGCAAAGACTTCAAGTCACATGACTTCAAGATTTAATACCCAGTAGTAATTCTAGATGGTCAATTAGGACCAAAAAGGTCCAACTTTAAGAAAGTACTTAAAAGCAAGTCTATCTGAGATAGATGTAAATGCATTCCAGAACTAGGAAGATGCTTTTAAAGCACTGGTTTTACCCTTTCTGTGCCAAGAGCCTGGCTGTGAAAGTCTACCCTAAGGCAGAGAGCAAGAACAAGCTAGGATTTCAAGAAGCTTTGATACGGCTGCAAGTTTATCTCATGATATTACGTTATTTGTATATAGCCAGGCACAATGGAGCTCTTGGCACTACTGGTTTTATATAAGAGCCTAATCTCTCCACACAATTCTGGCAAGTGTTACATGTGCTGAGGCCCTTCCTGGTTCATGGGGAGCAAGGGCACCTATTTGATTTTTACCAACCTGTCAAAGTCCATCTGCAAAACTGCATTTTAAAATCTTTGTTCATCATCACCTACATGAATCACTGTAACACTCACGTGAAAAAAAAAAAAAAAATCTCTGGGGAGTTCTGCAATGACACTAACACTGCAGCAATTTGCTTGCTTTGAGACTGGGCACATTTAACAACTGTACAGCATCATGCTCTACAGTCACTACATGGTAGCGTATCGGAAAAGAGTCACTCCACACCTCAAATTACTTACCAGAGATGAAAAGCAGCAATTACCTGGATATTGCAGTGGGTTACCCCATTAGCTGGATAGCTTTCAAGAATAACATTTTAAGTCAGACCTCCTAGAATCTCAAAATAGCAAGGCGCTGCATTACGACTTAAAAGACTTTAGATTGTAGTACAGTCACTGAAATCTATTTCTTCAGACAGAAGACAAAGCAGAGTCTTAAAAGACATAAAACCAAAGGCTTCAAGATTGAAATAATTCATTCCAGACACCTTTCACAGTCTGCTATGGGCAGTAACACACAGCAATTTCTTCCAGCACTCCTATGGGAAGCAACTCCTCAAACACTACAGCTAGGAAGTCTAAGCCTTCTGCGCAACACATCTCCTGACAGCAATATTTAAAAAAAGATGTTTTACCGGAAGCTCTTCTCACCTTTGGACCATTTGTAACGTCTTGTTCCTGTGCGAACTTCCTTCTGTCTCATATTGCAGGCTAATATTCCCCATGCTTATACAACCCCTTTTCTATACGGCTACCTGTTTCCACAAAGCTGGTATGACCTTTATTATCTTTCAGACTTTTGGGCTTTGCCAAATGTACTGTGACAAAGTCCACAAGCTCAAGTTATTGAAGGGTGAAAAGCACACAGTCAGGCACAACGGTCACAGACTGTGTCCACAGGAGTTGAGAGTGTAGTACTAGAACTGCCCTAAATGTTCAGCTTCGGGTAAGAAATGCTCCTAGTAGCAACACATCCTTTACAATTACTGCTGCTTCTGCAGAGCAATTATGTAAAATCTCTCTCAAGGCAGAATTCAAACCCAGTTCAAAGAGAATACATGCCTGAATGAACCCTTCTACACAAGCCTTTGGGTTTTTAGAAGAAAATCAACACTCAAAGACTATCCTGAGTTCGCATCTGCTGTACATGACATTTTTAATGCTGCTATCAGACATTTTCAGAATTTTCCTTCAACAGAAGGATGAACTGCTTAAGGAACGCAAGTAGTCATGATCCAATCTGCTTTTTCATAGATGGAAGGGAAAGTACATACACAGAAATATCTGCTCTTTAAAACTTCAAGAGGCCCTAACAGTTAGGCAGTGACAAGCTACCATGGAAGCCAGTAGCACATCCGATGGCTTTCTGCCCACCACGGAAGTGAAGGAAAACCACCTTGCTCCCGTTTAGCCGCTCTTATTGCGCACGCAAGTCAAGCTAGCCAGAGGCACGCAGGTAATGGCTATACTCTCACACATCAACATCCATCTGCTTCACAAGGCAGCCACGCAGCTTACAGAATTCACATCTTCTGTATGTCAAGACATACATACACAAATGATAACGTAAGGAGGTTACAGCATAGGACAACCATGCTTGGTTTTGTAAAAGTTTCAGAGCAGGATTTCTCTTCCAATCTTAACACCAAGGTTATTTATATTAAAACGTGTTTCCACACTGCACAACTTTATTTTCCAAAGCAACACAGTTTATATTTTCAAATTCAAGCCTAACTTCAATATATTCTGGAAATGATTCAACACAACACTGCTAAAATGGGGAATACCGTTCTGGTTTTCCTACATTACGAATGCACACACAGTTTTAAGCCACAGAAAAGGGTAGAGAGAAGTATGATTTGGGGATACTGCTACTTCCCTACATAACAATACTAAAATCCAACTAGCAGCAGCAAATAGCAACAAGCAAAAGGCCCTGTGCTCAGTAATACATTTAACTTAAAATGAAGCTGAAAGTAAATGAAGTGAAACTGGGGAAGTGACATGTAAGTGATTTAATGCTTCAAAGTCTATCAACTGCTAAAGGGCAGCAGCTAACAAAATTGAAATACAAGTAGTGATTTTAACTATGTAAATGAAAATGTACTGTAGATGATGAAATTTGTTTTTCCCTGCAGAAGCATATGGAATAGTAAATCTTGAAGTGGTATAGTACTTTGGAACCTCAGAGCTGCTACCGAGTGATTTTTTTAATGCATACTGTACTATTTCAGGTCTCAGGATACTTTCTTAATGAACTAGGACTGAATGACAAATACAGCCTATTTTTAAGTTGATATTCAAAAATTGGCCACTTTTCCCTAATTCTTTAAATTCAAGTATCTTCCTTTAGGAAGATGCTTAAGAATTTAACAGACTAGAAGCAGCTCTTTTCTGGGATTTTTTTTTTGTCATAAACTTTCTTCTACAGAAACAAGATCTTGTATTCTGATTTTGGGAGGTTAAATGCTTTTAACTATTAACTTAGAATCACAGAATCATCTAGGTTGGAAAGGACCTTGAAGATCATCTAGTCCAACTGTTAACCTAGCACTCACAGTTTCCAACTACACCAGATCCCTAAGTGCTATGTCAACCCGACTCTTGAACACCTCCAGGGATGGGGACTCCACCACCTCCCTGGGCAGCCCATTCCAACGCCTGACTACCCGTTCTGTAAAGAAATACTTCCTAATATCCAGTCTAAACCTTCCCTGGTGCAACTTGAGGCCATTCCCTCTTGTCCTGGCGTTGGTTCCTTGGCTCAAGAGACTCATCCCCCCTCTCTGCACCCTCCTTTCAGGGAGTTGTAGAGGGCCATGAGGTCTCCCCTCAGCCTCCTCTTCTCCACACTAAACCCCCCCAGTTCCCTCAGCCGCTCCCCATCAGACCTGTGCTCCAGACCCTGCACCAGCTCCGTTGCCCTTCTCTGGACACGCTCGAGTCATTCAATGGCCTTTTTGGAGGGAGGGGCCCAAAACTGAACCCACTCATTAGGGGGCGGCCTCACCAGTGCCGAGTACAGGGGCAAGATCCCTTCCCTGTCCCTGCTGGCCACGCTAGTGCTGATACAATCCAGGATGCCATTGGCCTTCTTGGCCACCTGGGCACACTGCTGGCTCATGTTCAGCTGGCTGTCAATCAACCCCCCCAGGTCCCTCTCTGACTGGCAGCTCTCCAGCCACTCCTCCCCAAGCCTGTAGCACTGCTGGGGGTTGTTGTGGCCGAAGTGCAGCACCCGGCATTTGGCCTTAGTGAAGCTCATACAGTTGGCCTTAGCCCATCGCTCCAGCCTGGCCAGATCTCTCTGCAGAGCCTCCCTACCCTCGAGCAGATCAACACTCCCACCCAACTTGGTGTCATCTGCAAACTGACTGAGGGTGCACTCGATCCCCTCGTCTAGATCATCAATAAAGATGTTAAACACGAGTGGCCCCTTAACTTAAATACTGTACATTTAAGGCATGAACTTAAACTTATAAATAGTTTCACAAGACAGTGCTTTTAAGAATGAACTGCCCAGAAATGTAAAGTCAAATGCAATTTAAATCAGTACCTTAGGAACAACTGCATATGCTCCAGGTTGCAGTATACTATATGTCTAATAGGAAGAAGAAACCCTCCAACTTGGTTAAGGGTTTATAACAAGCTTTGTGTTATTTCACCTAACTATGCCTTTTGCTTTCCCCTGTTTTGCATAGCCTAAGTTCTCAGGATCTCTATTCCTACACCTTCTAAATGTACTAAAGAAGTTCTAAAGGGTCACCAACTTGCACTCAGCTGGGCCGTAAGCAGGCCAAAACAGCCATCACATGAAGGCAGTAACAGGTCTGCATGCTATGGACAGTTAAGTCCTACTTGTTTTAATATACAACATTTAACATCTAATAGGTTCCCTCATACCTACAACTCAACACAAACTTGCACTGCAAAGTGCGTGTTTTGACTCATCCTAGGCAGCTGCAGCCCTGAGATGTACCAGATGAATTCATGGTACGGTCCTTCGCCAAGGCTTCCATTACAGCATCATGATCCACATTGTCTATGTGGGTACGCTTTGAGCATCCCATCTCAGATTAACAATAAATAAAAATTTTAAAGAGTATAATGTTGGAGGTAGCCAAGGGTGCTGAAAATCCTTTAGTGACCTACGAGGATGTGAACAAAACTCAAGACTTTGTTAAAGTTAATAAAATGATGAAGTCTTAAGAGTTAATCTTCACTTACACTATGACTTTGTTTCCAGTGCTTTTCATGGGTGGTTTGTTTTCAAACACTCCTTCCTTGAACATAGGAAAAATTTTAAGTGGTTAGAAAAAGAAATGGAAGCAGTCAGGTTATCTTGAACAGCACGATCGGTTGTTTTTAACAGAAATGTACCTTGGCCAGAACGTACTAAATGAGTCAGGGCTCTGCACAACTCAAAACTCACTGCGTATGTTCCTGGAATAACACAATTCCATTTGTTCTGCAAAGAATTTTCTCCTTCACAGGAAAAGCACCATTAAACAATGCGTTCTTTAAATCAAAGGTGAAAGCCGTGTGTTTTCTTCCTCTTCTGACGCAAGATGATCTAGAAGATTCACAAGAAAGCCTATTTCATGCCATATAAAGGCAGAAGAGATCTGTCAATCACTGACAAGAGATGCAATACCAGCTCTGAGAAACACGCCGAGACACTTCCCGAAGTTCCGAGTGATTGGAAACCTCCTATCGGAAAGTGAAGCATTACAACCTCATAAAACAATTCTACTGTAGAGCAAGAAACACAATGAAGAACGCAAATGCCAGCTAAGTTTCTCATCTTTCTAACAAAGAACTTATTCAGGTTGTGTTGATCCACGGATTCCAATATCCCAAATATAGTCCACATAACATATTCTTGTTCTTACTGGTAATGAGACACATATCCTTAATCTTCATGCGTGTCCATTTAAAGAAAGAACGAAGGCAAATTATCCACAGAAAAGATGAAATGTGAAAACTTTTACGACAACGACTAGCAAATTAATACACAGTGAAACTGCAAACTGCAAAGAACAACTGGATGTCCAACATTAAGGATCTAGAGAAACTATGAACAAGGGAACTTTTGCCCAGGGCTTGTGATCTTTGTAAGTTATTAGAGCTTCCAGAAAGCTGTCTCTAATTTCGCCAACCGATACACATTTTTCTTTTAAGCTCTCCTCTTTGGCACAGAGCACTGCACGTAATGGAAGACTCCAGGATCCAGACATACTCTAAAGCGTTAGATGATACAGCATTAAAAAAAAAAACATTATAAATTAACGTATTTCATGAACATGCAGGTAGAAGCTTTGTCACTACCTGGGGCATGTTGCAACTTTTCTCTGGAGTGCACTACAGTTAGGTGAAAGAAAATCCTCTTCTAAGGAATCTGCAGTGAACTTCTGGCACTCGGGGATGAATTCTGCCTTCAGACTCTCTTTATAAAAGATGTGGTGTTGAGATTTCGAGAGAACTGTCTCCAACTTTTCAGTCTGATCAGTTTACAAACTATGCAACAAGTAATCACTGAATTGGCTGAAAAGTACTTCAATACTTAATGAACAGTTCAGATGAAAGACCCCAGACAAATTCTGTGGTGTAGGAAAAACTAGTCAAATAAGGGTAAACAAGCAAACTCCAACCTATTTGCCTTCTGCACTGATGTTGCTTTATTAGGATCAAACTTGCTCTTTCAGAGCCTGACCTAAGAGGTCAATCCCAGCTTGAGAAAATGGGGAATACAATACATTCCTGGAAACTAGTCTCACACACTCTCTGAATGGCCTCTTTCACTTACAGAGTTACTCAGGACAAAGGTAGGCAGGTCCAGGCTTTCTCAGTTTTTATGTATTACCGATTCCTTTAACAGCAGATCACTTCAGAAGGGAAAACAAGTACTAAGTTCAGAAAAAACAAGACTTCTTGATTTCAGTCAGCACTCTTCTGGTTTACAGTAATGCTCAACACCTTATCAGAGGGCTAGAAAACATCAGGGGAGGAAAGTGGGAAGGGCTGCTGCAGTCACTGCCATAACCAGTCAACTATCTTTGCTTTTTGATCCTTTGGGGAAAACGATCAACCCCAGGGAGAGATAAGAAGATGGCAAAGAGGCAAACTGACAAGGCTGCAAACACATTCATCTCAGAGCAGGAAATACTCAGGTCTAACTACTGTCTGATGAGCATGTCAGCCACAACATGCATCTTCTCCAGGATATGAAATGAGAAAACTGACAGCACATTCTCCACTGTCTACATTATTAGAAGTAATCCGTCTTGAAAGGTTATGGATCCTATAATACACCAACAACTGAAGGAGGAACACAAGAGATATCCATTATGATAAGCACCTGCTGTTATATCCATGGCATGACCATTCTTCACAGGTTTTTCCTAACAAGCAGTATTCAGAAACCATTGCTTGAATAGCATAATAACCCTTCTTTGACACGCTTCCTAGTACAGCAGAGGTCTTCTCCTAAAAGCCAACATACATGAGCTGCCCATGGCACAAGGAAGCCTTCCAGTCCCATATATACCGTTTGCTGGGCTTTCTTGGGCACGTCCAGTGGATAATCACTTACTCCACTAGCTTTACCTCTCTGTACAATGCAAACTTGCTCGGATCAATACAGCCTGCAGTGGTGACATCCGACACAAAGCCACATGTATGCCAGTACACGGGTGTTATTCTGCAGGGGTGAAGGTTGACATCCAGTACACAACTGCACCAACTAAGGTCACGTCTAGACAAAGTTCCCAGGTTGAAGGAGGGGATTCTGCCCCTCTACTCTGCCCTCATGAGACCTCACCTGGAGTACTGCATCCAGCTCTGGGGTCCTCAGTACAAGAAAACCATGGACCTGTTAGAGCAGGTGCAGAGAAGGGCCATGAAAACGATCTGAGTTCTGGAACACCTCTGGTATGGAGAAAGGCTGAGAGAGTTGAGGTTGTGCAGCCTGGAGAAGAAAATGCTTCAGGGAGACCTTGCTGTGGCCTTTCAGTACTTAAAGGGGGCTTATAAAAAAGACTTTTTATCACGGCCTGTAGCAACAGGACAAGGGGCAACAGTTTTAAACTAAAAGAGGGTAGATTTAAACAGGACATAAGTAATTTTTTTTTTTTTTTTCCCCCCTCCAGTGAGGGTGGTGAGACGCTGACACAAGTTGCCCAGAGAAGCTGTGGCTGCCCCCTCCCTGGAAGGGTTCAAGGCCAGGTTGGACGGGACTTTGGGCAACCTGGGCTAGTGGAAGGTGTCCCTGCCCATGGCAGGGGGTTGGACTAGATGATGTTTAAAGGTCCCTTCCAACCCAAATGATTATATGATTCTAATATGAAATTCTAGTTTGGACACAAGTATAATGATCATATTTGCCATGTCCAGGTGTTCTTCTATTGCCAATTCCATAACATAAAGCCACAGCAACTACCCTAATGTCAAAACAGCCAATGCAATGTCGTAAGTTTCTCAAGCTCTGATCCTGGTGAGAAGAGGTATTTTTTCTCTCAAGCAGGTTATTCTTCCTCACAGCATCTGCTGAGAGAAATTCAGTTCATATTTTTCAGAAAATCTGAAACACCCCACACTCCCTCCCCATTATTTTCTCTCATTCGGGGTACCACTGGATTTTATTTTATCAATTTCAGAGCACACCACTGGGTAAAACAAGACAGTTCTGGAGCAGCTCTTACTTTTCGGGGGGGATAACTTAGCTACACAGACAAAGCCTTTTTTCCTTGTTGCTTTTTCATGATCCTCAGGCTCCTTTCTTGCCTTCAGCAACAGAGATATTTAAGTCAGTTTAATAGCTCTCCTACCCATCTCGCTTTTGTGGTCCTGCCCTACTCCTGCGTTTGTGCCAAAACAGCAGTGTGTGTGTGTGGTCACAGAACGAACGAGATCAAGGAAAAAAATCTGGTTAAGAGAGAATTTTTGCAGGGTTTTTTTTTCCAAGCAGATCAAATTCCCAACTTATTACATGATCCAGCTGCACACACAGCTATCGCAGCCAGGGTACGAAGATGAAACTGCTTAATATTACCACTGCAAATGAACTGCTGTAAGGAGATGTGGGGGTGTTTACAGTTATTTTCCTAGCAACGTTCTGCTGCCCAAACCAGTATTGTTTCACTGACAAGTATCAGCAAAATCTATTATAAACTTTGTCCATATAGATCCTTTTTAAAGCTGAGAAATTCTCCACGGGCAACAATTATGTGAATATCATTACTCCCTTAAGACCATGCTCCAGTTCACCACAGCCAGCAAGTCTTCCACTCCAAAGGGAAGGGCTAGAGAAGTGAGGATGTGTGTTGCGTCAAAGATACAAACCACTGAAAGGGAGAGATGCAGCTTTAAGAGTGGATTGGAAGCCCCACTGAGGTAAAGCAGTTGGATAAGTGGTGATGGGAGGCAGCTAAATTAAGATCTGTTCTCACAAATGTTGTCTTGTCATTTAATCCAATGCTATAAAGAGTAAGTATGCCTGAGTAGTGCTGCACAGCTGTCAAACTGCACCAGCTCACAATAATTTTGGGGCTCACAAGAGCCATAGCATTTGTTGACTCTGAATCAGGGCAGAGAACCACCAAATAACACAGCAAAGGGGATCACAGATTGAGGCGACACTGGCGAATGATGCCCCAAGTTAGACTGCCTCATCACACACAGAGGAGCACCAGGCTCACGTGATACGGGGTAAGTCTTCTGGAAACTATATCAAATTAAAGCAATGTGACTCCCTGTTTGGTGGGGGGAGAGGCAACAGAAGAGGGCAGAATTCAGGAACAGTTCCTAAAATACTGGAAAGAAGCATACCTTTTTTATTATTTTTTTTTAAATAGAGGACACTCCTTTGTTTCCTGCTAGAAGTCACTACAAGAAAATACTTGCCTTTATATAAGACGACCATTACTTTTGCTAAGGCTATGACTAGCAAACACAGTTCTAGCTACCACCATCATGCTAAATGGTAGCCTCCAACATCTTCCAAAGGGGCAGTGTATCTACTCTTCAGAAGTCCTCTCTGGACTCAACAGGGAGGAAAAGTGCTACAGAATCAAAGCGTACCACCTCAGAGGCACTCCTGAAGAAATAATGGAAGTATCTTGTGATGAGAGTAACTGTCACTCTGAATCTAGGAATACTCACAAGGACATGCAAGAGAAAAGAGCAGGACAAGTGACAGCAGCAAGTCCTCACTGTTTAGCCCTCTGTGAATCCCATTAGCAGAAACACAAACAGTTGTTTCAGAGCACAGATCAAGGTCTGCTGGCTGACTCAATACTGAGACAGATTACTCACAGGTTACCCTCCTGCTGCCCACAGAGCAGTACTCACTGTCGGTACCCATCCCACCTTACAGTTTGGCCATACCATGCTGATTAGGAGGTAGGGATTTCTCAGGCAGGAAAGGAGGCTAATTTCACATTGCCTATGTTGATTACTCACAGCTGGTACCTGGCCCGTAATACTGACAAGTCAGACCTTTTTAAGTTCAACATATTTTGTTAGAGCAGCAGGTATGGTATCAGGCACTGACCTGTCTTCACTGCCAAAGCACACCATCCCACTAGGCCTATATCAAGAACAATGTGCAGGTAAAGAATGCAACAGCATCCATCCCTAACTGCCACTTCAGACCATTTCAAGAAGTAGGGACCCCTTTTCTAGCTACTTTTATTCCAAGTCAGGTTGACTAAGAAATTTCTCCCCTTGAAGTGAGCATGAATCTTCTAAAGTGGCTTTCCACATACACTTTATTATCACAAGCATCTGACTGTGAGAAACATACCAAGAATAATAGAAGGTTGCTTTCTTTAAGCAATATATTTTTCTTTAAAATGGCATGGAATAAATGGGTACCAGAAAGATTCAACAACAACAAAGTTTAGCTTCACCAATCCCCACCTTCTTTAGAATTAGTATCTTTTAAAATTACTAGCCAGGCAAAACAACTTAAGACATGTTAAAATTACTATAGAAGCCTGATTATTTTTTTTAAAGAAGTTGTAAAACGATAAACCAATAATACACCCAGCTGAAATGACAAAAATAACTGGTGAAGCAAGTACTGTACAGGGAATTCAGCAAAACTGTTGTGAGCTACTACAGAACTCTCACAATGATGAGTGAGAGGAAAGGATATATGTAGGATACATGTAATACTGTTTTCATCTATACTTACCTTGTTGTTTCTTAAGTCTACCTATCATGACTTAAATCACTCCAACAGCATATTTCTTGAACAAAGCTGCTGTATTTGTATAAATTAAGTTCTAAATGATAATTCTCATGCTTTGGTAGCAAAGTTTAAGGACGGCAGAAACTATGCCCTATCTTTTGTACAGCCACGCATGTTTGTAACAGATTTTTCAGAGGCACTGCAGGTGCCTTTTTCAGCAATTTGCAGGGGAAAAAGCTGTGGATGGAAAGAACAGTGACATGCTAGGGGGAAAAACACAAATATAATTTTTACTTAGAAGAATAATAAGCGAAAGTATTCAAGACGTAATAACTGAAGGCACTGGTGGAGAACACATGCATTTTTCTTCCATATAAGATTTCTGTTCTCTCTGGCTGAAGGCAGCATCCAAACTGCTTTTGCTTTTTAAGCAGTAGCCATTTGCATATTTTGGGGAAGAGGGGTTGTTTTTAAAGACAGATTGGATACACTCAGCATGCATCATAATCCAAACAACTGGACACAAACCCACTCCTTTATGTAAACACATACCTTTAACAGTTTTGACAAAAACTTGTTTCTCTTTACTGGGGTCTTTTTCTTCTATTAGAATCCCATGGAAAATGCGCCCAAATGTGCCTGTGAAGAGAACATACAATTAATAAGTATTATGTGGTTAAAATACACTGATAACATTAACAGAATTTAGTATGTCTTAAGAAAATACTACCTCAAAATGCATCAGCCACAGCAGAAAGTTAGGAACAACAGCAGTTAAAACGGAAGTCCTGAATGCCCTATTAAGTCAACAATATATAACCCAGCCACCTCTCCAGCATGAGGTAGATTCAGAACTATATGCACTAAATGCTGAAAGGTTTAGATGACTAAAATTTAGGGGGACAAGTGCTAGAGTGAATTAATGATAGCAGAGGAATCCGGTTATCATCCAGTATCAATACTGATGATGGGTTTATTTGTGGCAGTTTAGTCAGTCAGCTGCACTAAAAACCTCTAGCTTCATCCTTTTCTCATTCAGCCAGTCTAGAACTCTCCAGTCAAAACATTTCTCACAAAGATTAAATTCTTTTGGAAATGTTCACAGGGCAATACTGGTTTCAGCGAACCAGTACACATGGAACCGTTTGGAAAAAAAAAACCCAACAGTACCACATTACTCAAATGTTTCACCTCAGCTGGAAGGTGTTGGGTTTGTTTGGGGTTTTTTTCCAGACTCTCCAACATTTTTCCATTCACAAAATTTTTAACATACCATTGCATGAAGAGGAGATACACTGAACAGCTGGAGTAAGAGCAATTGCAGCGTGGTAACGCACACAGAATTAACTTTTTATACAACTCAGGTGGGCAATTCTTTTCTGTAACACCTCCTCCGTGGCACCAATGCGTGCATCATCTTCATGCAGTCTATTTATACATTACATCCCTTTCCCATTGATTTGCCCTGTCTGATTAGGCTGAAAGATCTTTGATAGGATTGCCTTAGCCTGGTTGTACATCTCCTGGCATGAAGTGTAGGTCTCATTTGGTTTCTAAATACTTAACAGGGACGGTGCAACATTTCCATCACCTGCCCTGGGACTGCAAAGTAAACCCTGCAAGACAGGGGTCATCTCACTAAGAAGTAGTTTAATTAAGGAGACTACAAGGCAGCATGAATTATTTAACTTTAGCAAACTAAAACCCTTCTATCCTGGTTCTTGAAGACACCAAGAAAGTGCCTTCAATATATTTTCAATATATAGATACATGTAAAAGTCAAAGGGAAGATAGCATCTTGTACTTGTCAATCTTTGATTGACAGCTGGCTGAACATGAGCCAGCAGTGTGCCCAGGTGGCCAAGAAGGCCAATGGCATCCTGGCGTGTATCAGCACTAGCGTGGCCAGCAGGGACAGGGAAGGGATCTTATCCCTGTACTCGGCACTGGTGAGGCCGCCCCTCGATGAGTGGGTTCAGTTTTGGGCCCCTCCCTCCAAAAAGGCCATTGAATGACTCGAGCGTGTCCAGAGAAGGGCAACGGAGCTGGTGCAGGGTCTGGAGCACAGGTCTGATGGGGAGCGGCTGAGGGAACTGGGGGGGTTTAGTCTGGAGAAGAGGAGGCTGAGGGGAGACCTCATGGCCCTCTACAACTCCCTGAAAGGAGGGTGCAGAGAGGGGGGATGAGTCTCTTTAACCAAGTAACAAGTGATAGGACAAGAGGGAATGGCCTCAAGTTGCACCAGGGAAGGTTTAGACTAGATGTCAGGAAGTATTTCTTTACAGAACAGGTTATTAGGCAGTGGAATGGATTGTCCAGGGAGATGGAGTCCCCATCCCTGGAGGTGTTTAAGAGTAGGGTCGACATAGCGCTGAGAGATATGGTGTAGATGGGAACTGGCAGTGTTAGGTTAATGGTTGGACTAGATGATCTTCAAGGTCCTTTCCAACCTAGTTGATTCTGTGATTCTGTACTGAAACATGGTATCAGGCTATCTAAGTGTAAATGCTGGAATTAAAGAGACTGGGGAAGCATGTAAAAACAGTTATGACTAGAACGTAATTTTCATGCAATCCAATATCTGGACACAGTAGGACCATAACACAGCACGCCTGTGTGGTCCAGTTTGGGATTTTGTTGTTTTGGTGGTGGGTTTTTGTTGGTTTTTGGCTTTTTTTTTTTTTTTTCCTAATAGTACCCTGAAAGACTCCTATCTTAGCAAGAATTTTATATCACTGGTGTGCTATAACATTTAGCAACAGCACTGTGCACATGCTATTTCTGCCTCACTCTCCTCTGAGCTTTTTACAGATTATGGTGTTTGTATTCCAGACTGGACATCTAAGCCATTTCTCTGCTTCACCAGAAAATGGTAAAGGTCCACTTACTGTTCATATCTGTTCCATTTGCTAAAGCACAGCTATTCCACTAGAAACTTTTTTTTAGGACACCTACATTTTTGTCTTATATCCAGTACAATATGAGCTTGAAGCAGATTCAGAATCAGGTGCTGCACAAGCCCAGCAATACAAAAGGTCCCTACAGATGCCTCTGCGCACTTTCAGACCTGCTGCTTTACATTTTTCAACTGGTTACACCACAGCAGAGCCATAATCTCCTAAATTATTAAAATGTTCAAATAGATTAAGTTATGGAAGCTACTTCACAGAATCACAGAATCATCCAGGTTGGAAGGGACCTTGAAGATCATCTAGTCCAACTGTTAACCCAGCACTGACAGATCCCAACTACACCATATCCTTAAGTGCCATGTCAACCCGCCTCTTGAACACCTCCAGGGATGGGGACTCCACCACCTCCCTGGGCAGCCCATTCCAACACCCAACAACCTGTTCTGTAAAGAAATACTTCCTAAGAGCCAGCCTAAACCTTCCCTGGGGCAACTTGAGGCCATTACCTCTTGCCCTCTCACTTGTTACTTGGTTAAAGAGACTCATCCCCCCTCTCTGCACCCTCCTTTCAGGGAGTTGTAGAGGGCCATGAGGTCTCCCCTCAGCCTCCTCTTCTCCAGACTAAACCCCCCCAGTTCCCTCAGCCGCTCCCCATCAGACCTGTGCTCCAGACCCTGCACCAGCTCCGTTGCCCTTCTCTGGACACGCTTGAGTCATTCAATGGCCTTTTTGGAGGGAGGGGCCCAAAACTGAACCCACTCATCGAGGGGCGGCCTCACCAGTGCCGAGTACAGGGGCAAGATCCCTTCCCTGTCCCTGCTGGCCACGCTGGTGCTGATACAAGCCAGGATGCCATTGGCCTTCTTGGCCACCTGGGCACACTGCTGGCTCATGTTCAGCCGGCTGTCAATCAACACCCCCAGGTCCCTCTCTGACTGGCAGCTCTCCAGCCACTCCTCCCCAAGCCTGTAGCGCTGCTGGGGGTTGTTGTGGCCCAAGTGCAGCACCCGGCATTTGGCCTTATTAAAACTCCTACAGTTGGCCTTCGCCCATCGCTCCATATGAGCTTATAATCAATCTCTGGCCAAGATCTGTAAAATATATTTCAGTTCCCTCAGCAGCACTTAAGAATTCTTGGAAGTTTTATGCAGGTGTTTCTATTCACTTCTTCCCCTCTGAAGCTCTTTTGTTCTTAGATGACAGAGGCTCACCTCTGCTACAATCCTGAACTAAAACTGATGATCGATCATCAGGATCTGTCTTCTAGTCCTCTAACTCTTGAAGGTTTTAACAGACTCAGACAACTGCTGGAGGCCAAGAAACAAGACCCCAGTATTAACCGGGTCCACACTGCATTCAGCAGCTGTTTAAGCTGCATCTCGCAGAACAGGGCAGCTCTGTCACTCCGTGCTGAACACCTGAAGCGTAGCTGCGGCACTGAGTCACTTCCAGTCATCGGATGACTCCTAACATCAGAGCTACGGGCAACAGACAGTACAAAGGAACACAAAGCACATCCCGCATGCAAAGGAAGCTCCACTGGAGTGGAGCACAAAGCTAGCTCCTTAGAGATTTAGAGGCATACATTAAATGGGGAGTGTTAGCATCATCCCATTGTTCTTCGACAGTAATGCAAAGCATTTAGCAGTTCTCCTTCCAAAGGATGAGTATCTCAGATCTCCAGCTTTGAAAAGTTTGATTTCTCATAAGGCTCAGCGAACACAGACTTGAAGTTGCAGCAGTAAAGAATATTGACAAAAACCCCTAAATATTTAAGCCTATTTCCCAAATTCAATATCAACAATGTTGTGCATGAACACTTCCAAAGTAAACATTAAACAAGACAAAAGAATCAGGTAATCTCTGAATTTTTCATATCAGAGCTGTACATGCTGCATCTGCTGATCAGATTTCCAAATCAGAAGCTATCAAATTGAGACAATGAGCTTAGACAATGGAGGTTTCTGCAGGCTTTGGGTTTTTTTTGTTTTGATTTTTTTTTTAGTCAAGAGAAGCTCTCTGCAGTAACTTACAGAAGTGTTTGCCACTTGCAGCCCCAACTGATTACCTCATTCCTGAGCCATCTAACCCCTTCCTTTAAAGCACCAGATTAAGACAGACAAGCTGAATGATTTACTGAGCATGGTTAGTTGCTCCCCTGTATCAATGAATTCTAGAAACTGCTTTCCCCACACCCCAAATGCAAACATTCATCATTCTTCTCCTCCACCAAAGTCACGAAGATCAGAAACGTCATCCATGATTAATTTCAGAAAACAAATCTAGCTATAAAAATATACATATACACCATGTTGTAACCAACAAGTGTCCCGAGTCCTATAAATACCTTCTTGGAGCACATCTTTTAGAGTTATCCTCTCCCTGGAGATGGCTATGTCCTTCACTTTAGCTTTTGCTTCCATTAGAGTGACACTTTTAAGATCATTCTTCTCTATCCGTAACGTAGGATAACCTGAGGAGCCAGCAGAGCCAAACAAACCAATATAAATACCCTTATAACAAGAACACAAGCACATTGCTTCACCTCAGCACCACCTGCAGGTATAAAGACACGCAAGCAGCGCGTACTTAAAAAGATATGTATTAATCTTAAAAAGATTATAGTATTAAACAACAAAAAACACAAGAGAATCACGTGAATATAATAATCTGCGGGGAAAAAAATCACACAGGAATTCTCTATAGTGTCGTGCAATCAGGTCTCATTATTAACACCTAGTAAACAAAACTTCTTACGTACTGAAGCTGATTAACACCTCACTGCACTTCCCTGACAAGGAAATAAAGACCAGTCGAAGACTGTCAGAAGCCTTGTTGGAGTGAGGAAGATGCCTTACCCCAGCAGGATGTAACCAAAACTACCAGTGCCCTCTTCTGGCCCTTCTAGACATCTAGGTGCACTAATACAGTCAGAAAGCACTGAATGTTTTTGTACAAGTTTATAAATGAGAAAAATCTTGTGAATTACTTTGATTTTTTTTTTCTTAAATTTAAGTGTTACTGAAAATAAAGTTAGTACAGCTGTGGAAGGACTAAGAATGTTCTTTCTTTTTATTTCATGCATCCAGTCTTTCTTCTTCTTACATTCATTTTCACTATTTTCTGTGCTACCAGGGGTGTCCCAAAACAGGTAAGAGACATTTTGAAACAACAAGGACTGAACACAGCAAACAGGTGCCATTTAGCCATCATGGCTACCACCCTTGTCAAGGTGAGGAGGGTTTAATCATTATGGGCTTGGTCCTCTCCCCTTCTGCCAGAGGCTCAGTGATGAGTTTCCAGGGGTCATACTCAAATTAACCAAATGGTGTGACTTAGAGGGCCAACCTAAAACCCTGAGGTTGATAGGACATCAACAGCACAACGTGATCAGGGCTAAGAGATGGAAAATAAAAAGACTGGGGAAGGACTTTGGGTGGCAAGGGGGGAAAACCAGCCCAAGAATCAGTCGCATGCTAAGGTCTCTTCCAAACTCTATGGAAGGAAGTGGGGTTTTTTTTATATTACTTATTTTTAAATTAATGTTTCTAGTAAATAAATTTTAAAGAGAGCTCTGTGCAAGGGAAATATGAACTCAGATGACAAAAAAAATCCTTTTTTTTTTTTTAGGGAGATTTCAGAACATTTTCAGTATATTTCAGAAGAAAGCCAAAACTTTCCCAAAGTTGCAGTTCAATCTTAGGTAAACACCTGCTTCCACACATGGGGAGGAAACAGGAAAACACAGTAGGGCTGAACAGTAATCATGACATCTCTGCAGTGCTCCCTCATGAATTGGGATGGTCAACATCACTACTAAGTGCAATCAAAAGACAATGGGAGACTTTTGGTCTTATTAGTTGCTTAAAAAAAAAAATCAAGTCATTAATCATTATTAACACCACCCTTCCTTTTAATTCACTGTTTTTTTAACTATTTCATGTTCTTTCAAGCAAAGCTGTAAACAGTAAGAGATCAGGAATATATCACCCTTGCAAAGCTTTTTCCCCGCCCCGTTCATTTCCATTGCAGATTGCAGCAACAAGGTGAAAAGATTAACATAATCATCAGTAACACACAACATCACTTGTTTTGGTCTCCACTCAGTAACTGATCCCAGGGCTAGGTGGGTACCTCCACTTGCTGTTGTTATCTCTTCCAGCTCTATACCACCCTCTGCTTGAACTGCCTAAGGCAGCTTCTTTCCAGTGTTAAGAAAACAGATGCTTCACAGATACCAGTGAAGCCTTTCTGGCTGACTGATCTACGCGCAGGGAGAATATCCCATGGCACATAACACAGTTATCATGCTCATATGATGACACCTGGGCCCCTGTACTTAAGGAGGCCTCGATCTCAACTATGGCATGGCTGGATAAAACCACACACCACATGAACTCAAGAGGCAAACAGAGCCAGGAGAGTATTCATGCTCTTCTCTTGTACTTGATACTAAATTGGTGTGACCCCTATCACCAAATACTCCAGCTGTGACCAAGAGGGTCTGTTGCAAGGGTCTGTAATTAGATTAACACTTACTGGTTACTGGCGTTGCATTGTTTGGCGTGTCAGCTCGCAAGTACTGTGTCGTCTGTGTGGAAGGTTGGGATAAACCTTGCGAGCTACTGCTGTCACTAATGCTGTTTTAAAACAAAATGGACATGAACATGACTGCTTGCCACAGTAATAAATTCAAAATTAACTTATCAAAGTTAAAACCAGAAGATTTTGCAAGCTAGACTTTGAAAGAATGGCATTTTTAAAGTCTCTCACCCATTAAAATGTATTTTAGGTAACTCAAAAAATCTTAGCACTTCTGTCCTTTAAGTGTGAACAACCTCCTATTTGTTTTGCAGGATTTGCTCTGTTCTCCAGTACTTTTTTTTCCCACTTTCAAAAAATCAAGGTGACAAAACGTGTGTTGCAAAAAGCACCCCATCATACCAGAAACAAAAAAACCTATTATATTCCAGAGATGACTTGCATGCATTTCTTTCATGGTACCAAGAGTTTGAAAGCAGTAAGCAGCCTGAGACAAACAGAGAGGCACCTGTAACACCCTGCAAAACTTAACTAGCTTTTTCAGCCAGAGGGATCTCATCTTGTTTGCTCTGGGCATGCCAGCTGCTAGCTCTATCTGCTGCCCTTTACCCGTGCTGGAGATTCCCTACTTCACGGTTGCAAATGGTTGTATGTCCTGTATCACTGTACCCATCTCTGCTCTCTTTTACAGACCCAACTGCCCTAGTCTAACTTTGTCATTGCTCTCCCTAACGATACTTGTTGCCCCTTCCAGAGCCACCTACAATGTGCTTTTGGGATATTTTTTGGGTAGAAGGACCATAGCTGAACATAGTATTCAAGAGACAGGCAAACCACAGCTACATTACTAGTTCAGATGGCAGGGCCGGAAGAAGCTTTTTTTTGATCCCCAAACACACCAAACACCCCCCTGCTTTTTTGAAACTCAAAAGCTTCTCCACTTCTGCTGACTGTATCGGGAGAACAAATTGCTTTTGGATATAACCCTGTGCCTTGCTGAATAATCAACATCCCATTTACTTCTTGGGCTGCTATTGAGCACTGACCAAGCAGTGCTAGCCATCCTGGTAGGATTTTCAGACACGCTTGGTGATGCTCTCAAGGACCACTGTTAGCTTTGAAGTAAGACTTTCTTTAAAAAAAAGAAAGCCAAGTCAACTATTCCTCATCATACCGTAATCAGAGATGCACACGCTGAATTTTTTCTTTACAACAGAATCTACTAATTCTCACAATAAAAACATCAGGCTTACTGATTTATAGCTGCCTTCAATCTCTCTCTGGAAACCCTTTTTTTAAGTTATTCCCACATTCACTGCCTTTCAGGTATAGGGTTCCAGCACAGTTTTTAGCATGAGGTTAAAAGCCACAGTTGGTAGTCTAGCTACTCCACTTTAACTTCCTTGAGAGTTTCTGAATGAATATTCTCTGGTGCTGGCAACTTATTACTGCTTATTATTACTGCGTATTTTAACTGTTCGCACTATTGCCTCTACAAGCTGCTTCATTATGATCCACTCTCCAGCGAGTTCCCTGGGAAGAAGCATCCTGGCATGGTCACTGAATTAAACACTGATGCAGCCCTTGCATTTTGTTTTCCTGCTATGGCTGGAAACTCCTTTTGTAACCTGATCACCTACTAGCCCTACAGATTTCTTTGGCTGGCTTCCTGCTGCAGGCAAGTTTGAAAAAGGAATTATTCATTTTATGCCTGTTGCAAGTTTGAAAAACTACCTTTCTGGTTAGCTTCATTCTGTTTTTTAGGTTTAACTTGCTCAGGTTTATGGGCTTTCTTAGTTTTCTCACTTGCATACTATGTCAGCTTTTTGAACGATGCCTCCTTGCTTTTAATAACCTCCATTATCCTGCTGTTAAGCCATGCCAACTTTCTCTGGCACTTTTTCAAGTGCCTTCGATAGGAGATAGGCAAGCATTTGCTCTGAACTTTCAATACAGTGTTCTTAAACAGTCCATGTGCAGCCTGTAAACTCAGCTGCCTGGTTTTCGCTTCTATTTAACAACATTCCTCATTTTTATTTAGTTCTGGTTTTTGAATTTAAGAACAACAGCAGTGGGTTTTTCAGCCTCTGTTGCTCCTGGGAGGTCGTTAACCCTAATGACATTATCTTCGATTCAGAACCCCTTTAGAGCAATGTTTTGGGCTTGTTATTCAAAACAAAAATCAGGAGTTGTTTCTTCTCTCACGAGTTCCTTGACTGGTTGCTACATTAAACAGTCACCAATCATATGTAATGCTAGTGCATAGTAACACTGCGGCTAAATTATAACACTGAACCGGTTTCTCCACCGAGCACTGAAACATCACCTCGCAGTCTCTTTGCTGGCTCCTATGCACAGTGCCCATTCTGAAAACAAAACTCCGCAGATCCTCATTTTCAGACACATTTTGCCTCTGTTACATCTTTGCTATGACACTAGTTGACCACAGCTCTTACCCAGGAGCCCATCCAAGGTTTGGTCAGGTCAGGCACCTTTGGGCTCAAAAAACACATGGCTCTCTGAAGAACTAAATCCCACTATCTGCACAAACTTCGCAGAAATTTATCAGGCGGCCATATACTGATTTAGAGCAAATTCTTTAATGCCTGCAAATTACAGAGTATTAACATTAGATGAATTTTTAGCTTGTATCTCCACAGAAATCAAATACAATGGAGTGGATGAAAGGACATTTAATCACACCGCTAGGCTGAGACACTCTCAAAAAACTCATAGATGACACCGCTTTCACATTCTATAAAATGAAATACTTTTCCCTTCTGAATTAAAACAAGCTGCACATCCTTTAACACCTGCTATTGGTTAAAACTCTCAGTAGACCATTAGGCACAAATGAATTGAGGAAAGCTGACAAGTTATTTGGTTAGATAATCAGGCCTTCGGAAACCTTTACTACTTACTACACTGACACCCCCCCAAAAATCAAGTGGTCTGGGGACACCAGAGGTAAGTGGCAGGAAGAAAAACAAAGATGAATGGATAGAGAGAAAGATGAAGACATAGAGCTACTCCGAGAGTGCAGGCAGGAGCAGAAACAGTTCAAGATACCCTTTCAGCAGGGGTGACCACCCACAGGCCCAACTGTTTTCCAAAGTATTCAGTTTCAAAACTGCCTGCTTCTGGACAGTTGCGTCTGATGCAGCTTGTTCACAGCCTCAGCAGAGCCTCAGTCCACCTGCTTTTTCAGCCTCCTTTCCACCTCAGTGTTTAATCCCCACTCAGCTGACTGTATTGCCCTTGGGTTCACATTACAAGAACTTTTTGCACACATGTGCCAGTTCGGCTTTTCTGGATTGAAAATACATTTGGGAGCGCGCTACGTTTTCAGCTTTATATCCAACCAGTTGTAATCCCCAAACTTTACCCTAAGGCCAAAGTGAATACTGGCAAATCAATCAAAATAGAGAAAACTGAAATTCAATCTCCTGTAGAAGTCAGTAAAAAACAAGTATTTTCAGTGTGCCCAAGTATCTATCAAATTTTTCTTCAATCCTGACAATCCCTATAGATCTGATTCTGTCCATGTTTCCCCGTTGCATCCTCCGCACAACTATTCTGGCAAAAACCCAACAGCCACAACCATCCCACCCCATAAACAGCAGAGCACCTGCAACTGCTGCCTTTCTGCAGTACAGCACTTACCACAACTCTACACAGGTAGTAATTGCTGCAGCTTGACATCAAGAGCACAAATTGCAAGCTACTCCAGAGTGCTTGTTTTAAGACCAGAACTCCCACAAATCTGAGTAAACAGGTCACAAAAACGCACCTATAAAGCTTGAATACATACCTGTCATCCAACTCTATCCTTTTCATGCTGTGGAGATGCAAGACAGCTAATATTATTGCCACCAGGAATATAACAGCACAGCACACGCCTACACTGATATAAAACACACGGGTAGAAGTGGTGGGAGCTGCATTTACAGGATCGACTGAAACAGAAAGGTGAAAAGTTACTGAACCTCTCAAAAAAAACCCCAAACTGAAAACAAAGAAAAAACCAAACAAACCCCACAACAAGTGACACTTTGTTAGTTCCCAGCAGGCTGACCTGTCAACAGGGCAGTCTGCTGTCCCCGGCCTTGCCCCCAGTGCCCTGTCACCCAGGCCCAGCAGCAGCAGGGAGCAGGAGCCAGCCTGCAGCAGCAGACCATGGTAACCACACAAGAGTGGGCACCACAGTTCCTGCTGCAGCAAAGCAGGGCGGGGCCCAGGAAGCCACTCAATGTCTCCACTTATTTACTGGGACAAAAGGACGGTTCCTAATGAAGGATAAAAGCTAGCCAGGAACCTCCTAAAATGGTCTAGCTGGTCCTGCTGTTTCTACCTCACACAACCCTCCTCCGTGGCTCCCATGGAGCCCCAACGCAGTAAGTGGCAGAGACTTGCTAGGTGGGGCTGGAAGAGCAGGACTCACCAATGAATGATATTTATATATCATTTATATACCATTTATGTATCATTGGACATACCAATACAGCAAATAAAATGAGGCTAACACCTAGGTGCAGTATGATGGTGGTGCTTACTGACTGAAAGTGCCAGAGCACACAACTTCAGCTTCTCCTCCTGATTTTAGGGTGTGATGGATTATGGCCCCCCTGACCTGAATCTTAACGCCAGCAGTGTTAATGGGGCAGTTAATCCTCTTCCTCAAAAGAATCTCAACTGCAGTGAGTTTTAGAGCAAAATTCTGCAGCAGAGGGCTGTCTGCTGGGCTGGCCTTCAGCCGATGCTAAGCAGCAACATGGGCAGAGGGACTGGAGGCAGGAAGAGGCAGTAGCCCTAGCCAATCTCCAGTTTTAAATCATACATCATGGAGAACAATTGCCCCGGAAGAGACAGCAGGTGGTAGAGAGAAAACTGAGGAATGCGCTCCACTGCTTTCCAAAAGCATTTTGGAAGAAACGTTTACATTCTGGGTACTGCAAAGGCTGAGCACAGTCAGTCGATGATATTTCTAGCCAGAATAGGAGTAAGAAAAACTACCTCATTCTATTCATTCAATACTGACAAGTTAAAACATCAAACCAGACAGGTCCTGAAGTCAAGAAAATAGACCAGAGTCATGTACAAAAACCAGAGCCCCTAAGATGTGATTAAAAAAAGTTGTTAGGAGACTTGGACTAGTTTTTTTTTTTCCTTTTCTCTAGTATATATTCCCAGTTAAAATAATTAATTACAAAAAGCCCCACTAAAATACTGGGTATAGTAGACTACACGGGGAGTGTTTTCATAGGGAAAGCTGTGGAAACAGAAAGAACATCACAAGTTTTTCATTTTTTACACCTGAAGTAAGTTGTACACTCAGAACTACTTACAGATAGCCTTGCTGCTATTTTTATCAGATGTTGGAGATTTTACTTCTGGTTCAAGCTCTAAACAAATGAGAGAAAACCATTAGGTTTGGTATATATTTATTATCGTAGCCCTTCACAGGAAGTCAACTGTTTCATTTGTGGAAAAACAAATCTGCTTTTCTGAATAGGTGAGCTGACTCAAGGACTATAGTTATCTCTCAATTGCCATTTTAAATACCTTACCACTGTATAGTAAGAATCACGCTTAAGACACATGGGTCAGATATATTTCACCACTGATACACGTCTGTTGAGGCCGTGCTTGAACCCACTGAATCTACCTACCTCAAAAAGCCCTCTGGTTTCTCCACCAGAGTCCAAAGCAGCAGACAGTAGAAAGAGGAGGTGCAGAGTATGAGACTGTATGCTAAGACACTAAACAAAGACCTCACAGAATCGGTTACTACAGGATAGAAAATAATTTCTTGAATGTTCAATCAATACTACCCTGAACTTTTGGAAGAAATTCTGGCTCCAGTCTAATGCTACTCAGCCTAGGAAGAAGTTAGAGATGCAGCCATAAGCACTGTACCTTCTCAGCTGATGCTACAGTCATAAGTGTTTTAAAACTGAAGAATGAAAAAGGTAACACCTATTTAAATACTCATAAATATGGAACAAAAGGTGCAATGACAATACTCAGGCTCGTGTGTGAAAGTAGTCTTTTAGAAAGGGGATAAATCATCACTAAGCTTACTATGAGTCTGGTCACTAAACCATGGGAACAGGCTGTGGAGATAGCTTCAGATGAAGCTCACTGAGGACTCGTGCAGCTGAAGCAATATAATGGATTTCTGTGGCTGCAAAGGCACAGTCCCACTGGCACATCCCCCTTCCTTCTCCCAGCTGTGACGAGCTGCTTCCTCCCCAGCACAACTCATTCTGACTCCTTGGTAAGCCAGTTCAGCCTGATAAACTTGTCAAAAAGTAATCCAGGAGATGGGAAGGGAAAAATCTGAGATTTCTTTTTTCTTTTTAGACTTTAGGAGGAACTATTACAAATGCCTTGAGCAAAACCACTTGCAAGTTCCTGCATAGTTTTAACTTATGCACTAAATTAAACCAGAAATCCCCGGATGCTCTATACCAAGCAACACACATCCAAAAAAAAAAAAGTCATTGACATTTATATGAACCCACAGAAACATGACCTTTGTTAGAATCACTTCTGCATAATTTAGGAAGTGGCTCTCTCTCACACACCCAGATAACTATGTGGTGCCTATGGAAACCTCCTCTGCACATTCAGCAGCTCAATGAGCCATGAATGCATAAGCAGTGCTGACTTCCCCCAACTCAGAACATTTGAAAAAGTACCTAGGAAAACATAAAATAAAGGTAAAAACGTCAACATTATCAGACCTCCATTTTCACTAGAAAGAATACACTTCGAATTAAGAATGATCTTCCCATAACATCAATGCAAGGAACACAAGTATCACAACATTAGGTACCAAGCAGCCACACTAGCTCTTTCACCCACACCTTCCAGAAGTTCATCCTTAGACATTCATACCCAAGAGGAGTGACAAACTCCCCCCTGAAAAGCCAGCCGCTGTCCTCAAAGGCTCCAAATAAACTGAAGATTCAGGAGGAGCACGTAAATAAAGAGGTGGCCATCCTCAAACGCTGCCTGAGAACAGGACACCACAGCCATTTTTTAAGGAGGGTGCAGTTCTTGGGCATAATTTTCTCCTGATGCCTGTGAAAATACTTCTAGGAAGCAGCAATAGGAGATGGGAACAATCCAAGAAGAAATTGTGCTTGCAGATCCCCGAGTCAAAACACAGAAGAGTTGATCTGGGATTTCTGAAGTTTGCATTATCTACCAAGATCATTCAGTATTCCGTGTCTGAAAGACTAACACCTGCTTACACTCACTAAATAGCCAGTTTTAAGTTTATCACAATTTGTAAACTAAGTAAATTTTGTTGGCAATTCTTGGAACAATTTGCATATTTAGAGTGCTGCGGTTTTGAGGAAACTAGTTTCTTCCTTCCAAGCACAGAGAAAATGCTTTTGCTATTTACGTAAAGACGTCAGTCAATGCAGCAGAACACTAGGGGAATTTGTTCATCCTTCAGCTTCTGCTTTTACTAAAGGTCCCCATTCATCCCTGAAAGGCAAAATTTTACCTGGTTTCTTCCTGTCCTCTCTAACATTCACTCTTGGGAACTGTTACTCATGTCCTGGATCATATACCTTCCCACTCTTTTTTTCCTATCATACGTTTAACACTAAAACCTTTTTAATAATTGAAACTTAAGGTCTTACTTTTGTAGCACATTTTCCTTCGTTTGAAATTTAAAACTGTGATGTTTTTCGATGAATTTATTGTCAAGTTGAGCTGCATTAGTATTGTGACCTCAGAGTCGAGTCTGCCAGTGCAGGAGAGTTCAACACGAAACACTGCAAATGGACAAATACAATTACATTACAATTAAGTTTGAGCACTTTTCAGATGTTGTAGCGAAACAACAGTTAAATGATAAGGGTCTTTTTAAATAAAGTACATTTTTAGAGAACTTGCTATTAAGAAATGCTATTTTATTCTTCATGCCTTGTAATTTAAAGCATTAAAGGGCCTAGCTTTTAAATTATGTGCATTATATTAAAAGTTTACAGATTACTAAAACTGTATTTGTGGATAAATGACCATTAGCCATCCATTAGCTTTGGAGTTAAAGTGCTGTCACAAGAGAAACCTCCATTATCACAGAAACCCAGGAAAATTTAGTTTTTCTCATTGCTTTTTCAAATGCTATGAAGGTTTGCTTTTTTCACAACCATTAAGTTTAAATATTTTGGTCTCTGCAAATCTGACTGGAATCAAAGCTTAAACTAATATGACAGTATTTACTTTCTAGTTTATATACCAGTAGTATTTATGCCATCAGAGCAGACACAACAAGTCTAATTCACCAGTGTCTGCTTTCACAAAAGTGGTACACAACCAAAGCATCACATATATTTTATTGCTCCTTGAGTTACAGAGCACAAGACAGTGAGGAACCATACTTGAACAAGCATGAATGATGATCATTTGCACATTTCCTGAAACAAATGCAATTGTTTCTAGTATAAATTCTATGGAGGAGCTAGTATATATTCAAAATAGTTTTCACAGTTTTAAGCTTACCATAAACACTTTAGTGTGTTAACAACTCCCACACATCTTGAAATGTCATCTCTGTAGGCTAGAGAAATTAAAAGGCGTGGATTTTAAAATCCATGCAATTTGTTAATTATTATTGTTGAAAGAGAATGGGAACCTTGTGTGTGTATATATACATAAAAAATGTCATGTTTCCTTTCCTCTATCCTCCACTAAACAAGGGGAAAAAATATTACTCTCAGACTAATAGTCTCAGTCTATAATACCCTTTTAGCAACGTCATAACTGTTGCAGAAAGCCTGTAAAGATAATATGTTTAATAGAGAAAAATTGCACTCTTACACAACACTACACACATTTTGGAAAAAAACAAAATACCACCAGAAAGCGTTCTTAGTATCAGCACTAGCTGTGCACTTTCAGCGGGAGGGGAGTTTACCTGAAAGTGTTCGAGGAACTTCTCCTTGTAGAGAAATGTTGGCCTGGGGCATAGCCATAGCCATGGGATTATCTACCTGAAATCCCAGTTTATACTCAACCTGTAACAACAGTCGGGAGATGGAAAACACGTAAGAAATCTCTACAGCAGTAAAAAGAAATGCTACATAACTTTCCATAATTTTTCTTGAAATTAAGAAACCTGTATCTTATTTTCAAAGAATGCCAGTGATTTTAAGTGCCCAAATTCAAAGTTTTGTATATGAAGTCTAAATATCACACTTCTGTGAAAGTTCAAATTAAGAAAGCCAAAATAGAAGCCACTCCTGAAATCATTCTTGAAAATCTGGGGCAGAATTTAAAGTTCTGTATTAAAAAAAAACACCACAAACCTCACCTGCTTGATACTTTTCAACTTACTTGTTCAAAAGCCAGTTTGTTAAAACCATAGGAATTCAAAAAATTCCCCCGTCTCTAGTCAATTTTATGAACTACACAGCCAAAATTGCTTACAAACAGTTTATTCAGCTATAGTCAAGATTTTGTTTCCACTTCTGAATTAATATTTGCAGAATCACCTTCTAAGAAATACAGGACCTATTGTAACTGAGTCATAAGCTCCTGTTGGAAATTCATCCTATCCCTCCCCGCTCAGCTGAATGAATTTGGTTTGACTTTGTTTGCACCATTAGTTTCTTTTTTTTTCCCCCCTTTCTAAAACATAATAGGATGCATTTATGTAATCAATTTATTTTTCAGTAAAGATGCCAAGGGTAGAAACATAACCCAGTTTCTGAGTTCCTATAAACTGCACTACACCCACCCTATAAAGTTAGCACAGAAGATGCCAAGTGGTGCAGTCACGGTAATGGAAGCAGGGCTACACAAACTCAAAAATTCCTATTCAAAATTCACACACAGGCTCAAGGAAACTCAGGGTAGGGACAGTGATGCAGGTAGCTCATGGCTGAAGTTGTAGCAAGGAAACTCATTCAAAGGTGCTACTCAAATGGCAATTGACTGAACTGCCTGTGAAGGTGGAATACGGTATCAGGTAGAAGGGCTGGCTGGCACTCTACCCAATACCATTGCAGGCCAAAATTCACATCTCTCTAAGAAGTTACACTTCAAAGGCAAGAACACTGGCAGAAGGAATCTTCAGAAATTGCACTGGTGGAGTTGTTGAATATTACTCTTCCTACTGCAGTCTTTCCTACTTAAGGACAGAAGAACAACCATCACTCAAGTTAAAAAACACTAACATCTGGCAGAGACTAAACAGATCGTTTCATATACAAAAATAAATTAAGTAACTGGAAAGCCTTCAAAATGTAAGAGCATACGCAATCTTTACAACAGCTGTTGCTGCATGCTCCAGCCATGGTGATTAAGTGAAATAAAAATCCCTTTCCATTTAATCAGGGCTAGGTAATAACATACTAGATGCCACTTTTATAGGTTCTTCTTGTCTCCAAACATATGTTTCTAGAACTCTCTAAAACACAATTGCTCTACATTTGATTTCCAGAGGCTTCAGTTCACGGCTGCCCCTTCTGTGTGTTCAATGAACCACCAGAAGAGATTCCACAGTCAGTAGCTTGTATATATATAAATACACACATGTAGCTTGCAAGAAGTATAAAATACTCCAAAAGAAGTGCTTAACCTTTCTAAAACAAGAAAGGAACAGTTTAGATACATATCAACTTATTGCCTGCAATCGTATGAATAATTCTTTTGCACCTAGCATATGCTAGTTTTTGCAAAGAAACAAGCCATTAGATTATAATAATGGGTATTCATAGAGCAATATAGATCATGTATCAAGTACTTAAACACAGAAGTTATGACTGCTTACCTTGGATTTAGCATGCCAGCTGAAGTGAAGATTGTTGGTCTCGCTGGGTATTAAGAGATTGAAGGACAATGCATAGTGATTAACCACATCATTCCTCACATAAGACAACTCTGCATCAAGACCTGCAATGAGGAGGACAGGAGTAAGATGGGGAAGAACAGGACCACCAGTAACACACTGGAACAAACAACTCTCAGTACCACCAACTCCACTTAAGCAAATACTTCCTCAAGTCCATAAATTCAATTGCAGGTTTGGAGATCAATGCTCGTGCATGTCAGCAGTAACAAGAGTGCTTCAAATTCTCACAAAGCACCAATTTCAGAGAGATGCCACAGCCTAATAAACAGGTAGAAGTTGGAATGTAGTGGGAAAAAACACAACTTTTCATACAGTTCTCCAAAAGAGTCATCACAGACTCTCCTGAATGTACCCGTCTGCTTCTTGGAATCACAGGTCCAGTTTTACTCTTATTTACAACTGTGTACACTCAAAACAAACTGCTTTGCATTATCAGCTTGTTAATTACAGGTAATTCTTCCTGGAATAGATCATTTCTTGAGCCTGAGACACATAAGCACGATGGAATTAACTTCAAGGTAATTAGATCATAACACAAAGCACATAGTGAGAGGGAGGAATGACATTTGTACACCAATACTAATATTTTATGTCTACCCTTTAATAAACTTAGAAAATTGAAAGACCCACAAAACTATCGATTACAGAGCACTAAGGTTCATCTTCCTAAATAAGACACATACTCTGGTATTAAAAATACTGAAGCTGCCATTATCTTTTGCGGCACACATTCCAAGGTCACGCTGAGTACAGGGTAGGACCCTACAGCTTGCCCTGGGTGTCATTAGCAGTTAGCAGTAAAGTAAGCACTACAAGTCACCCCCCCCTTCCCTGCAGCTGTAAAATTAATCCCAGCTCCATATTCTCAGGACAAAACTATCCTGTATTTGTAATTAGTACCATTTTGTCTTGTCTCATACAGCTTTTCCTCCATTGTTCCCAGTTAAAACACTATCCAGGCTCAGCAATATATTGACATGCTAAGAGAACAACTGGACAAATCAGCCACAGGTGCACGCTGCAAGCATGATCTATGCAGCAGGAACTGAGTTCAATTAAAATATTCACAATACAATTGGGAACATAAATAATAGCAGTTATTTTTATTATGGCTAGAAAGTCAAGAAAACTGGAGAGGCTGTGACTCTAAGACAGCAGCATTTAAGCATCCTGAAGTTATTCCAAGAATCTAGGGAATCGTGAAAGTTGTTTTTTAAGAAAAAAAAAATACAAGATAACAAACTGTGTAGACAAGCTGCATTTGAAAAAAGGGAGAATTAGCTGGAAGGAAATAATTCCTCCTATTTAGTGCAGAAAACTGGGCACAGATCAGTGCAAAGCGCTAAGTGTTCTCTTATTCCAGAACTTGATTTAATCCACCTTTTTTTCACAAGATACAGAAATGCAGCCAAGACATTCCTCCTCATTCTTGTTGCTGTTAACCACTTTTACTCCCTGCTGGCTCATTAGGGTCCTGAAACTTCACCAAACCCCAAGAGTATATAATCACTGATACTAGGGGGTGGCAAGGGGGAGAACCCTAGAGACTGGATACATGAAAGGAATCAACAGAACAAAGTAATCCCAGGGAGAAATGCTCTCAAACAAGATCTTGAACAGGGAAAGATGCAGGTGATGCCTTAAGTGCTGAATGTGGTGACACAGTATATTAAAAAACGTTAAACCTTTCTTCTCCAATTTGTCCGTATTTCCACTTAATAAATGGAAAATGCAAAAGCATATCCACCAGTAAAACAGGGAGGAGGGGAAGCACACACACACACGCACCATGAAACAAAATAAAACTTTGAAAACACATAAAAGAAACAGCAAACTTCAAAAATAACTTGCTCAGAGAATTTTAACATGTACATGTTTATACATGAAATCTACCTCAGATTTAGAAAACACAGGAGGAGTGTGGAGAAGAGCTCACAACTATCAGACACTTGCCATTAGGTCTGATCAAGAAGATGGGAAGCTTTATGGGCATAAATTTACTAAACAAAGTATTCAAATCAGACTCAGTAAGTACAAGTTATTAAAAAAAAATTAGGACAACAAATGGATTAACAGGCAAAACAATGAAACTGGAGCAATGAAACTGCTTTTGAAATAAAGAAAACCTTCTCTTGCTGATCAATGGTCACATCTGCGATTAGAGGTTCACAAAAACATTTCAGAACTTGCAACCCCATGAGATTTTCAAGGTGATAATCCTTGATTTAATACAAACTTTGTAGAGAAATTGGTCATAGAAATCCAACGGGTACACAGCAATAAAACTGCCAGCTATAAAACCCCATCTTTACAAAAGTAATGTAAAAGGCAATCCTAATTGAAGCTGTCAAGCACAAATATCACGATGGGCAGTAATATCTAAAGGTGTACAAAACCAAATTACCCTACAGAAGATCAATCAAATCTTTACGCTTTAATAGTGGTACAACACTGAGTAATTTGATTATACAGACCACTAATGCTTTAATGCCTGTACTGCCATACAAAGCTACAACACTAACAGGTGATGCTAATTATATGAATTTCAACAGCATCATGGAAGAGCAGCATGAGAATGTCAAGTTTTATTGCTTCAAAAATTATGCTCTAACTAAAAGACTGGCATATAAAAATGATTTAAGAGGTTTTGTAGTATAGCTCAACTCATAAAAAAGGCAGAAGATTGCTTGGCTTAGTATCCTGTTTCTATCAGGGGTCTACAAAAAATGCCTAGGGAAGAATATAAAACCAAAGTAAATACACAGTGACACTTTAGCAGCAGATCCTCTGTGCTTCTAGTCCTTGTGGATCACAAACTTCCTAAACTAATAGGCAGTATCTTCCAACAGCTTCTCACTAATTTTTTTCTTCTATGAATTTGGACAAAGGCTTTCTTCTCCTGGAAACTGATAAACACATACCTGGGAAATGTCAGTGTTTCAATACCGTATGGTATTTTGGCCTTTTAAGTTTATCAACAATTAAAACATTTCCTCTATAGCACATCTTTTCCTATCAGTGAACTACAAACAAAATTCAGTTTGCCATACACAGCTAAGAACCTGTGTCCACACCAAACAAGCAAGCTCCCATCTCCCTACCTCCAATCCACCACAGTACAGTTTTGCTTCCAGACCAGCCTTCCACCCCTCATTTTTCATCCCCTCACTACCTTCTGTCACCTCAATCCTAAATTCCTGAAGCACTCTGTCAAAATAATTTATCTCAATCAGGCCAGCAAAACACACCAAAAAATTGCAGTTGAACCTGTCAGTCAAAAAAAGCACCTTGCCTGTGTCCCGGGCAGGCAGCCAGGCAGGAAGGTGTGTACTGCCCGACACAAAGGAGCCCCGGTGCTGATCACCAGCAATTCCAGAGCTGCACCACGTCCCAGCCATGAGGGACGGCACTGGAAAGGTACGTACAGGTAAGCAATTGTGCGAGGCACTGCGGCCAACAGCGGAGAAAGCCAGAGCTCGCTGATGGGTTGCATGATCTGAGTATGCTTGATGCAGGCTGCCATCGCTTCGCTCACCGCGTTCCTGGGCTTCCTCTGTTTTGTGAGTCTTCTGTTTAGAGAAGAGAAAATTTCCCTATACCCACAGAAATTGCCCCGGCAATGCTGCAGCACCATGCATGCTCAAGAGCTCCATGGCAGGTGGACTCCAGGATCCTCCAGTGAATAGATTTTAGCCAAGATAAGGCATGCTTTTCTCAACGCCACATGGGTTGCACAGATTAAATTCTCACCAAGAAAATCCACAGCACAGCCCGACAGGCTCCAACAGCCCTGCACTGCTCAAGACAGAGGACGAGGATACCACTGCAAACACGCTGGGCAGATTGCGTCCAACACCTCTCTTCCCACAAGTTCAGATCAAGAGGACAATGACTGGCCTTGGTCAAATGTCAAACACGTTCAGTTATGTTCACTGAGTATTGGCTGTGAGCTACCTCTATTCAATCAGATCGCTCCTTGTTATCTACATACCTTTTCACACACAGTGAAATCGTGTCTCCTCACTGCTCAGATTTCCAGACTGATTAAGTGCTATTATTAACTCTCTCTGAAGTAGACATTAAAAATGGTTAAAGAGTTTGCAGAAAACACCTTAGGCTCCATTACCATGACAGTTTAATTCTAACTCAGAATTGCTTTAATTCTGCATTTCCCCTTTTTCCTTCAGACATGCTTACTTACACCTGCCTTGCAATGTTCCTTATTTAAACCTACAGCAAGTTCAAGAGTCAAGCTGGCACTATGCAGGGAGGAAAAGAAAAAAGTGGGGGAACACTCCTCAGTCAGTTTAACTCCCTGAATTAGGGAGGATGCTCAGGAACACCCCATATGGAGGGCAAGACTGTAGCAGCACTAACTTAGATGGAGCTGGTAAAGAGTACTGTTACCTTATCCAGATAGTCCAGGCTGTTTTTCAAAGCATGCTTTGGGCATAGGTAGCTTCAAAAGATGTTTTCAAATTAAGCAAGTCACTGTCAATACACAGCTTAAACCAGTGACCTAATTTTTTTTTTATGTATGTATAAATCTCTTTCAAACAAAGTAGTAGCGTAATCAACCTATGTAGCAAGTTGCCAAGGAAAAGAATATAGAAACAAGGTTCATTTTCCCAATTGTTTCAGATTTTGAGAATGCTTAGTAAACTACTAAACTACTACACTAAAACCTACTGACTGGTGGGGAAATGTAATTCTGCAAGATGTCGGTTCCTCCTAAGGTGTTGAACACTTTTGCACCTTGCGCTTTAAGTAGGGCAAATACACCAGCATCCTGGAACAAAACCAAATTGGTATGGAATGTTTTATGTCATATGGAATGATAAAAGGAGAAAACAGGTGGCTCTAGAAGAAAAACACAGACTCATTATGAAGAGCTGGAGAAAACAGGCAGTTCTTCAATAATCATTTTCTAGGCAAAACAGTCAAACAAAGAAAGGGGTGGAGAACCTCACAAAGAAATACCAAAAAAAACTGTTGGGTTACACAAACGGCAGAGGAGGAAAAGAAGCTTTTCAGCAATGCTTCTATTGGTTTAAGCAGTATATTGGCAATCAACGATAAACAGTTTTAAAACATCGGCTGCAGTTTTGCTTTGGCAAGCCTCCTTAAATAAGTCCATATGCAGACAATGCACAACACTAAAGGATCTAGTTTCTCATTGCTTGGACTTGACTAACCTACACCAGCTCACATGAAAACAGTAAGACCAATGCTTTGCTTTGATTTCAAGGCAAAACCACCAGCCTTTTACCCAGGCAACCCCTAAATCTCATTATTAACTTCCACATCTTTGTACTTCCCACCCTTGGGTGCAAACTTTAGGGAATAAATTAAAGTTGAACACAAACAAAAAGGTAAATTTAAGCAGCACCACAGAGAAAATCTGTCATTCTTTGCACTGTTTAACATAACAAAACATCTGAAGAAGCTCAGAAAGGGAGAGGCCAATTTTCATTCCCAAATGCAAAAGATGCTAGGCAGCCCTTGTGTTCATGACAAAATTGGATCATGTCAGTCTAGCAGCCTAACAAAACACTTCTTTTCAAATGTCCTTGTGCAAATGCAGTCTAGCTTCAACTCTTTTTTTTTTTCTTTTTGAGCACAATGTACAAAAGAAACTTGCCTCTATCAGCATGGGAAAAATTAGATTTTATTCTTATGAAGCAAGGGTTGCACTTCATTACTTAGTTCAAATCATCATAACAGTTCTGGCAAAATTTTTGTCTAAAATCAAGAAACAGAAAATGAACGTGCAATGTAAGAGTTAGAGGAGACTGTTATTAGACTAGGGCTAATATTCATATTGCAAAAAGTAGTATTCCATTAAGAACAATCTGGTAACGATAGCTGACATAATTGACTCCCAGCCTCCTACCCAACCCACTGGCAGATTCCTGTCTGTGTACAGAAATGACTGAAATTAGTGCCTGTTTTCTTAGTACACTAGTCTGTAATTTGCAAGAGTTTCTTCATAAGCAGCTGAGAAACCTGCAGTGGGACGTCAAACCACCACAGCCCTCACACAGCAAGCCACTCCTGCTCCTGACTCACAGCCACTGAAATAAATTAATTGAGAAGAGTTATACAGTTAAACAAGTTATTATCTTTATATAAATATTCTATTTGTTCAGAGGTTTACATGCTCCAGAGAATGATGCCTCCACTCCTGAGCAGCTCATCTGGGCCAGCCCTCTGGCCAGACCAGTAGCTTCCACTCCAGAGCGAACATCCACATGAAAGAGTATGAACCTCAAGCCTCAATATCCCTTCACCACCATCCACCTCCCAGGTCTGTGCAACCTAACCCATCAACACACAGGATTCTCCCAGCACTGGACAATCTAATCTACCTTGTTGAAGAAAGATATCATTTTTTTCCCATTCCATTTTCCTTTCGTTAAAAGTGCACCATAAATCTGAAACACTGACTTTAAATCCTAAGCTTTCCTTTTTTGGCAACAGGTTCTCCAAATACATGCTGGAAAAATTCTGCTGTTTTCATACAACCAGCCTAAGCACAAGGAAATATGGCTGAGGAAGCAAAAATCAGCTCTTCTGATACTGTTGTAATCTTCCCAGTCAAAACTCAACCACCTAACAAAGGTATGTCAGACGTCATTTGGACTTGTGAATAACATGCATTTGCAGTATCTGTGTCACCTACCCACAGAAGTTAGGTCACCTTTTTTTTTTTTCTTAGTAACGCACCCACATGTTGATTCAGTTATCCCTGTAGGCAAGACTATTAAGGTACAAGAGCATGTCAACTTTAGAACAGTGGCCATGACTATTTCAGTAAAAAGTACCCAACAGAGTACAGATTAAAAAAAATTTAAAACACCATACACACCCCTCCCTCAATGCATCAGAGCTCTTGGCCTCAAAACTCATGCTTCTAGTTCTGTGACTGATGGGACTGCTGAAGGGATAACACACCCTTCACATCTGCTGAGATGCTCTGCAAGACTTCCATCACAGTGACACTAATTGTTTAAGGCAAAGCCGAGCTCAACACAAACTAAAACAGGTCTATTCGCTTCTGTGGCAATCTCTGCACTCAGGAAAGCCATGGAGTTTAGTATTTTCTTTTATTAGGAATTACTCTACACGGTCATCAACTAACTTCATAAATGCTAAAAACAGTTTTGAGGGGATAACCATCTTTGTCAACCTGCTCAGCTTCACTGGTACCGCTGGCATTATGTATTCTGAGAGGCTGCAGCTTTTCAAGCCTACTAAGCAGCAGCTCCAATGCTTACCTTACTGCTCTCATCTTTCCCAAGCAGCATGGTGAAATCAATATACTAGTTAATTTAATTACGGCTATTCAACACCCAGTAAGTGGCAGCGAAATTCTAAAGCATCACATTAGTTTCATGCTGTTACCTCTGCTCCCAGATCTCCAAAGCAGTCAGTGCAAATATGTGAGTTATCCGCTTGAAAGAAGGACAAAGGCAGAGATGGAAGAGAAATAATGCGTTTGAAGCCTCTACCATCGCGCCCTTTGTACTGCCACAAGGCATTTTCAGAGAGCGTTAGCATTCATTCTTACATGGGATCTGCTGGTGCTGCTGCCATTCGGGGGGGGGGGGGAGGAGGAAAAAAATCAATTCATCAGGCACAACTCATTAAATGCGTTTCACCCTTAACGCACTCCCTGCTTTCACAGTTGAGACCTCAAGAACGATTTTAATCGTGCACACCAAGTTACTAAAGGAATAGCCTCTAACTAAAGATCTTCCACTGCAAGAAAAGTAGGTGCCTCGGTGGTATTTCAGTCTGGACAGTTTCAGGTAGGAATTAGTCATCAAGCAATCCCATTTCGCTAGAGCTCAGAACAACTGCGAACCAAGATACATTTGGAATTGGTCTCATGAATTCAGCTTTTCCAGTATCCAAACACAACTCTGAATAGCAGAAAACACAAGTCTTCCCCAAATACGTCATCTGTTAAAGTACCCACACACCAGAGTGTACAGTGTAGCTGCCTCCACAGCTCCCACACTCAGGAAAATGCCACCCGGAGATTTTTTTATGCCTGTGAGCATGATCCTTATCTCTTGTATTTCCCTCTGCCCAGGTGGTGTTTAGCAGCAGTATCAGTCCCTGCCTTCCTCCCAGTACTGTGATCCTTTCTTGCTGGCTTTTCTCATGCATGCAGGGAACTCTTTGCCTCCATTTCCTCTCTCTTGTTCCCATTCTGTCCATGCACGGGAGGGAGAAAGAAAGCATGTACTCAAAGAGGCCAAACAATCAATAGTGATAAATAAGATGCTGCCAAACAGAACACAGGTGTAAAATCACAGCAGTGAGGAATGCAGCTGTGGGAAATTTTTTTCCCCCCCTCTCAGGCTAGCCTTCAGTCTCAAGAGGTCAGATTTCTTCCAAGTTCCTGACACACAAATGTTACAAGAGCCACAAACATTTATCACTAGACAGACCTTGGCCTCTCGGGAGCTGAAATGGCTGTTTCCTCCCAGCGCCGAGCGCAGACGGAGCGCCGCACGAGGAAGCCAAGCTGCCCGCTGCCCATGCAGTCGCTCCTGAACTGCCCATCCGCAGAAGCAAATTGTCTTCTCCCGGTAGGATTCAGAGCGAGCCCCCAGCATTTTTAAATCCCAACACATAAGCTGGTGTGATAAAGCAGGCCGCAGAAATCAACCACCCATCTCGGCAATGCAGAGCAGATCAATACACACAAGGACTTAACCATTTCCCAGACTTTCCTCTTAATGGCAGTCACACAGAATCAATTATTTCAAAGCAATCCTAACCCAGGCCAGAAGCTGCCTCCACCAGCATTGCTCCCAATGGCCTTCCACAGGTTATTTCAAATTTCTAGAAGAGTACTCTCGTGCTGGTTTGCAAGCATTACAAATATTGCAGTGGGTTTATACGACTACACACATCTCCAAAGAAACATCTATCCACACACTTTTTGAACTTTGCAAATTAAAAGTGAGGTAATAGAATGGAAAAGGGCAGAGGAACCCCAAACGCAGCTTGTTCTCATAAACCTCAAAACAATATTGACATGAACCCGGGTACTCAGTAAATCAGACGGACAAGCATCCAAGCACACTGAAAAGCTTCAAAATGAAAACAGATTGCTCAACTCCGCGATGCGAGTAACTTGTCACAACCTGCTGCAGCTTGCAAGCGGCCAGATGTTGCTGCATGCTCCCTCCAAACGCCCTGCCAGCCTTAATCCCTCCGTTTCTCCAGACTTGAGCAACAATTCGCCTGCAACACTAGAAAGCCTGTCTAAATAAGCACCGATCACAGACTATCATTAGGCTAAAGGGCTTTACAGGGCAAGGCAATAAAACAATTATCCTAAAACCAGCAGTTCCAATTAGGTGGAATGTATCAGAATATTTTCAGGCCATCATCAGCAATTCAGTTTTGTTACAGTGCGTGGCATCTGTCAAGATTAGAAGTTCACTTTCCACCCAGCAGTGTGCACCTACAGTAATCGTTAAGTCCCTTTCAAATAGTAAAATGAAATATTATCATGCAAGTTTTTGCACTTCTGCAAAGACAGGCATGTGGACCATAGCAACATAATACTTATTTTTGCATACAACATGCAAAAAGCTACCGTTCTTTGGAGTCAAGCACTTAAAAGCTAGAAAATGAAGATTTAAGTACATGTATACAACAGAAACAGATTCCGAACTTTTAGGTCACATACCACAGACACTTGCTTCAAGACCTTAGGGTACTCTGCTTTTCAGCGGACATCTCAGTCATCCTCTTGCAACTTTACAGAGGCTCTTCACTGTATTTTTTTCTGTCCTAAAGAGGCACCACGTACAAGCACCTGTAAGTTACACATCTCACACGGAAGTTTAACTTGGGTGCTACTAACAAAACTTAGAGCACAGCACTGGCTCACTGGTGGTGCTCTAGGTTGTGATGCTGTCAAAGACAGGTGTGGGTAGGCTTTTAATAAGGCCCTGAAGCATTTCAAGTATCACAAGAAACAAATACTTTAACCTTTCAATAATTTGAACATCTAGCTGATCCCAGCACACTGATTTTCAGCTCCCTTTCATAACAAGGGCAACCAGGTGACAGACAAAGGAACAAGAAGATTTCCAGTCACTACAAATGCAGTGCAAGCACCATAAAGCACTTCCGACATGAACTCCTGCTGCTAACTCCCCAAAATAGTGACATTAAGAAAGCTCTTCCACACTATAAAATTAAGACACCACTTGATCAACTGCTGCAGTAAGTAGGAGATGTTTAGTGTCCATCTGAAATTCACAAAGCTGTGAATTATTTGGTCTATAATTTACCAGGGCTCTGCTCAGCCCTGCTGAGCCGCACCTGGAGTACTGGGTCCAGTGCTGGGCTCCCCAGTACAAGAGACACGGAGCTACTGGAGAGAGTCCAGCAAAGGACCACAAAGATGATTAAAGGGACTGGGGCATCTCTCCTCTGAGAAGAGGCTGAGAAAGCTGGGGCTGTTCAGCCTGGAGAAGGCTCAGGGGGATCTCATCAATGTATAAAAGTATCTGAAGGTGTGGGCAAAGCAGACTGAGCCAGGCTCTTCTCAGCAGTGCCCAGCAACAGGACCAGAAGTAATGAGCACAAACTGAAACACAGGAGGGTCTGTCTGAACATCAGGAAAAGCCCTTCTACTGTGAGGGTGACTGAGCACTGGCACAGGTTGCCCACAGAGGTGGTGAAGTTTCCATTCCTGGAGATGCTCAAAAGCTTCTGGACAACCAGCTCTAGGTGGCCCTGCCTGAGCAGGGGGCTGGTCCAGGTGACCTCCAGAGGCCCTGCCAACCGCAACCACTCCATGAGGCAGCAGTGCAATTTAAAAACCAACCAACCCACCCTCTGATGGAACAGATTTTGCATCAATTTTGCATCTTACAACCAGACAACTCATTTGAGTAAGCTGCACACTAGCTTCAAATGAAATTCTAGAGCACATAAATTAATTTAGCACTTATGTGACTCTTAACTCTATAATTAAGCAAGTGCAAATATAAAGCCACCAGAAGACAGCATTCAATATGATTACTCAGAAGAAACTAGGCCAAAGAATACCAAGTTTGTAACCTCAATACAAACATTGCAGGACTTGACTTTAAGATTCTCCTGCAATTCTAATTTAGCCCCCTGTATGCATGCATTATGCTAGCCCTTAGTTACGTGATAACATGGTATTTTTCCCCCCTGGGACTAAAGTCTCATTTAGTGTTCAGGCTAGACTTGTCTCTAAAAAGAACCAGAGCCATGTGATGAGGAGGGCTATCCACAATACCGATTTCACAGCTGAAAACCAAAACCCTGCAAGAACAGAAAGAATTGTCCTCACTGCTTAAGCATCTTGCTGCTACCGTAAACAATTAGGTGCCATCTCATGAATACTGCAAAAGAAATGCCTGCAATGAGAGAAAAACTACCTAAGCATTAAGTGCTAAATAATGCCATGTACTTTAAAGAGACCAGATCAAAACCTTAATTATTAAAGCTAGCTACCTAATATTAATGAATACTTATTCTCTAAACCTTAGTTCATTATCTGCAAAGCAGGGATATATGTGCCTTTATATCACAGGATCCTGGGAAAAGCAGGTCAATGGAGCATTTCAACACCAGGCAAACACCACATTCTGATTTCACAGGAAAACCTGAATGAAAGCCACTAAATCAAGCATAGACCTTCTACTGAATAACTCATCGCTAATTTAACACCATGTGCCCTGCGTGTTTAGCATCATAAGGCGGTCGCTGGAAAAATGATACAATCAGGTAGTGGTGTTATGCCTGTATAGTTAGCCACTCCATAAGACTAACACTACCTTCTTTGGGTTTATGTGCAGGCCCAAAAAAGGTTCTCCATATGTACCAACTCCAAAAAGTATGCATCACAGTGCTGAGAGAGTTCCCAAAAAGGGCTGTGGTGCTCTGGATGTCTCTCCCCAGCAAGCATCGCTTCACTTTCTCCTCCTTGACTCCCCATCCATCACCCTGTACCTCACCCTTGATCTCACTCAAACACCTCTGGCTCCCGCTGCCATCACTTAAGTCATCTCAACCAAGTCCCCTTGACTAACTCCTCTCGCTCTACCTTTATCCCATCTATCACTGAGTCCTGCCAGTTGTGAGTGGAATCTGACAAATTCAAGTATGTGAAAACCACGATTTTTTTTCCCCAAAGGCTTATTGTTTGGGTGGCTGTGAACATTTTCCATGGGAATGGCAAGAGGTATTTCTGACAGAGACACCATCTGCCTGCCATATAGCAAGTCCTGCTTTCAGACCATGAGAACTCTGCAGCTTTTCAAAATAAAAATCCATCTCACACAAAAAGACAAGCCAGATTTCTCTAAGTTTTCTTCTCTGTAAAGTTCGGAAGATTTCAAGACAATTTCTCCTAAGGCAGACACATAGTCAGAATCACATAGCGTAATGTGGAAATCTGGCATAAGCATACCAGAAAGTAGCCGGCAGTTTTCACTATAAACCGTAGTATCTGTCCTGCCTCCACACCACAGAAAGAACAGCAGCTACAAATAATCTTGAGCAAGTCACTATTTCATTTACAAAAGCTACAAGCTAATTAAAAACACAGGCCCTGGTTCCACAAGACACCGAACTCTGGTTTTGAGGAGATCAGAAGCGCTGCGATGTGCCACCGCACTGGTTCAGCCTCACTGGTGGAGAGACCGCGCAGGGGTACAGCCCCACAGACCCTACACCAGACTCCAGGGATGCTCCAGCTTTGCACAGAGGACACATGCTGATTCCACAGACAATCGCGTGCTTACATTTGTTCCAAATCAAATTTGTGAAGATGTATGGGGACAATATTAGGAGACATAAAAACACACCACAGACTGTAGTAACTCCGTGTAACATTTGGGTTTATGAGGACTTCAGAAAGTCTAAGAGTTTTTCTGTTCAACCACAGCAAGACAGTAGCAGAGACAGAGCTTGTTTAGAAACAAAAGGTAAAAGAAACTAGCTTCTACATTTTTATTTCCAGCTTCACTGAACCTAACAGTTCACAAGCAACACCATTTTCCCATCCGCTGTGAATGATTATTCTATCTGCTGTACGATGGCTCTCCTCAAAGAAGTTACAGAAGCTGAAACACCTCCCTGCTCTCTCAAAGTTCATGCACACTCATACGAGCACTTAAACCATAAACTTGATTGCACATAAACACAATTCAAATACTACAAAACCAAACATTTTAAAATAGCCTGTTCTGTTTTCAGAAGTGTGAAGAACTGGAACAAACCTCCATGTCCCTTTGGGTTTTCTTCTGCCTGAGGAATACATAAAGTTACTGGAGATTAGCTGCCTCATTAAATTACATCTTAGCTACAACAGGTAGTACATGTAAAGGATATCACTAAAATCAAATCTGCTCATGTCCACAACACAAGGTAAACCCCGAAAGTTTACTTTACAACAGATTTCTAGTGATCTGAATCCCATTAACTGAAAAAAGTGCCAGTGTATCTGTAGAGACTCCAGTTCCTCCAAGCCTTCGGGGTCGCAGAAGCAGAACAGATCATTAAGTGTCAGGTAGTTAAACTGATATAAAAGAGCTACAGACAACTTGAGTGATAAGTGACTTTAGCCACATTAGCAGTGAGACACGCATAAGGGAGGTTTTGGGATACAATTTAACTTTAAAAAATAGTAATAACAGCAGATCTTCCCTCCTCAGTTGCTACTTACTGATGAATAATTTTGCTAGTGGACCACAGAAGTCTGAGCAAATTCAACTAATACAGAATTCAGGCACTTGACACAGGATAGCTCAAACCTTACCATTCAGTACTTCCAAGATTAACTACTTGTTTAGAAACTTAGCTAAACAGCAAGCCTGACATTTTTATCTTGTATCTGTAACAGAGCATCTGGCAGCAAGCACATGCAATGTAAATATGACGGCAACAGAACGCTAATCACCACAGCAAGCCATAAGGGAAAAAATATTTAGTGTTATTCACTCCCTGGGTCCCCTGACTTGGGTCAGCTACATGCTTACAGAGTTCAAATTAACTGGAGATATTTTTACATTGTCCATTTGATGCAAATAAAGTCTTGTACTGCTCATTTTTCAGCTTACAGAGATATATAGGACACTTGCTGGAAAACAAATCACTGGGGATACCAACATATTTGTTTTGAGACTCCAGCCACCAACTCTAAACAAGAGCCTAAGCAAGCCAAAGCCTACAGAAAACAAATCTTTGTTTAAATCAGAGGCTCTCCAAGCACAAAACTACAGCAAAAGCCTTCCACAGCGGGCCAGATGGAGGACTTCATGAACTGTCTCCAAGTACTTGCACAGCAATTGTCAGCCTGCCTAGAAATTAAGATTCCTTTCACACACGCACCCAATTATTGCCAGGTCTCTTCTCTGCCCTCTGAATGTCACTCCCCTCGCTAATTAAATCACGGGCCTGAACTCACCTCTTCCAGGGCTTCACCTGCTCCCACAGGGCACCATCCTCAGTCACTTAAACCTAGGGACCCCCTTGCCATCAGGGTAAAGCCCAGGACTGTTTTCTTCCCCCCAACCACACACACAAGGCAGCACAGACACTCTTTCCCGAGTCCTCAGCCTCCTCCACTCTCCTCACACCCCCCTGCTCCCCGAGTCCCACACTAATCCCCAGATTCACCCAACCCCACCCCAGTCCCATAGCCCCTCACCATCTCCTGAACCCCAGGTCCTTCATCCCCGCTCACAGCCCTCTCCATCCTCCCCGGCACCCCCAGATATGCTGCCCTCACAACAGTCCTAGAGACATCCCCATCGCCTCCCGGACCCCCCCAGTCACCACTGACCCCGTCAGAGTCCTCCAGTCCCACTGACCCCCATCACTCCCACCCCCAGCCCCACCATCTCCACCCCAATCCCACAGACTCCCCCATCCTCTTCCAGACCCCCCAACTGCCACTCTAACCCCGCAGAACTCCCCTCAACCCCTTTTGAGCGCCCGGACCCCCAACACCACCTCAGTCCCACAGACCCCCACCCTCTCCTGGCCCCGCACCCCCTTCCCAGCCCCACAGGCCCCCATCTCCCCCAGCCCCCGTCCCACAGACCGTCCCCCCGCCGGGCCTGGCGCGGCCCCGGCCCGCACTCACCGATCAGCTGGCGCACCTCCTCCTCGCTCAGGTAAAGACTGAGGCTGGGCCCGGGGCCGGCGGGGGGCCAGTCCGGGGGCCCCGCGGCGTGTGGGCCGGAGCTGGGGCCGGCCTGGCCCTCGGCGCCGGCGGGCAGGAGCAGCAGTAGCGGCAGGAGGCGGAGGAGATGGCGGCGCGGGCCCCGCACCCGGCACGAAGACGACGACGACGGCGGCGGCCACCGCCGGCCCGCGCCCGCCTCCCCCGGCGCCGAAAGGGGCCGGCCCCGCCGCCACCGCCCCCCGCCGGCCTCGCGGCCCCCGCCCCGGCGCCCCGGCACCATCGCTCCGCGGGGAGGGAGGCAGGCAGGCAGGCAGGCAGGCAGGGCCGGGGGGGGGGGAAGGCAGGGAGGGGACCCCCCCGCCCCGCCGAACCCCTCACACGCCGCGGCCGCCAGTCCCCGCCCCGCCGCTCATCGCTGCGCGCGCCCGACGCCGCCGCTGGCGCCGCTTCCTCCGCGGCGCCGCACGCCCCGCCCCGCCCCGCGCGCACGCGCAGTCCCGCCACCCCCCCCCCCCCCCCCCGCCAGCGGCGCGAGGAGCGGCCGGCGGGAGCAGCTGACCGTGGCGGGAGCCCCCTCAGCCCGGGCTGGCGGGGAGCCGCGGCCCGCTCCCGCCTCCCGGCCGGCTGCCGGCGAGGAGGAGAATCCCAGAATCATCTCGGTGGGAAAAGCCCTTGAAGCTCCTCCAGTCCAACCATGAACCTCACCCTGACCGTTCCCAACTCCACCAGATCCCTCAGCGCTGGGTCAACCCGACTCTTCAACCCCTCCAGGGATGGGGACTCCCCCCCTGCCCTGGGCAGCCCATTCCAACGCCCAACAACCCCTTCTGCAAAGAAATCCTTCCTAAGAGCCAGTCTGACCCTGCCCTGGTGCAGCTTGAGGCCATTCCCTCTTGGCCTGGCGCTGGTTCCTTGGCTCAAGAGACTCATCCCCCCTCTCTGCACCCTCCTTTCAGGGAGTTGTAGAGGGCCATGAGGTCTCCCCTCAGCCTCCTCTTCTCCACACTAAACCCCCCCAGTTCCCTCAGCCGCTCCCCATCACACCTGTGCTCCAGACCCTGCACCAGCTCCGTTGCCCTTCTCTGGACACTCTCGAGTCATTCAATGGCCTTTTTGGAGGGAGGGGCCCAAAACTGAACCCACTCATCGAGGTGCGGCCTTACCAGTGCCGAGCACAGGGGTAAGATCCCTTCCCTGTCCCTGCTGGCCACGCTAGTGCTGATAGAAGCTATTTCTGATAGAAGAAGGGGGGCCCGGCCCGCCAGGCCCCTGGTTCCAGCAGTGCTGCGCAGTCTCAGTGCCTGGAGACGCCCAGAAGATCTCTGGGCCCATCCTGAGGGAAGGCTGGGAGGGGTGAGCACCGCACCCCGGTAGCCCACTAGATTGCTTCACGCTCGCCTTTAGCCCCCTACGCAGCCCTCTTCCTCCTCCACTGTCATCTGCTCCATCCCGTACCCTTGTTACTGATTCGTTATTAATTTGAGCTGATTTGAATACTTTTTGGTGATTTGGATCTAGATAAGAAATGATTTAGATACGACCAGTTATGCTGCTGAAAAGTTCTTTCTAAGTCCCAGGCTAAGGCCACGTAGACGAGTAATAATCATTAACCAGATTTCTATTCAAAGAATAAGACTCATAACGAGGTACCATTGTTAGACTGTTGGGTAAGGACAATTTATTGCCCAGTGGACCAGGTGTTCTAAAAGTTGCACTGTGAAAGGGCCTCAAAGCATGTTAAAATCACAATGTGAGCCAAAATCCTTGGGTCAAGGGCATTGCAGGGTCTTTTAGGTCAGTTGTGCAAAAGCAGCCCCCCGACTCAGCCCCCTGAAAGGAGGGTGCAGAGAACTGGGGATGAGTCTCTTTAACCAAGTAATAAGCGATAGGCCAAGAGGGAATGGCCTCAAGCTGCGCCAGGGCAGGGTCAGACTGGCTCTTAGGAAGGATTTCTTTGCAGAAGGGGTTGTTGGGCGTTGGAATGGGCTGCCCAGGGCAGGGGGGGAGTCCCCATCCCTGGAGGGGTTGAAGAGTCGGGTTGACCCAGTGCTGAGGGATCTGGTGGAGTTGGGAAGTGTCAGTGTTGGGTTGATGGTTGGACTGGAGGAGCTTCAAGGGCTTTTCCAACCGAGATGATTCTGTGATTCTGTGACTCATTTCAGGACTCAAGTGCACTTGACCAGAAAGAGGTGGGAATAAGAAAATAAGTTATGGGGATTATGTTTATGTATGAGAACTTCATTAATATGTATGACTGTATCCTCTATAATCAGCACGCTACACGAGTTAGGTGTGCATTGTTGGTGAGACGACTCCCCTGCGCACCCGGCCGTTAATAAAGGAGTGTCTGCTTATCTACATCCCATCGGTGTCGATAAGTTCTTTTGTCTTGGTGATGCCCTTCCAGCCCACAGTCTGTCCTGACCTGTCAGGTCACCTGACCATCCACCGTGACCTGTCCTCGTCACCTACTGCCTACCTGGCCGGCGGCAGGCCCGGTGCCCCAGCGCGTGTGGCCTCCACCACGTGGCTGGAAATGCTTCACCAAAACATCCCAGAAAAAGATAGGAAGTAACTGATGCTGACCAGAAAGGCACCTCACTGGAAATACTTCTGGAATACCAGTATTTTAGTTTGAGAAAATTTCCTTTTTTGGTAATTTTTTTTAAACTTTGTGTACTGATGTTACAGATAATGTTTTAATCTGCTTGCTTTTTTTTTTTTTTTTTTTTTGTCTTGCGCTTACGCTCCTTTCATTTCACTGGAACAAGCAGCGTTTCATTTCACTGGAACAAGGAGGGCCTTTGATCTACAAAGGATGGTTATCTCAATCTCAGCCAAGCAATTGCTGCCTATAATGATCCTAAAGTAAAATTTAAATTGTAAACACGTCTGCTGTTTTGTTATAGTATGAAATGCCAGCAGCAGTGCTGCATGACAGCTGATACATTTTGAAAGAATGCAATAATAATCAACTCAAATGATGAAAACAGCATTAAATTCCAACATGAGACTTTGAATCTCCTATACAAACATTCCTGACCTTTTCCCAAAATCCTCTTCTGTGTGGAATTTCAAGAGTAAGTATTTCTGTTGCAGTTTGGCGCAAAACCCCGTTTCAAGATGTCCGCCTTTCCCCTGAAACGCAAAACCTCTGTTGTGATCGCCTCAGCAAGTGGATCTTGTTTTTATGAGCTGAGATCTTTCCTAAATGTGCCTGGTTCCTCACCCCTCCAGCCTGATGATGGAAGAGCCACCTCCACCGTCGCCTTCCTACCTGTGTTCGGACCCAGCTGCTTTCCAGCTCCTTTGGACTCCCTGAAGATCAGTAACAGCTTATTCATCGCTGGTAGCTGCCTGCTTGATTGAGTTTTTCAGCAGATGTGTCACCATGTCCATTTATGACCATTAATTCAGTTAATAGCTTTGAATTATATGCTCCCTTCTGACCTGCCAGAGGGAATTTTGGACCTACGTGGGACACCGTGACAGGAGGATACTGCAGGCTAATTGGTCACGGAGGGTTGTTAATCAGTGAGTCTTTCAGCTCATAACTATTAAGAGTGTATAGGAAGTTCTGCTCTTCTAATCACCGTGGTGAAAGAGAAATTGCTCGCACACTTCCCCACAATAAACATCACTTACTTAGCAGCATGAGGCATAAAAAAAAATAAAATGGCAAACTGGAAAGGAAGTTGCAAATTACATGCAAGTCTTTAGTTGGGTGGATGTGGACCAGCCTGAACGGCGCTGGTTACTGAGAGAGAGTCCTCCATACCACGGGTTCTCCACAGACCATTTCCTCAGCCCCTAAACCCAGAGTCTGGGCTTGTGTGTTTACTTGCCCTTCAGACACAGTCTAAATTTCAGACTCTGCGTATTTTCTAATGCACCTCACTTAGGGACACAGACAGGCAACTTGTGGTGTCTGATGTGATCAAAACCAAAACTGAGGCTCAGCTTTGGTTTAGGATTCCTGAACGGCCAGATAAAAATCATCGCAAAACTAATGCACTAAATAAGCGTGAATTTGCACCAAGCTCTGTTTGAGAAACGCAGAGAATACAAAACCAGCCTGTTTCAGCAACAATCCTCGTTTAGTCTCTTAAACTAAACACTGTTCACAGTAGCAATAACTAACCATGCTTCAAGCTGCGAGAACAGAAGGCTGTTAACATCCTAACAGTGCATCACTCAAAGGTGACTAGTGCAGGGTTAGCTCTTGCACTTACAGTATTTTCTGAGGCAGAGCCACTCTCACCTGGGTTTCAGCAATGCGTCCCCTGAAAGGCTTCCCCAGAGACCAAGCCCAATTTTGATAGCCTTCTCTAGGGAAGTTAGCAGGCAGCTTACACACTGAGATGCTGCCAAAGCCACCTGAACATAGGCACGGAGACTTATCACACTGAGAGATCCCTGCTTCGCTCAAAGTCTTTCTGGTGCAATGAGGGAACAGCAAAAAATTGCTGCTGCTCTCTGGAGGTAGGATGAGCCCAGCAAGACATGGTGTAGGCACCAGGCAGGAGACAAACAGCTTTTTTTTCTTTCCGTGGGCTTGTTGAAGACTTGGCAGAAGAGACAGGAAAACGCAGGCACTCCTCAGCTATAAAACAGCCTGTAATGGTGACAGGACCTATAGGAAGCCCCACATGGTCACTCTGCCCCAGTTTCCCCATTTCTGAGCTGCCACTCTTCATTAGGAACAAGGGGGCAATATCCGTACTGCCATCCTGCCCACCGATAACGTTACTTTAACCTTAACCTCGCTCATCCCTGCCTTGGACACGAGGATATGGTATTCAGCAGAAATGTAATATTCAGCAGAAAGACCCGTGCTAGGTTGTTTTACTGCATTTCTTTTTAGTGAGTATGTAACTTGCCTCCTGGAAGTCACTGGCTGATTTTAACAAAAGGTCACCAAAACCACATAAACCAAAGGCAAATAAACACATTCTTAGGATACATCTGCCAGCCTGTGCAGAGACGCTTTTAGGGCTAAAGTCATTGCTGGTGTGTCTGTGCCGTTATGCCCATGAAGCTGATTGCTTGCTGAGCCCTGAAGTTATAATTAAAATGCAGTCTGCTACACTTAGAAGAATAATTGGGGGTATTAGAAGTCAAATGAAAGTTTCATGGATGTCAAGAAACATATCATTTGAAAAAGGTGAAAAATGCAACTCACAGGCCAGCTCAAATGCTAAAGATCTTCTGTTGATTTTTTTTGGCTGCACAGACTATTTTTGGCAGGATCGAGTTCACGGTCTTTCAAAACCATTCTGGGTAAGATTATATTGCAAGAGGATACACAAAGTCTCTCCGTGGAAAGCTGCTAGCAATAGCTGTGAATGCACCGCGCTCGTCTGGAAAAGTTTTGCTTGGCGCGGCCGTGAGATGCATCACTGCTTGTGCTCTGAGCATGATTGTATCAGCATTTACCACCACTCTGTCCCGAGAGGCACGGAAGAGCTGGTATTAATTTCTGGATGTAAAACAAATCTGCAAAAGAAAATAGCTGACAACCGATGGCACTGATGAGAATTTGATATATTAAGACCTATCGTATGTGGAAGAAATACGATATCGGGATACTGACGTGGGTGCTGGAAGATGGGAGACAGGGCTTTGGAAACGACTGCTCCATGTCCAGACTCGCTTACGCACGCTGCTGCGATAAAGGGTGGCTTTTCCCACCTCCTCTTTACGATTGTAAATGACTGTGTAACATTCCCTGTAGAGGAGAACTGGCCCCTTCACGTAGACACAGGAATGAAGTCCTTCTGCCTCTTTCAATCAGTCTTCCAACATTTTTGCCTTCAAATAGTTTCTCTTCTTTATGAGTACCAGGTGACCTCAGCGCTTGGATGGCTTCCAACAAAACTGCATGTTGGTTACATGGCCCAGGAGCCTTCACCTCATTGCTTGCACAAAGACCTCTGCCAGCCAGGCTTCTCCACAGAAATGCTGTGGAGCTTTGGCTTTGCTCACTAACAGTCGTTAGAAACGGGCAAAAGGGATTTCACGTTTAGGAGATGTAGGAAAAGATGTCACAGCTGAGCCTGTGTAAGCACTACGCTTTCTAAGATATTTATCTTCTCAGGCAACTCCTAAAGGGCTCTGTAATGGCAGCAAGAACCCCCTTCCATGGGCAAGGACACGTGTACACTTCTGAGCAGGGATAAACCCCACTCCTTTCCTCTGCTTTACCTGCTGCTGTTTCCTGAGGGGTGTCCCACTTCTGTCTTTCACAGAGCAAGGTGTCCCAGGGTTTCCAGTTCTTCTCTCTCATCTGGGTGGAACAGACTGCTTTTTTTCTCCCACATCTCTAGATTTGCCATCCTTTTTCCCACAGTGCAAGGAGGAGAACTGAGAATGAGGGAATGGACTACATATTGAATTGTATAAATATAGATGGTTTCCCTTAGATCAGCAGTCTTCCAGGGTAGGGAGGAGCTGAAATTTCAAAGTTCAAAATGTACAGAACCTGCCCCCTGCCAGCTCCTTTTATCCCAATTCATCAGCCATAACTGGGAAGGCTGGTGTCCCCTGTTTCCAGAATAGCAGAGACCCAGCACTGAGGCAAAGATAAAAAGCTGCTCCCCTTTGCAACAGACTTCTACTTTTTCTTTTTTTTTTTTTTAATTTCTAATTGTGTACGCAGGTCCATAAAGCTGCTCTTGATAAGGAAGGGCAGGCTGGTCAGTCACTGCACAGTCTGACCGCTCGGGCTGGAATATATAATGAGAGGAAAAGTCACTCACACAGCAGCAGAGGGAAATGCCGTACACAAGTTCCTGGAAATGTAGCATTTAATGGAAAAAACATCCTGGGAACGTTAAGCTAACTGAGAGCTACTATGGCATTAAGCAAGCAGAGGCTGGAGGAAAGCAGAGCATCAGACTACGATTTCAGCTTGTGGTTGTTAAGGCACATGTCATTCCTTTGTTTGCCTTGTAAGGGAAGTGTTGCACGCCATGATATTGCTAAATATGAGATAAATTGCATTTGGGGGCTGGGTGTCTCACCTCTTCCCTCCCCAGGACACTCGTGGGATGCTGGCTGGGGTGTGTGTCATCTGAAGCGTTTTCCTTGCCAACAGATGCCAGGATCTGGGGCCGTTTTAAGGCATGGATTGCACAACAAGGCTTGTAATGCTGTAACATTTTGTTCTGCGCTCAAGACAATTGGAGCTTAATGCTCAGGTGAGAGTTGGTATCAGGACAGGACAGAAAATGACAAATAAAACCATTTTGATGACAAAATTGAGAGAAAATTAGAAGTCTGCTAGAGGGAGCAGAGAAGGCAAGCAGGCACCTGAACCTGGGGGGTCCCTCCTGGCAGAGGGATGCCGGATCTTGGGAGTTGGCAATGGATACTGCCAGCCCCAGCTTGGTGGGAGCACTTCCCATCTTACAGAATACCCCATCTCACCTTGGGCCAAAGGGTTTGTCTGCAGTATGGCTTTGTCTGGACCAGTGGTAGCGCAACCCGCCAGACACAGCGTGCTCTGGATGAGACTGAAAAACTTCGGGTTTCTCCTAGCTCATCAAAGGGCTGTTGGTGTTAAAACCAACCCCTGACCATCCTGAGCCCTGATGTTAAAACCACCTTGGCACAAGTGTCCTGAGAATCACTCCGCGGCAGAGACCCAAAACCAGCTCAATGATGCTGCACCCCAGAGAGCTGCCTCCAGGGCAGCCTGGTGCTCCTGGGTTTCTGTCTCCTACTTAGTCTTTCATTGGCTTTTCAGTGCAAATGAACCTTCAAAACTTGTCTTCATGGGCTTTCTTATGCCTCTGCTAAAAAGACAGACTGTAGTTCAGCACACAACTGCAAATGCAGCACCCATCCTCAGAGAGCTCAATCCTCTCTGTGCCTTTCCCTTTTCCCTGGGGAATTCAACTGAACAGCAGTTATAAACTTATGTGGGCATGTTTTACAGATCACTTATGGGCGTTTTTCCCTGTGCTCTGGCAGTTTGAGCTGTTTTATGGTTTACCAGGGTTTTTCAGAGCCCACACACGATAAAGGAATGGAGATAATTAGTTGTAGGAGTCACTATCCCATCCTTCTTTTACAAAAGCACAACTGGAGCATTTGACCAGGAAGTGGAAAATACTTATTTGGCTTCCTTTCTGAGAAAGTACTAAAATCCCCAATTTCACTAGGATAAAACTCTTGTCTCCCATTTTCTGGCCAACTGGCGTTACGATTTTTGCAAAGTCACCAGCACCAACCAACAAAGTGGCTGGGAAAGAGCAAACCCTGCTCGCCCCTTGCACGCAGGGAACAAACAGACCATTTGCTAGCTAGTGTTTTGGACTCTGGATCCTGCATGGATGAAATCTCTTGCCTGTGATCCCAATTTAGATGCCCACACTCTCCTGCACACTCCAAATAAGCAATTCCTAGGTGAGTCCTACTCAGCGGGAGGAATACTTTGGAGATTTTTGCCTCTGCACACACACCAGAGAGACACCTGGGCTCCAGCTCTGGTCTGCGGGCTGGGCACCTATGGTTAGATCCTGCAGATTTGGCAGTGGTTAAGTTATTGGTGTAACCAAATATACTAGACTACGGTGAATGCTAGGTGATACTAATGAACTCATTGTGGGCAACAGGAATCTTCCTGTGGCTTCCGGTGGCCTTTGGACCAGAGCAGAGGGTGTTCAAAGCCACCAGAACCTGCCCATGGGGATGAAGGAGAGTACTGGTATTGATTTCCTCAGCCACACACAGGATCTGAGTCACTCTTATATCGTGGCCAAACCAAGGTATCTGCTTCTCTTCCCAGCACTGGGCAATACTGTTAGGCCCTAAGCTCAACTGGACACCTTTTATTGAAGACATATATTTGACTTCTGAAAAACAGATTCCTGTGGCTGATAGATTCTCCTACAGATAAAACCAGGTCCATTTTAATGATGCTTACGTTGCAGATCCCGTAAGGCAACTATTTTAATAGATTCTTTCTGAGGCCTTTTCTTTGGGCTTGGAATGTACTCAACACCAATAAACCAAAAGACTTAGCAGGATGTTTTGCCTCATTAAAATGCTTTGTGTTTTTGACTGTATTCTGTTCTTTCAGGGCTGCTGTGTTTTCATAGATCCTCATCCTGTAAATGAGGTAAGGGTCAGGAAGGAGGCTGTGGAAAGACAACCTGGCCTCCTCCCAGCCAACTGTTCCTGGGTGTTTTCAGAGTCCCCACTGGACCATTCATTCATTCTCCAGCAGCTCACACCACGTAAAGTCATGTATACCCAAAATTCAGTGAAAACTCCTTCCTTCAACAACAAAAAAAACCCAGAACATTTTTAAAATGCTTTTCACAAAATATCCAGTATTCTGACACAGATTTCAGTGCTGAAAAACCTTTTATGGCCCCGGAGTCAGCAAGGAGGGATCCTGTAAGCAGGCACTTGCTTGGGCCAGGTCTCGCCCTGTCTTGGATGACAGCTTCCAAGAGTGGAGGAGAAGTCATCTGCAGGATCCTTGCACGTTTTCACCAGCTCATTCCTCTGCTGGTTAAAACATTGTCACTGTTATGACAAATATCCTGAGCTAGGTATTTTCTAGACCAGGTGAGTCAGCAGCAAGTCCTTGACCTAATGGACTGCAGAAACGGGAAGAGTTTCTCTGCTGGATGCCTCCATTCTCCCTTCAGGCTGAATTTTAGTCTGGCTGTGAGTCGTCCCCAGCTGCATGGCTCAGGGGTTATTTCCACTCCTGGTCCAGCATTTGCTCTGGATAGTCAGGCAGAGATTTACTGAGAAAGGGAGAAAGGGGCAGGGGACCCGAAGGGGCTGTGTCCTGTGGGGAGCAGAGATGGGCAGCTGTGGGCTCTCCCATGCCCAGACAGAGCAGAGCAGCCTCTCACCCTGATGCATTTTGCCTCAGCTCCTCCTGCCACCAGCTTTCATTGTGTTTAAAAACCACCGACTACTGGGAACTTTCTTGCTTTGTGATCTCTGCAATCAGTCATTTCACATAAGCAAGATAAGCTCCGTTTCCTTGGCCTTTCCCTGTAAAGTGGAAGCCTGGCCTTGAATCACTTCCACAGGCCTTATTTCAGCATCTTCCATTTATTCAGCTTGTTTATTGAGCTGCAGGTGACAGGACTGGACACAGCATCCAGTGACAGACCACAGAAATTAATTCTACCTCCTGTTTCCTACTGGGGGCATGTCCACGCGGGTCAGGGTGAGGGTTAGGTCACGTGGAAACGAGCTTTCTGCTGCGGGTGTGGTGCTTAACATCTCTTGAACATCACTAAAAGCAAAAGGCTGCTCTTGGAATACCATCTACAGGCATTTTTATGGGGTGAAAGCCATGCAGAGAGTTTACAGTCATGCTGCTCAGTTTCAAGACTGATTTTATTTTGGTAATATCGGCATCTCACAGCTCGTGTTAATAATCCCTCCTGGAGAGGGCAATAGATTTCCTATCCCTAATCTATAAACTTTGTCTCACACATGGAGGCGAGAGCACCGAGGCCTGCATTAAAGACCCGTTATCGTGCGCAGAATGAAACCAGACAGGGAGAAAATGCTCTAATGAATCACGCGAAAAAGCCCTCAGCTGGAAACCATCATTGCCACGCTAAGACGTGGGAAATCGTTGACTAAATGCAATTTTTAAAGAGCCCTCCTCCTGGCATCTCATCCATATTTGCAGCAAGGAGGATGGTATGAGCAGCAGGTTCGTGTGTGGGTTTTAAGCACTGGGGGGGTGAGTAGATGTCTTCTGCACCCGGATAATTCTGATGTGGTAACCAGGCAGGTGGCTGCGGGACGGGGTGACGGGCCCTTGGGCTGGAACCGGCTGCTCTGCCTCCATCAAACCCTTGGCCTGAGGCTGCTGTTCACAGAATCACAGAATCGTCTAGGTTGGAAAAGACCTTGAAGATCGTCCAGTCCAACCATCAGCCTAACAGTGACAGTTCCCAACACAAAAGCTTTTGGGCTAATACCTCTGGCTGAGGAAGCTCCCAGGCCACCAGTTGCTGAAATAAGACTCTTAAGGAAAAATTTATTCGATGCAGACCTGTTCTTATAGCCTTCTCCCAGTCATCTGCTGTTAACTGTTCAGGAGGGCACTGGACTAAAACAACACTTGGTTTGTCTCTGTGGGGCTGCGCAGAATCCCAGAATCATCTCAGTTGGAAAAGCCCTTGAAGCTCCTCCAGTCCAACCATGAACCTCACCCTGACCGTTCCCAACTCCACCAGATCCCTCAGCGCTGGCTCAACCTGACTCTTCAACCCCTCCAGGGATGGGGACTCCCCCCCTGCCCTGGGCAGCCCATTCCAACGCCCAACAACCCCTTCTGCAAAGAAATCCTTCCTAAGAGCCAGTCTGACCCTGCCCTGGCGCAGCTTGAGGCCATTCCCTCTTGTCCTGGTGCTGGTTCCTTGGCTCAAGAGACTCATCCCCCCTCTCTGCACCCTCCTTTCAGGGAGTTGTAGAGGGCCATGAGGTCTCCCCTCAGCCTCCTCTTCTCCAGACTAAACCCCCCCAGTTCCCTCAGCCGCTCCCCATCAGACCTGTGCTCCAGACCCTGCACCAGCTCCGTTGCCCTTCTCTGGACACGCTCGAGTCATTCAATGGCCTTTTTGGAGGGAGGGGCCCAAGCCCCAAGTGCGAGCGGTGCTCTGAAGACACCGGGGGTGGGGGGTGGGGGGGTGTCCCTCCCCAGGGCCTCCCCGCGGACAGCGCGACGTGGCGGCTCCGCGCCCCCCCCGGCCAGGGGCGGAGGAGGCGGCGGCGGGGCGGTGGCCGCTAGGGGGCGCTGTCCGCTCGTACCGGCGCTGTCCGCTGGGGGGCGCTGCCCGCTCGGACCGGCGCAGCGATGGGACACTAGGGAGCGCTGTCCGCACGGACCGGCGGGCGCCGCCTCCCCCCCCCCCGCCCCGGCACCGGCCCCGCTGCCGCCTCCCCCGGGCCCCCCCCCCACCTCCCCTTCCCCCTCCCCGGGCCCCGCCGCCCCAGCGGGCAGTCACGCGTGTGCCGCAGGGAGCGGGGTACTCACCCCCCTTTCCCCCGTGCTTCCCCTTGCCGCTGCCCCACCTCGCCCGGGGGGTGTCCGTCAGGGTCACTTCAGGCTGAGTGCAGCCGCGGGGTCCACGGGACACCCCCCTCCTGCCCTTGGGGTCAGGGTGCGTCATTCTTCAACCTGCCCTTCAGCCCGGCGGAGCCGCCTGCTCTGCGATTTCATCCCCAGGGAAAACGCTCCGGCGGGGCCCGGGGCGCAGGGGGGCTGTAGCGTGGGGGCAGCCGGCCCTGGCGAGGCTGTGGCACCCTCATTCCACGCCTGTGCCTTGTAATTAACACCAGGGACGGGGAATCCCACAAGAGAATAAACATTGCTGCGGAGCCAGATTCCTCCCAGGCGATACGAGTAGAGCCAAGGGTGCCGTAACACCGCAGGGTTTTAAATCCGGCTGGGTTCCGGCATGCCTGTTGCTCCCGCGCAAACCCGAATTGGTACCACGGGGGCAAATGAGCCAGACTCGCCCCATCTTCAGACTGGACATTAGGAAAAAAATTTTCCCAGAAAGAGTGGTCAGAGAGTGGAATAGGCTGCCCAGGGAGGGGGTGGAGTCACCATCCCTGGGTGTGTTTAAGGGTCGTTTGGATGAGATGTTGGGGGATGTGGGGTAGGGGAGAACTTTGTAGAGTTGGGCTGAGGGTTGGACTCGATGGTCCCGAGGGTCTTTTCCAACCTGAATGATTCTGTGATTCTGTGATCTTGGCCAGGGTGGGAACTCCAGGCTCCCACTGCCCCGCATTGCCTCTGCACGAGGAAGGGATGCTTTACCGGAGCGTCACGGACACGAAGTGCGCGCAGCGATGCCTCGCAATCCGCGTGCCGAAACCTGCTTGTAAAAAACTGCCCGCAGAGTGATTTTAAATACCCAGTGCATGGATATAAACAAGTCCCTTCAGGATCAGAGGAACTAGGGATACCTGCCTGCCTGCAGGCGTGCATCTCACCTTCTCTCCACCGATGACGGTAAGGTGTGTAAGTGAGTCCTGCCCCGGCTCAGCTGCGTTCTCACGCTGAAGCCAGCCACTGGCCTGTCCTTGTTTAGCCTCTCCAAGGATTTTATCTTGCTCACAGTTTCTATTCCACACTACTCTGTTTGCCAGCTCTGCCCCCAGGCCCTGCTTGCTGGATAGACCCCCACTGCCACCCTGCCAAGGGGCTCATCTGGGCACAGACTGCCTTCTGCAGGATGGGCTTCTTCCAGCACCTCTCAAGTGGTCCTGGAGCCCAGAACTAGCTTTTAATAATGTTTCTGAGCAGCACGCAGTGCCGTTGAGCCCCAGCTGGTGCCAGGAGTCATGGTTTAAGTAACACACAATAAATATTAGAATAGCCTGAGCTATGGAGAACTCCTCAGACACCAGTTTCTAAGGATGATCTAATACATTTCTTGGACTTGCTCGTTCTTCTCATTACTCTTCTGCATTTTTTCGCCATGCTATTTTTCTTCTCTCCCAATGAAATGTTTTGGTTTTCTTCTTTTTTTTTTTTTTTTTTGCTGCTTAGGTTTCTGAAATATGCAGCCATGGCAACAGGCTGGAGGAGCAAATTCCCTGGGTCCACCCGCGTGTCCTTGGGGTCTGGTGGGGAGCGAGGGGGGAGAATTCCAGCCATTCCCTCTCGCCGGGAGCAGTGGTTAGTAAACACACGCAAGCACACACATGCTAACCCCTGCCCAGCTCTGCCATACACCCGCCAGCACGGTAAAGGCTTTTCTGCAGGCTTAGCTCATCTCCTCCCATCCCTGCAGACAAAGCAGCACCCCTCTCCCCGGCACCATTCTGGGCTGGCATTTTTTGGGAGCAGCACTGGAGAGGAATGCAAGCCCCTGGCGTCAGGACAGGAGCTGACATTCCCGGCCCCGGGCTGAAGAATGTGGACATAGCGTCCGCTCCAAACTCCAGCACTGGAGTTCATTCACCTCGTGCCCTGGACGAGGGGGACACGGGGATCTGAGCGGGGCTCAGCCCTCGGTAGCAAGGCTGCTGTAACGTGGGGGATGATGCACTCCCCCAACACCTCCAGGCACTCAAAGGATCTCCCCAGGCGGGCCACGTCTTGCTACGGTGTCTGGGGAATCTCTTGTCCTTGTTCTGGTGGCTCTGTGGCCTCTGCCCCTCAATCTGCAGATACGTCAGCCTTTTCTTGGAAAAGTTGGGAGAGCACGAGGTGCACTGGATGCTGCTGGGGGAGTTGGTTTCAATGCGACAGGCAGCTCTAAATCTGGAGCAGGCAAACCCATCCTTGGTGGGCTGGCGGCAGGGATGCTGCGCCCCTGCAGCGAGGCAGGGACCACCAGTTAGGAACCAAGCACCCCGGTTTGATGGGCTTAAAGACTGGAAAAAGACTGTGCAGGCTGAAGGTTTCATGAGGTTTCTATTAAGCAAAGCTGATCTGCTCTAGTGTCTGTATTGTGGCAGAAACCAGAATTGAATGTAAATTCAAGCCCTAAACCCACTGCTGGCTTTCAGCTCATCTTTCTAAGGCAAACATGGGTGTTACAATTCCCCCTGCCCCTCCGACACGCCCAGACGAAGGCCAGCAAGGGCTATTTATACACTTTATAATGTTACACACTGGTTGGATTACCACATGGCATTCAGTTTGTTTGGAGCAGGGTCTCATGAACCAGAATAGTTTTGCATTAATACAGTTCTCACCAGTTCATAGGTTTGAAATCGGATACGTCAGAGTTACTCGCCATTTACTTAGACTGGATTGTAAGGGGCTTTGTGGCTTAAAATAGCAAAACTTCAGCAATAACAATGATACAACATGGTTCAGGCAGAAAGATCCCCACTGATTCACCACCCTGTTATGTCAGTGTTACGACATCAGGGAAATGCTGCTCATTCCACCAGTTTTCAAGGATGGTGAAGCCCCGAGATCATAGGGAAGCTGAGAAAGTTGGGGAGTTTTGAAGGAATTTGTGGAATTCTCAGTTTTGAACAATACCAGAATACGGGAGGAGGTTTATCCCCAGCCCCTGGGAAACTGTGGTTGGAGAACAGGATAAAATGAAATAAGGTATCCCAAAATCCACCTTGGTTCTGCTCCCGGGGAGGGCGTGAGTGCTGTGACACCCTCCTGACCCACTGTGCTGGAGATGGAGCTCAGCAAACCCTCTGTGTGGGACCACAGGCTGACCCAGCCTGGCCGGGAGGCTCAGCGGCGCAGGCTGCCCTACCTCCCCTACCTGCCCCAGCTTCTGGAAAGTCTCCAGGGGTTGCACAAAAGCAAAGCACCAGCGGTTTGTTGCAGAACCTGAAGGAAGAGGCGGCACTTGCCTCAGCACGTTGGAGCCAGCCAGCACTTTCTAGTCATGCTCGTAAAGTCAAGCTCAGGGAGCATCCAGGGTTACCTGGCAAATTCTTGTCTGCAGGAGGGAAGACTGAGTGTTCCTGAGACCTCGATGTGTCAGCGGGTAGCACAGTCAAGCCCACGTCTTTCCGTTGTCAGAGCCCACTGCCAAAACACAGGAGTTGACCCATGTCCCTGGCCACCTAGCACAGGTGGAGAGCAGGACTGAGCTGCAGACACCCGTTGCCCCAAACCAACATCTTTGAGGGGAAGAACAGCCCAAAATCAGACCGCAAAGGCCGTCTTCCCCCACTCTTCCAGCAAAGGAAAGGACTGAGCTTGTTTTGGACCTGGGCGGGAATAGTCCGCCCCAAATGAAGATGTTTGGGAATGCTCTGCCCGTGCTGTCTTTCAAGGGTTAAGCCTCGTGTTTGTTTTACGGTGGCAGAGCTCACCCTGGCACGCTGCTGCTTTGTCATCCCAGGATTTTGTTCCCTGGCGCGTGAGCGAGGTCTGACAGTTGGGGAGATGCACAGCTGTGCTTCGGTTGTGCAATGCGAGGAGGCGTGCGGAGGCAGCAAGGGGGATCCACAACACAACAGCAGCCTGTACGCTCATGATTCCGTTCCATGGTCATGTCAAGGGTCCCTAGTTTTAGCACCAACGATCCCCAGTGCTAGAGCCAGGACAGGTTGTGGATGCTCCAGACTCAGAGCTGTTTTCAGAGCTCTCCCACCTGCCTCCAAGGAGTGGTGGGATTAGAGAAGGACCGTGCAATAGAGATGGTGTTTGGACCATGGGAGTGGAGATGGTGTTTGGTGGAGCATGAAGGGTTGGGGCTCCTGTCTGGAAGCAAGCACAAGCCAAGGAGGCAGATGTGATGTCTTACTTGCTTTACCACAGAGCGATGCTTTCTGCAACCTCGGCCTCCCAAGCAAGCCCTCCTGCTGCCCATGGTGCAGCAGTCCCCAGGGCAATGTCCATTCCCCCTCACTCCTATTTCTCCATGGCACAAATGCCCACAAAGCCATCAGCTGCCTCCCTGAGCTCAGCTGCAGCCATGGCACATGTGTCCCTCTCTTGTGTGCATTGTTTTCTCCCTCACAGTCCTCTCGGAGCTCGCAAAGCCGAAGTGGGTTCTCCTGCATTAGCTGCCTGGCTTCCCTCGCACCCTCCTGGCTGCAGCTCCATGGCAGGGCAGGGACTCTCTGCCAGCTTGGAGCTCACCCGGCAGCACTGCCAGCAAATGCCTGGCATAGAAGAGGAGGACAGCAGGGATTACGCCCTGCAAGCAGTGATAAACAAGAAAGCAGAGGCGAAAAAAAAAAAAAATGCCTGGGACTTGCTATCTGGTCTTCTCGATGTGCCAGTGAGCCCTGTGCGGGGAGGCTGGGGTGCTGGGCAATGCTGAGCCTTCCTCCTCGCTGACCTGTGGCCCTCCCCGAGCCAGGTGGGCTCCGCGCACAGCTCAGCCTCGGAGCCAGCAGAACGTGGGGAAGAAAAAGCAATGCTGTTGGTTAAACAGATGTGCCGTAAAGCCAAGAAGGATGCAGGGAAGAATGAATGGAAGAGCAGTGAGGCCCAAGATAAAAATATAGGAGCTCTTGGGCAGAAGTGAGTTGTGTTTGGGCTCCAGAGAAGGAGCCTTCTGAGTGCTGGATACACACATTTAACTCTGCAGGGACCGAAATAGCCTCCATGGGGTAATGTCTCCGTGGTGGCTCTATTCCGGGATGGAGCCACTCCTGGTCTGGTGCACGAGGCAGCAGCTCAGGAATAACCCTGGCTGGCAAGCGTGGCCCTGCTGTGCTTCCCTCGCTGGCACCACGAGCATCTTCCCTGCCCATCCCCAGCCAGCGTTCGTCAGGGAGGGCAGGGCCTGCAAGTTTTCTGGCTGATTTCATTTTCTTAGAATTTCCTCCACTGGTTCTGTTTCTTTTTCTTTTTTTTTTTTTTCTTTAATTCCACTTTTTTTTTTTTTTTTTGGACAGCTGGAAAACATAATATGTTTAGGTTGCTGTGGAAACACGCTCCTAAACTTTTGGTGGGTTCAAGACATACCAGGAGTTCCAGGACGGCCAGTCATGGTGGCAGTGGCTTGCTCTCACTTCCCGAAAGCATCAAGCGCTGCTCTCCATCGGGTCCAGGCACACGTGGCCCTGATGTACCCTCCGTACCGACCCCTGTTTACTCGGCAAATACGGTGTTGCTTACAAGTTGCTGGGGCATGCCATGGGATCATGAGGCTGGGCTCTGCTGGCGTAGTGTTACTTCATGCTGGACCCTATGCAAGAGGAATCAGGAAAAAAAAAAAAAAAAAAAGGATCGCACTTTAAGGCTGTAAAAATGCGGGTGGGAATATTTTCCAGCCTGTGTCATTTTCCATCGAGGCCAAAATTCATGTTCTGCCTCTTGCTGTTTGTGTTTTTCTCCCTGAAACTCTTTTTTTTTTTTTTTTTTTTTTTTCATTTAAGGCTCTGAAACGCCTTTCTCACCCCCCGCTCCCCACAGCTTCCAGCCTGCACTGGTGGGAGACAGGGTGTGGGGCAGGCAGCCGGGGTGGCCAGGCTCCCCGGGGAGGGGGCACACAGGGAAGGGGGTCACCCCGGCACCCGCATGGGGACCGGGCATCATTCCTGTCCCGGCTCTGACGGTGGCTGTGGCATCCCATCTTTGCTTCAGCATATTATGGGCGTGCAAAAACCCATGGAGAAAAACACCACAAGGGATCTAAGCGTGACGTCGGGCTTCGAAGTGTCAGCTTGAGATGAAACACGCTCCAACTGTCTCAACTGAAGAATTAGGAAATTCAAGGGAAGTCATACTCCCTGCCCTCCCCACCCCCGCCAGTGAAAAATTTCAAGGAAACCTTGTACATGTAAAACTTCGAGCATCGGGAGTTAAAACTTTCCTTTGGCCTGAAGCCAATTGTTTTCCCTAAATTTAAGTATTTCTGTCATTTTCCTAAGCATGAGAACAGTGAGAATTAGGCACTTTCTCTTCAATTAACCAATACAAATTCTTACATGCTTGGGTTTTTTTAGGAGAGTTTTAACTCTACAGTGGAGAGGGGAGAGAAATTACAATGAAATGTTCCCCTCCCAGCGGGCAGGAAGGCCAAACATCCAATTTTTCCTGGAAGGAAGAAGCCAGGTTTTTTTTATTAAAAAAAAATTAAAAAAAAAATAAAAAGAAACCAAGCCATTTCTGTATGGGAAAATGTTTCACTTGAAATGTCCTGAGCAGTGTTACTGTGCAGTGACTCAGTGCTGGTGTTAAGACCTGGGAAATGAAGTTCAGTGGTTTTTGGAGGCTTTCCCCACCCTGAGCGATGGCTCCGACCGCCTCCATCCCCTGTGGCTGGATGGATTTGCCCGTCTTGGCGAGGAGGTGCCATGAGCCCCATCCCCCTTCCCAGCCCCTTTGCTTCCAAATGAGCTTGTAACAACCACGATTTTTCTCCATCCAATTAATTAATCCCTGGCTCCCTTCGGATATTTGGCCCGAGCACTTTGCAACACCCTGCAGTGGGACTTGGCCCTTCGCTCCGTGCCAGATCCAGCCCTGTGTGCTCATGCTGGTCTCACCAGGTGTGCAGGGACCTGCCGTGAACCTCTAAAACTTTCCTGCTGCAGCAAAACCCAATGAGCCCCCCAAAAAACCCCACATCAGCTCTATCAGGATGCTCAGCTCCTTTTCTTTCCCATATTTTCCATGGCACGTTTGAAAATGAAAAGCAAACAAGCCCTGCCTGGTGGGAAGCCGGGCTTCCAAAATGTCACGGTGAAACACTTAGTGTTGGGGTTTTTGGTCAAAATAAATGAAGAAATAAAAAGGCATCTTGGGCCATGGACAACTCAAACACTGATGGAGGTGACGTGAATAATGTTTAGCTAAAAAAAATGTATTTCACTCAAAAATGTTTCTTGCACCTCTCCCCTTCGCTCGCACTGAACTGCTGATCCCAGGTGATGTGTGTGATGTCAGGGATGGTTACTGCTGCCCTATACAACAGAGCTTGCCTATAGCTGTCAGGAAGCGTAGAGATACATAAATAACTGACACACACAAGTAGTATAATGGGCATCATGCACAGCAAGAGATGGTATCACGTGAGCTCTGTGGGGGGCAGGCGTGTGGGGGATGGTCCCCAAGCCCCAGCTGATTTCAGGACACCCCCCCCCCCCCCACTAGATACTGACAGACTGGCTCTTAGGAAGTATTTCTTTGCAGAAGGGGTTGTTGGGTGTTGGAATGGGCTGCCCAGGGCAGGGGGGGAGTCCCCATCCCTGGAGGGGTTGAAGAGTCGGGTTGACCCAGCGCTGAGGGATCTGGTGGAGTTGGGAACGGTCAGGGTGAGGTTCATGGTTGGACTGGAGGAGCTTCAAGGGCTTTTCCAACTGAGATGATTCTGGGATTCTGTGATTAAGCAGGAGCTTGAAGTTATTGTGTGCTCGGCTGTTGTCGCTGTTCACGCCTCCAGGCAGCTTGTCCCCCTCCTTTCATTCAGCAATGCCACTGTGGCCAGCAGCCCACGAGTGCTCTGCATGCTCCTGGTCTGACGAGCCAGTGGGGTCTGCCTGTGTGCTGGGGGACACCCACCCCCACGGGCAATGGCAGCTCCACTCGACGAGGTCCTGAGTCTCCTGCTGTGACTTTGCTCCAGGTGAGCAGGTGAGCCGGGGTCTCTGGGGGTCCCTGCCAACCTCAGCGATGCTGGGATTTCCCGTGACCCAGCTTTGCTGAGCAGAGAGCCCTTTGCTCCTTGCTCTCTTGCCTGGTTATCACCACTCTTGTGTTCCCGGGAAGAGTTCAGCCCTGGAGGTGAGGCCTTGATCTCACATCTCTTCAGACATTGAATCACCCACATTCCACTCGCCAACACCTTCTCATTACCCCAGTGGGGCTGTTGGCCCCACAACTTTCATCCGACACTCGCCTGAACCCATCCGTGTGGGTGCTCCTCCACCACAGAGCTGGTGTCCGGAGCCCACCCATACTGCGGACCCCCCGTCTCCGAGCTCCCCGCACAGACGGGCCCCCCTGCAATCGCGTATCCTCGTAATGGCATTACACAGGCAAGAGGCATGGCATGGGTCCATCCTCTGCATCCCACCTCCTCTTCCTCGCCTCCCTGCCACCAGCCATCCAGGCTCACCCTTGCTCCTTGGCCACTGGAGCATCCAAAGCATCCTGAAAATGTTGCCGAGATGAAAAAACCTGGGTCTGGACGTGGAGCCCTCCCAAGCAGGCATCTCCTCCTCCAGCAGGCAGCTGAGCGTGGGGCCATCCCCTGCCTGCAGCTGGGCCTGGCCCCGTACTCCACCCTGCCCACGCTGTCTGCAGTGGCAGTCCCTGTGTGCAGGCAAGGGTGCGTGGCCACGTACGGCCCTGACTCTTTTTTTGTGTGAAGAAACATGCCCAGGGAAGGGGAAGAAGCTCCCAAAGAAACAAACCCCCACACACCGACAAGGCCTTGCAGTCGAGGAACCAGAGGAGCTGGTGGGGACATGGGAGCCCTGACCCATCCCCTGCCTCCTGCCACTGTCTCTGACCTCCTGGAGATGTGCAGGCGCTGAACCCCAGGCTGGAGAGGGGCTTTGGCCACAGCCATCCTCTGCCTGGCCCCTGCTCACCATGTGCCCACGCAAAGACCCTGGTACCGGGTCCAGGGAGGGCTTTTGAGGATCACACTTAAGAGCAAATGCCTACGGGGCTACCCTGCAGGAGGATGAGGAGGCAGAAAAGGGGAGGCAAGGGTCCCAGCCCTCCCAGGGGACCTGTGGTGTGAACAGGGGAATACCTGCTGCCTGCATGGTCAGGCTGCTCTCATGCTCCCCTCATCTCCCGGCTCCCTGCATCACTCCCGGACACACATTTTCCAACCCCTGGGGACACAAAGCGAGGAGCATAGGCAGCATCCCACGTCCCTGCCCCGGCTGCCCACATGAGCTGCACCCCTCGGAGCATCCCCAGCCACCTCGAGCATCCCCAGTTGCCTCGACCAGGGGAGGCGATGGGCAAGGTGCCCAGTGGGCTGGATCCTGCCCGCCACTGCCAGCCCAGGGCTGCTCCATCACCAGGCTTGGCCCCAAATTCACCCACCGCCGGCTGCGGGGAGCAGCGATAGCGGCAGCCGGAGCACAGCCAGGGAGAGGGTGCAAGTGGGGAGAGTCAGCGAGCTCGTCTGCCTGGTTTTTCAAGGTCACAGAGGTGGTGGGAAGGAAAGAAAAGAGAGCGAGAAAAAAAAAGTTGACTCAGAAACCGCAGGGAATTTTTTGCCTTTTTAGAATACTGGGAAGAGAAAAAATAGCCACAGTTATTCAAAGCATCCAGGATAATAACAGCCTGTTTACTGTTTGCATGCAAAGATGGCAGGCAGGCAGCACAGCACAGGGAAGAGGAATGAGGAATTTGCCGCGCTCGCGCCACGGCCCAACCGCTTCTGCTTAGCCCAGCAAAGCGCCGGGTGGCTCTCCCGGCCTGCCTGTGCTGCCTGCCAGGGCAGGAGCCCCACGTCCCCACCACAGCACCCCGCTGGCCCCCGCCATGGGCCCAGGAGGAAGGGCTACAGGAGGGACCTGGCCCCGGGGAGGATGGAGAAGGAGATCCCAGTGCTGGAGGATGCTCACGCTTCTCTGCGGCTGGGCGGATAGAGCATCCGGGAGGGAGTCGTGGCCACCCCCGTGCACGTGGGACTGTGCATCCTCCCAAATTAACAACACCCACCCCACCTGCGGGTCCCATCTCTGCTCCAGCGTCTGCTACACCTGATGCTCTGCAGGGAGGGGACATCTTGGGAGCGGCTTATAACTGCAGCGGGATGCAAAACCCCACACAAGGACTTTGCGGGAGGGCAAAGCATTGGTCCCTGAGCAGAATAAAGCCAGGGGAGAGCCCCCCAACAAGTGCTGTGGGCTTGGGGGACCCCTGGGGAAGGCATTGGGGCGAGGGAAAGAGGAAGGGGGGAGGGTTCAGCAGGCCCTGTGGGGAGAGCTTCATTCCTGTCGGCCCAAGGAGCAAGACGGGACTTGAGGCAAGAGAAAGCACCGTGGTTTGCCCAACTGGTTTGCTGGGAAGCTGACTGCCGGGCTGGCCCGCAGCATTGCCAAACTTCCCCCACAAGAATCAGGGATTATTTGGAAGGGGAGTGAAATCCCCTTTCTCCCAAATCCTGGTGGGGATTTTTCAGCTTTTCAAAGAGACTTTTTCCATCATAAGGAGGTTGCAATGAGCTTGTCTTTCCCCGTCCAACTCTAGCATTTGGCAAGTGGAAAAGGAGAGGAGATGCATGAGAAGAGGATGAGGAGGGACCAGAGACAGTGGAGGACCTGCCAAGCTCCAAAGATTCTCCAAGGACCAATCTCCAGCCTCCAAGCTCCAAGGAGAAACAAGGGAAAGCAGGAACCAAAGCTGCAGAGATGGTGCTGTGGTGTGGCAGCAGGGGAACGAGGTGCTCCTGGTTGGGAATGGGACTTAGTGGACAGCCATGGGACCCCAACAAGATCCTCAGCCTTGTTCTGACCTGCTGTGACCATGGGAGGGACCATACCTCCCCGAATAGCCCCTGGGCCAGATGAGCCGTCTCCCTCTCACCTGCTGCCCCAGGACAGGGCGTCTCACTCAAAGCCACCACGGTGACAGTGGTGGCATTGGGAGCAGAGCCCGCTGGCCCTTTTCCATCTCTCCAGGGCTGAGGATGTGCAGCCCACAGAAGGTGTTGCATCCAGGCACCAGCTCAGCCAGCGGCTCGGCAGACATCGCCAGCCATTCCCTCTCAGGGGCATGGGGACACAGGGACACAGGGGTGGCAAGGATTGAGGACAGAGGGGTGCAGGGTAACAGGGATGCAGAGATCAATGACACAGGGACGCAGGAGTGGAGGGATACAGAGATCAGGGACACAAGGATGTAAGGACACAGGGATGCAAGGACTGAGGACACAGGGAGGCAAGGATGCAGGGATGCAGGCCTGCAGAGATAAAGGACACAGGGACACAGGGATGCAAGGATCAAGGATGCAGAGATCACAGACACAGGGACACAGGGATGCAAGGATCAAGGATGCAGAGATCACAGACACAGGGATAGGAGCAGGAGCGGGAGAGGAAGGTTTGGCTCCCACATGGTATTTCAGCCGCGCCGCAGTGACAGGGACCTGTCCTGGCCTGAGCAGGACTCACGTGGGATAAAGGGCTGTGGGTCCCAGCGATGCTGATGGTGAAACCCAGTGAGATGGTGCGGAAAGGGCGGAGGGAAATGCCTGTGATGACAGAGCGATAAAGCAGGTGATAACACACCCCCATGCCAGCCTTCCTTGCACCAAGGCACGGAGCTCCATCAGGCTCTTGCTCTGGCTGAAAAGCAACCCTACCAAAACAAATGAATCCGGGCGCTGCTGCTGCATACTCAGGGGCGTAGCAGGAGGAGCCGTGACCTCCTGTCCCAACCTGCTGGGCTCGAGCATTCTCTCCCCATGGCCCAGCTCCCACATTCACAGCTGGGCTTCGGGGTTTTCCTCTCCCTTCCCATTTTTCAACGCTTCTCTGTCACCTCACTCGTACAGGGCTATGCTGCCCCATTTGCTGTCTCCTGGAGACTGTGAAAGCCCTGGGGATGGGGGTCCACAGGGCGATGGGCAGGGTGGAGGATGGCCAAGCAGTCAGCAAAGCTCTCAATAGGAGCCCATTCCCTGAATCCCTTGGACCCGGAAAGCTGCCTGCAAACAGCCAGACCTGCTGCAAGGCCGTTCCACATCCGGATTCGGGTAAATAAAGCATGGGCTGTGAGAGCTGCGGTATGCCAGGAATGCTGCAAGCCTTCCCTGGCGGCTGCCTGCAGCTCCCCGGCAGCAGGAGCTGGGGGAGGCAGGGCAGGTACAGCCCCTGGCCGGGGGGCCTCTGGGACCCCCTGACATATTCCCAGCAGGAGCAGCTCTCCGTGAGCTTCCCAACCAGTCCTCCCCCATCACTGGCCCCGTTTCAGGGAGGGCAGAGGGCCCCCTTCAGAGATGGCCTGTGCGGGAGGGGGAGCTTGTTTTCCTGTTTGCAAAATCCAGGAGAAGTTATGGGTTGAAGGAGGAGCCCATCTCCAACCTTCCCATTCTCCAAGTCTCTCTAACCAGCTCTTGCAGGGATGGAGACTGGTCCCACCACCAAGGAAGCCCCAGATTTCCAGCCATGCTGCTTCCAGGTTCCTGGGTGGGAAGGGTAGAACTGAGTCAGTGTCCAGCATTGCAGTCCCACCAAGACCAGTGATCCTCAACAGGGTCCTAAGCCACCTTCCAGGGAAGAGTCGGCAGCAAAGCTGGTTTCTTATGCCATTGTTCTGCATAATCTGAGCTAAAGCCCATTGCAAAGAGTTGCACAAGATCTTCTGGTCTCCAGGGACAGCAGGGTAAAAAAACCTGAGCTACCAATAAATGCCAAGTGATGCACAAAAGGGAAAGCCCCAGCCTGGCTGGTGATGGCTCCTGCTGGGCTGTCAGCACCCAAGCAGCCAGAGCAGAGTCCCCGGGGATGCTCCCTGGGAAGCATTAACGTGACAACTATTAAAAATAAAAGTCATATGATAGCAGCAAACAAAAAGCTCAGAGGGGAAGGGCTGGGGAGCAGCACGGCATGGCTGTGGAAGACTTAAGGTAGCCCCAGCTTGAACACCAGGAGAACTTCTGGTCTTCCAGAGGATGAAGGAGCCCAGCAGGGTGGGAAGGGCTTGGAGGTGCCTGACAAAGCCGGGGGAGAGCCTGGGGACCAGGCCCAGGCGTGCTTGAAGATGTTGGCCATCAAGGAGTCCCTGTGGCAGGGGCTTAGGAGGGCAGGAATGGGTCTTGCGAGGAACGGGAGGATGATCCCCTCAGGACAGAGTTACCAGAGCACTACACCCAGGGAGGAAACTACATCAACATTTCCAGGCAACTCCATCCTTTTCTCCCATCGAGGTGGGGGAAATGGAATCCCAATGGAATTTTGGGGAATGCAGAGATGCTCTTGGGCATTTACTTCCTTTCTCCCACGCAGCTGCACCCCAAATTGCTGCCCCGGGGAGTTGGGAAGGGCAGGTTTCAGCCAGGGGGTCACCACCCCTAAACCCCTTCCCCTCCATCAGCACCTCCATCTTGCCCCATCACATGGGAAAAAAGAGTACCCGTGGGTCAATATTTGGGGTTTTTTTATTAAAATATTGTTATACCAAGTGGAATGCTACAGCAATCTCGGTATAGGGCAGCATAACGAAACAGCCAGGTTTACGTTTAAATACTTAAGATAACTTAAAACGCACAAACAAGAACTCATCATCTTTGGCAGGAAAAAAAAAAGTTCACAGCACGAAAAAAAAAAATACTTAAAAAGAAATACCAATATTAATATAAAATATATTAAGTTGTGGGGTGGGTTTTTTTCCTCTTTCATAATTTTTTGTTTGTTTGTTTTCCACTTTGTAAACAATGCACGAGAACCGAACGCATTTTTTACGTGTCTGGGAGAGAAAAAATAAAAAATGCAGTTGTCCAGCAAATGCACACATGTTTAAAGAAGAAAGAAAGAAAAAAATATATACACGAAGGGCAAGGACGGGAAGCGTCCGAGCTCAGAGGAGCGAGGTGTCGGCGCTGGCTACGGGCAGAAGCCAGCTGCCAGTAGCCGGGGGACGTAGCGGTGGGATGAAGCCATGAGAGGGGTGGGGGCACGTCCCACCACCTCCATCAGCCATCGTCAGTTCACTCTGAGCGTTTCACCTCCGGTTTCAAGGGGGTTTCTCCTCCACCTTTCATTCCCTCAATTATAATTTTCTCTTTTTTGTCACCACCACCCCATCCCCAACCCCTCGCCTGCCCATGATAAAAACAGAGGCAGGATGCAGGTGGTGGATGCAGATGATGGAGGTTTGGGGTTCCCGGCGCTCGGCTTGGCCACATGGATCTGGGCAGTCAATGGGATCCACGGAGGATCCCTCCTGGCTCTGCCCTCGTGCAGGCTGGTGGGTACAGTTTGGGTGAACCAAGAGGGATTTTTCCAGTCAGAGGCCAAGCACCTGGGTGGGCACGGATGGCCAAGACCCAGAGACGGGATGGGGATGGAGCCGGGATGGGGATGGAGCCAAAGAAGGGCGGCGTGGAAAGAAGCCCCCTGCCTCGGGAAGGAGAAGAGGCTGAAACGATAAATACATTTGCTCCCGTCGTACAAAACCACGGTGTATTTACAGGGGGGTTGCGAGGCCCCACTGCCACTGCAGGGTCCCCGGGCTCCAGCGCGCCCTGCGCAGCTGGGGACCCACGTGAGTGCCGAGTGGGGACGGTGGCCCTCCCTGGGGGCTGAAACCGGCCGCCGGGATGCCACTGAGCTCCAGGCTTGGTCCTCCTTCCCGCAGGCTCCTCCATCCCGGGCAGGCGCAGGCAGGGAGGGCGGAGGGGCTGGTGTGCAGCCCCTGGGTGACCTTAAATCAGGATCTCCACCATGTCGGACAGATCTGGGGCTCTGGCAGTGGCCGAGCTCTCTGCAGAGAAAGAAGGCAAGAGCTGGAGGAGAGGTGAAGACCATTGGCACGGCACCCACCCCACTGAAGGGCCAGCAGCGAGAGTACTGCTGGTCGGGCCTTCCCCCCAAGGTGTTCAAGAAAAAAAGCAATACACCTTAAAAATAAAAAAAGCAACGAGTGATTCCAGGGATTCAAACCCACCAGATTCAACTGGGGCCTTTAAACGCCTTAAAAAATGACCGATGCTTGTGCAAAACCCACCTCCTGGACACTAGGCCCATGTGCTGGAGCATCCCCAGCTCTGCCCCGTGCCACCCCCAGGGGACTCACCCAGCAAACCGGTCGGGCGCTCGGTGCCCTCGCCCTGGCCGCCACTCTCGGCCGCCCCGTCCGTCTGTGTGCTGCCGTCCTTGCTGCCGTGCTTGGAGTGAGAGGGCAGGGGAAGGGCAGTGGGTGCTGTTGCACCTTCAGTGGTGGCTTTGCCTGCTGGAGGAGATGCTGTTAGGCATTGCCAGCTCCTCTGGCTGGTCCATACCGCTCACCAGAGAAATCCCCCCTTCCCAAGCTCTCTACTTCCAAACCACAGGGTAATTCCCCACTGCCAGGTGAAGGCAGGGAACAGGCAGGTGCCTCTATTTACCTGTGCTGCCCCGGGAGCTGCTCTCGGCCAGCCGGTCACTCTGGCCAGCCCCTGGCCAGCTCAGGGTGGCGGAGGCAGCGAAGATGGAGGGCACGGACTTCGCTGGCCGCAGGGAGCCCTGGAGGGCTTTGGTGGGGTCCCTCCGTGAGCGCTGCTGCAGGACCTTGATGACAGCATCCTTCTCCAGGATTTGGGCATGAAGGGCTTTTAATCTGGAGAGGGCAAGAGGTAGAAGCTGGAAGAGGAGCCAAAGAGGGAGAGGAGGATGCAGGCACTGGCCCAGCCCAGCCCACAGCATGAGCTTGTCAGTGAGGGGGACCTACCTGTTTTCCATCTCCTGGTGCTTGTGGCTGGCCAGGAGGAGGTCCTCGTTGAAGCTGCTGTTGGGGGAGTGCCGCGGAGAGTGGCTGATGAGAGTGGTGTCCCGCTGGGCAGCCGCGGTGGCCGCGGCATCCATGGCGAACTGCCGCATGGTGCACTCCTCCAGGTACTTTTGCTCCCACTTGGTCATGTCCGCCTCCAGGGCCAGGATCTTCTCCTCCTTCTCCCTCAGCTGCTCGGAGAGCGTGTGGGCACTCAGCTCTGGCGTCCCCCCGCCCATGGCGCCCGCCTGCCTCTGCAGCAGCAAAAATAATTAAAAAAAAAGAGGATGAGGAGGTGCTGGGAGGGTGCAGCACCCGCCGTGGCTCGCCAGCACCCACCGCTGCGGCTCGCTGGCACCCACCTGCTGAGCCCGCAGCATCTTCAGCTCCTGCTCCAGGCGGGTGCGGAGCCGCAACTCGAGCTGCTCCCGCTTCTCGCAGGCGGCCTGGAGCTGGCCCAGGGCTGCCTGCAGCCGCTCCACCTTCTCCACGTAAGCCCGCTTCTTCCGCAGCTCAGCCTCTGCCTTGGCTGCCCGCGCCTGGGCGCTGCCCAGTGCCTGCTCCAGCAACTCTGCCCGCTGCCGCTGGTCCTCGTTGGCACTGCGCAGCAGGGACACCTCCCGCTCCAGCCTCTCCTTCTCCTGCTGGTGCTCGTAGCCTGCAAAGACACGCCCCAGGTCTCAGGTGAGGAGGCTTCACCGCCCTAAGGCTGGACCACAAAGCCCCACGGGGGCTTTTTGCTCCCCAAAACCCAGCCGTGCCTTCCCTCCTGCAGTACGTGGGGGCCAGGGGCATTCCAGCCACACGGGCAGATGGCCAAAATCCTCCATTTGCCACGTTCCAGCCTGAATTTTGGCTCTTGAAGGGTAAAAGCTGCCCAACATGAATCCAGGCACCTTAGGGAAGGGGATACGACTCCTCCCACATAATATCAACACCGTGTCTCTCTGCTAAAATAATGGATTTAGGTATATTTTCCCCCCAAAAAAAGCCCAGGCCTGCACAGCTGCGAGGCAGAGGAGGGAGGAGGGAGAGAAGGGCTGGGCTGGCGCGGGGTGGGAGTGCGGGCTCGGTGCTGGAAGAGCCGGCGCGGCGGCAGGAATGTGGAGAATGCGGGTCACGCCGCCGGCCTGCCGGGATTAATGGCTGGAGTCCAGCGCCAAGAGCGGCTCCATCCTCCCCGGGGAAGGGCGAGAGTTGCCGCCCGCCACCCGCCTCCTCCTCCTCCAGCTGAAAGGGGGAGCGCCGAGCCCCCGCCATCCCGCTCACGGGTGCCACAGGGAGCCGGGCGAGGACGGGCATCCCGCAGGACTTACTCTGTGCCAGGAGTTTGGCCACGCTGCCCTGGTTGCTTTCCTGGCTTTCCTGGGTCTTGCTGGCCAGCTGCTTGTTCGCTGATTCCAACCGCTCTGGTCCAAAGGCAATTAAACCCAATTAAGATTTAACTACAAGATTTCAGCCAGAGGAAGAGGGAGAAGCCTGTCTTCCTGTGGAAACACCCAGGGGGAAAAGCCAGGGGACAGAGACTGCCTACGGGGACGGGCACACGGAGGGTCCCTCACCTTTCAGGTCCCGGTTGAAGTCCTGGAGCCGTCGCATCTCGCCGTCTCTCTTGTTCCTCATGGCTTTCTCCAAGGCTTCCCGCTTGGAAGACGCCTTGACGAGGTTTTCGTAATCCTCCGAGATGCGCTGGATCTCGCTCTCCAGCTGGGGTGGAGGAAGGGACAGGCCAGGGTTAGATATTCGTGGAATGAGGAAAGGAAAGGGAAATGCTGGCCAAAGCTTACCCAGGTTGCTCAGCCCAACCTGAGCTGCCAGAGGAGCTCAGTGCACCCATGGAACCCCCTGGGCTGACCCCCAGCTCACATTTTTGGGGGGAAAACTAATTTTTTCTGCCTTTCTTCTTGTAAAAGAGTCCCTCTGCAGGTTTTTGGCTCTGCCGTAGCCCGGCTGGCGGGGAACAGCCGCTCCTTGTACGCGGCCGCACAAAGGGCTTTCTGTGGCGGCCGGGGATGGGGGGACAGGCGGAGGGAGGGGGTCACCAGAGAATGGGCTCCTTCTCGCCCGTCCCGGCTGCCGTGCCGCCGAAAGGCAGCTGCTCAGAGGGGAACAAGCCGCCAGAGCAAGGGGGAGAAGGGATTAAAACACTAAAGGGGGTAAATTTCCACAGCAGCTGGTTGAGCATCCCCCCCCGCCAGGCGAGGGGTCGCGATGCCACGGCCGCGGGGCTGCCGCTGTTCGCTCACCTTCTGGATGCGGCTCGCCTTCTCGGCGCAGCTCTCCAGCTCCCGCCGCAGCTTCTCGCTCTCCCGCTGGAGCCTCTCGTTTTCCCGCAGGACCGCGTCTGCCCGGGCCAGGCGGCTGCTGGCCGAGACCGCCTGGGCGCTCACCAGTGCCTCCACGCCAGCGGGACCCAGCGTGCCCGGGCACAGGGCACCCGGCGGCGGCAGGAACGCGGCAGGGACGTGGGTGGGCAGCACCCTGCAGGGAGGGAGGAGAGGGATGCTCAAGGGGCTTGGCAGGATGGGAGAGCCGACCGCATCTTCAGCATCCCAATGACCACTCCAAAGCCACGGGCCAAGCGGGTGCCAGTGCCTTTGGGTGGCCCCAAAGGAGGAGGGAAGCTCCAGGAAGCTCCTATCCTGCTTTTCAGAGCTGGGAAGTGTTTGCTTTCTAAAAGGTGCTCACCCGAGCACTCTCAAATGTGAACTAAACCCTGTCTTGCAGCGATGCCTTGACCTGACAGCTCCAAGATCCAGCTGGTGGGTCAGGATGGGCTGCCAGCCCCCGAGACCCACCCCATTGCTGGGGATGCTGCAGATGGACGACAGTTTGGCAAACAATGCACCTTAGGAGCCAGCAGCGTTGCCCCTTTTCCTTTTTTTTCTGGGCAAAGTGAGGGCTCCTGGCACAGCTCCTCACCACCAGACTATTAATACATCCTCGCTGTATTCGGAGGAGCAGAGCCAGCCCGGCCGTCCCTTGCACGACCACTCTGAGTTCCTCGACATCCTGCGGCCGCCTCGAATACCCTGAGCGGGGCGGCCGTGCATGGCCCAGCCCCGCTCTGCCGCGGGCTGCCCGCCAAGGGCCTGCATTCCTGCGGGATGATATAGGAGCGAGGAAGAATAAATACATCTTCCTCGCGGCTCCCCTTCCCCTCTTTGTTCCCTGGAAGGAGAAGGTTTTCCTGCCGGAGATGCTATTGCTGTCCGCCTGGATAGGTCAGCAGGGCTGGGCGCAGCCTGCGTCCTCCCATCGAGCCTCCAATTCCCTTCTTCCCATCTTTTTCAACACTGGAAGAAGTTGCTTCCAGCCCTCCTCAAACACCAGGCAATGCCTGGGCCCCCAGACCTCTCCGTGGCCCTCTTGGAGAAAACCTGGGGCTTTGCTGGCGGCATCAAGCTGCCCAGCACTGCTCATCACCTCCACAAACCACCCAGCGCCAGCCCAGGCTCAGCTCGGCAGCGATCCCACAGCAGCAGACCGGTGCTACGCGGCCATCCCCGGCTCAGGACCATGGAGTGGGTTTCCACGGAGCAGGGAGCGTGTTTGCCTTCCACCCTGCCCCATGCCTGTTCCACATTTAGCCACTTCCTGACCTGGTTCCAGCTCCTAAATTAACCCCAAATTCCTCCCAGTGCATGGGGAGGGGGCAGGGTCTGCAGAAGCGGTGGAATTTTCACCACCAGTTGGAAAAACCCAACTGTGCTGGGGGAAACTGGGGAGAGGAGAGGGTTGGAGGGGTCCCTGCACACTCCCACGGGCTGAGCTGGATCTGGCCCCACGAGGACGAGAGGTTGGGCAACAGCTGCCCTGGGGGGCCCCCCACTGCTCTCTGCATCCCGCATCTTCCGAGCATCCATCCCGGCCACTCCTGGGGCACCACGGCTGGGAGGCACCTGGTGGGTACCCCAAAAGCGGGGGCTGGGGGGCCGCAGGTTACCTGATTTCGGGATGCTGAAATCCAGGACCTTCCCGGGAGCAGGGTCGGGGTTCAGCCAGGTAAGTATCCTGGGAAGGGATGACGTAGGGATACTCCGGGGGGGGTCCCCGCGGCTCCGGCCCCTCAGGGTGCTGCCCTCGCAGGGCAGCGAGCTGGTGGTGGCGGGAGAGCTGGGGGTAGCTGTGGGAGGCGCTGATGGGGCTCTGTGCTTTGGCCCCGTTCCTCTCCAGCGACATCCGCATCAGCCGCTCGCTCAGCGACCGCACGTGGCCGTGCTTCAGATCCTTCAGCCCCTCGTCGGGGCGTCGGGCGCCGCTCTCAGCCCCGCGTGGACCGTTTTCGCCCTGAATCCCTGGGCTGGCCCCTCCGGGCTGCTGCCCGCCCCGCTGCGAGGCGTAGTACTGGGAATGCGCCTTGGCCTCCTCGTAGGTGGGGAGCTCCTCGCCCTTGTGCTGGGGCTGGCAGAGCCGATAGACGTTGTTCTCCAAGTAGACGTGGTCGGAGTGATGCTCCTGGCCCTGGGGCTCCTGCCGCGTGGATTGCTGCACCATTTGGCTCTCCTCCGGGCTGAGGCTCTCCAGGGAGGAGCGGGGGCTGCCGGCACCACCGGCCCCGCCGCCGCCGCCGCGCAGGGCCTGCTGCTGGATGGCCAGCAGCGTGCGGTTCTCCGTGAGGTTCCCATAGCGCAGCTGCTCCTGGATCAGGCGGTGCAGGACCGTCCCATTCGAGTCCTCCGCTGTCCTCATCTCCGCCCGCGCCGTCGGCAAAGCCACGTTTCCACCCGAGAAGGGCGTCCCCGGGGACCTTTAGCAGCAACCGGCCACGTCGAGGCACCTGCACGGGGAAAAGAGGGGTTAATTGGGAACCGGCCCGGGCAGGACGAGGCGCAGACCCTGATCAACAAGGGGTTGTTTTCCAGGAATCCCGCTCGGCACGCTGGCAGCCTGGCCGCGACGTGTCGGCCGGGCTGGAGCGCAGACGCAGCCTCCCCGCTGCCGTGGCTGAGCACGGGTGCTCTCATCACACCCATGGCCGGGGCTCGGGGCTGGCTCCCCACGGACCCGGGAGCTCCCCCCAGGCACCAGCGCTGCCCCGCGGCCCGGGGATGGCGGACGAGGCGTCCCCAGGGGACCGGCCACGGTGCCACCGGGAGGCGGGCAGGACCCCCCCTCACCTCCCCCCCTTAGCCAGAGCGAACGGAACCGGCCCCGCACGGAGGTCTCGGTCTCAGTCCCGGTCGCGGGGGGGGGGGGTGGTGTCCCGGTGCCGGTGGGGGCCCCGTCGGGGCGGCACTTACCGGGGCATGGCGGAGCGGGGCGGCGGCGGTGCTGCCCGGGGAGCGCGGCGGCGGCTCTGGGCGTCCCGCCGGCAGCGGGGGCCGGCCCGGGCGCTGCTATGCCCGGAATGCAGGGGCCGGGCCCGCCCGCCCCGCTCCGCCCCGCCCCGGCACGGCACGGCACGGCACGGCTGCCGGCAGAGGGAGCACGGACACGGACACACGGACACACGGACACGGCGGTCGTGGGGCAGCCGCAGCTAGCCCGGGCTGGCGGCTTCAGACCCCCGGGGGTGGGAGGGAGCGGGACGTGCATCCTCAAAATCACCCCCAAACTCGCCCAGGCCTCCCCCGCACCCACCGGCACCGGGAGCCCCGGGAGCGTCGCTCCCAGCCCCGCAAGCGCCCCGGGAGCGCGCCGGGGTGCTCGGGGTGCGGGGCTGGCCTGAGCCCCGGTGCATGTGGCCGGGGTGTCCCAGGCGCCACGCGTGAGCCACGGGCACCCCCGGGCGGGCGAGGGGCCTGCGGGGCACCCACGGCAGCGGGCCGGCAGCCGGGGCGCACCACATGCGTGCGGGGAGCTCGCAGCTGCCGGGATGGGGGGGCCGCCCCGCTCTGCCCGCCAGCTGTCCGGCAGCATAAATCTTCCTGTTTATAATCGCAGCTCGGAGAGACGCGCCATTGTCTGCAGGACCAACCCAGCCCCACAAAAACCTGCCAGCCCCATCTGCTCTGTGCTGGCGTCCCCCGTCCTCGCGTCCCCCCCCCGTCTGGGAGATCATGGCTCGCTGCAAGCGCAGCCGTCCCTGCCAGCTCTTGCCTGTTGAGCGTTGGGCTCAGCACCTTTGGGGATCCCCCGCCTCTCTCCCAGCCTCAGTTTCCCTTTTCGGGCAGGTGCTTTTTGCAGCGTGGCCACAGGACCACGGCGGGGCTTGGCCACCCACCGTTCTGCAGGCCACAAGGGGATAGAAGAAGCCATCAGGGACCAAATTCCTTCTCCCTTTTCAACACCAAAGAGCCCCAGCTTGTGTTTGGGGGGACATGGAGAACCCCCAACCCCAAACCAGGGAAACACAAGCTCTGTCTCAGCCCCGAGCACCCGAGGCTGCCTGTGGGGCCCCGAGACAGCAGATGGTCAGAGGGGAGGCGGTGGCGGTGGAGAGGCAGGTGCAGGGGAAAATTGCTAATTAGCTCCGGGACATTAAGCTCCCATTCTTGTGAGAGGGAACATGGCATCTTCCAACTCGCACAGACCCGGGAGGCAGGTCTGGAGGGGGGAGACACGGCGGTGAAATCCACCCCATCCCACCCCAGTATCACCCCCAGGCCATGCCAAACGCCCCAAAAGCCACAGGATGTGATACCAGGCAGCAGGCTGCAGGCACAGCTCTCTCCCTCTGGGTTTTCTTCCCCAAAATGGGGGAAAAAAATAAATCCCCAACGGGGAGCAGGTAACAGACTCAAAGGCAGGGGAGCGTGCAGAGAAGGTGCTCAGGGAGAAGGAGTTGATGCTTGCAGGAAGAGGAGCGCAGCGTTACAGACCCAGAGATGAAGGACGTGGCTCTGGTGTGGTCAATCTGGACTCGGGATTAACAAAGCCTGACAGCATCCCCACCCAGGCAAGGTCCTGAGCCTGTACTTAGCACCCAGGAGCTCATCAAACAGTAACAGGGCTCAAGAAACAAGGTGTTCAGCCCAGTTTTACCAGTGACAAGTCAAATCCACCCAGCTGGAGTTTTGGAGGTAGGAATTGACACCGGCCCCATGGGTGTGGGGAAGACCCCAAAACCCTGGTGAGGACCCATGGGGAGGAAGAGGAGGGCACGGCTCTTGTCCATGTGTCCCCAAGCACATGCTGAGCCTGGAAACACCAGCCCAGGCCCAGCACTAGATGGATGGATGGAGGGAGGGAGGGAGGGATGGATGGATGGACAGATGGAGGGAAGGAGAAAGGGAGGGAGGGAGGGAGGGAGGAATGGATGGATGGATGGATGGATGGATGGATGGATGGATGGATGGATGGATGGATGGATGGATGGACAGATGGACGGATGCACTGCTCTGAGATACCAAGCCCCACAGCAACACCTCTGAAGGGACTCTGCTGTGGCTCTGTCCTGCTCTTTCCCCAGGGGATGGGGTGACCCACCCTGAGCCCCGAAGGAGCCGGCCCACCTCCCTGGCAGCCGGGCTGCCTCTCCCAGCTCCTTGGCTGCCTCTCCCAGCTCCTCTGTTGGCCTTATCTATGCCTGCGTCATCCAGCTTCCCTTCCTATCTTAACACCACTCTAATTTTGGCAGCAGGAAACCCCTCCTGGGCTGATAACACCCCTTTGGAAAGTGATCTGAAGAGCTTCCTCTTTTTCTTTTTAATGCTGGAGGTAAGAAAAAACCTCCATCTTTTCATTTTCCCCTGGAGGAGGTGAAATAACAGCCGGCAGCCCCGCCCGGGGCTGGACCCGTGGGCAGTGGTGGGGGCACCACGGGGGGCTGCCCGCACAGACCCTCTGCCCAGGTTGGAGCGTGCAGGTGGAAAGCCTGGCTGGGGCCGTGCCGTGGGGCAGGGACTCGCAGCTCTGGCTGGAGCCGTGGGAGCCGTGGGCGAGCGCAGGTGCCGGTGTCCCGAGCTCCCCGAGTGACACACGGCTCCGCAATGCAAAACCCTCCCACTGACCTCACCGCCGAGCCTTATCGGCGAGGCGTTGGAGTGAGACGAATGAGCCAAGAAAATACTCGTGGGATGAGATCACCTCGGCTGTCTTTGCGGCTCCCAAAGTGCCTCGGCCGTGCCAAGCCCAGATAACTGGGGTGTTGCGGGCAGCTGAAGGTACCTGCGATGGAGAGGAGGCTTGCAGCCAGCTTTAGGCCAGGCTCAGCGCATCTCCTGGGGCAACGGTCACAGCAGTGAGAGCATCCCCCAGCAGCTGAGCCCCGCTGCTGGGCTGCGGGATGCTGAACTCCCCCAACCGCTCTGTGGAGATTGGCCCCAGCAAGCTCTCTCCAGGGAGCTGCTTCTCTCCCAAGCTCCCGATTCAAAGCGCAAGCAGATGGGGGGAAGGAGAGCTGGAGTCCAAGGAATCACACAAGCACCTTTCCTGTACTCTTTCCCAGTGCCAGGATCTGTGCGGGGTGCATGGGCGGGAGCCCCCAGGCTTCCCCCCACCGAGGGCACCAGGATGCTGCATCCCTGTGGGCAGGGAGCAAAGGCAGCGCCCAGGCCCTTCCCCTCCACCCAGCATCCCAGCTCCAGTCCTGGAGACACCCCCGCAAGATGCCAGGCCTGATCACAACTCCTCTTCCCCATCCTCTGATACCCCTTTCTCTCCAGCAGCTTGAAATGGGAGTCATGCCATTTTGGGGGTGTCCCAACTCTGCCCCCCATGGGGATGTGTGGCCTGGGGTGCTGCTGTGTGACAGGGTGAACCCCTTTCCTGTGGCTTTTTCCACGGCCACTACACAGATGGGGAACACTCCTCAACGTGACTGGGGAGGGCATGGGTAGGAATAGGGTCCTCCTGGTTTTTGCCCAGTCCCCTCACTCCTTTTGTTGCTGCTTCATGAGCTGGTGACTGATATGGCTCTTCCTCAGTGGAGGAAGGAGAGGAAAGATCCCTTCCTGCCCAGGGGGAAACCCAAGCAGCCTTGGTGGGGGCTCAGCTGGAGCGATGGGGGGACCAGGGCCGGTCCCTTTGCAGAGAGGCTGATGGGGACATCCCCACAGGCAGCTGTCCTCCCGAAACGTGGCTCCAGCACTGCTCCTACCTGCCCCATCGCCCCGGGAAAGAGCAGGTTGCCTTCACACCTTAGATGCCTGCCCCAGAGCCACAGCCCTGAGACTCACCCTTGTTTGGGGGGATGCTGGGTCTGACCTCAGGTGAGGGTCACACAAGGTTGGAGCACCTCTGCTCTCCTCACAACACCTTGTCCTGGGTGCTCTCCTCTTCACAGAATCACAGAATCATTCAGGTTGGAAAAGACCCTCGGGATCATCGAGTCCAACCCTCAGCCCGACTCTACAAAGTTCTCCCCTACCCCACATACCCCCACAGCTCATCCAAACGGCCCTTAAACACACCCAGGGATGGGGACTCCACCCCCTCCCTGGGCAGCCTATTCCACCGTCTGACCACTCTTTCTGGGAAACATTTTTTCCTAATGTCCAGCCTGAACCTCCCCTGTTGCAGTTTAAAGCCGTTCCCTCTTGTTCTGTCACTAATCACCTGTGAGCAGAGACCAGCACCAACCTCTCTACAACGTCCTTTCAGGGAGCTGTAGAGAGTGATGAGGTCTCCCCTCACCTTCTCCTCCTCACACTGAACAGTCCCAGCTCCCTCAATCTCTCCTCACAGGATTTATTCTCCAGGCCCTTCCCCAGCCTCGTTGCCCTCCTCTGCCCTCGCTCCAGCACCTCGAGATCTCTCTCGTATTGAGGTGCCCAAAACTGGACACAACCCTCCAGGTGTGGCCTCACCAGTGCAGAGCACAGGGGGACTGTCACCTCCCTGCTTCTGCTGGTCACACTATTTCTAATCCAAGCCAGGATGCCGTTGGCTTTCTTGGCCACCTGGGCACACTGCTGGCTCATGTTCAGCTGCTTGTCAGTGAGAACCCCCAGACTCTTCTCTTCCAGACAGCTCCAGCCACACCTCCCCAAGCCTGTAGCCATGCAGGGGGTTGTTGTGGCCCAAGTGCAGGACCTGGCACTTGGCCTTGTTGAAGCTCATCCTGTTGACGTTGGCCACCGATCCCATCTATCCAAGTCTCTCTGTAGACCCTCCCTGTCCTCATGCAGATCGACACTCCCGCTTAACTTGGTGTCATCTGCGAACTCACTGATGATACACTCTGTGTCCTTATCAAGATCATCAATAAAGATGTTGAACAGAAATGGTCCCAACACCGAGCCCTGAGGAACATCACTTGTGACCAGACGCTCTCCTGGGGCAGGGCAGGACTGCCTGCCATGCAGCTGGGACACCCCAAACCGTCACCTGGGTCACCCAGGGGACATCCCCACTCCCCAGAAAGGGTATTTTTGCTGCAGTTCTCCATCAGTCAGACACCCAGAGAGGTGATGCCATGGGTACATTCACAAAGCACCTTCTCAGGAATTTAGGGTGGTGAAAAGCATGGCTGCAGACCCCTGGGCTGCTTCTCAGCCGTGGGATAACACGGATTCATGAGCGTGACACAGTCAGGGATGCGGTCCTGAGCGTGCGCTGGTCTCTTCTGCAGTGCTGCAGCTTCACCCTCCCGCCGTCCCCACTGCCGGCTCCGGCAGCCATTGGCAGGAGCAGCGCCGATTCCCAGCGGCAGGGACAGCCCCAAGCCTTGCTGGCCATCAGGAAGCCATCACCGCAGGACCACGGCAAGGAGGCAGCGAGGCCTCTGTGCCCTCCAGCCCTGCTCAACAGGCAGCACTGGCCAAACCCTGACATAAGGGGCAAGGTAGGAAACGCGAGGGACAATGTACAAACCTGTGACAAAGCCACATGGCCATCCAAAAGGGGCCAGGACCCTTCTCCTCCTCTGTGTTTTAAACCTCCTGAGTCATTTCCATTCCTGGATGTTAAATTGTCCTTTTCTGCTTTCCTTTATTTCCCTGTTTCCTGAAAGGGGCTCGTTGTTCCTGACCTGCCGGCGCCGGCGCGGTGGGACTCAGGCTTTGGTTTTAGTCACCGGCATCCGCCAAGGAGATGCCATCGAGAACAAAGGTCGAGCGGGGCCGCCTGCCGCGGCCCAGTGACATGCCAGGAGCCACCAGCCCCAGGGGACACGGCTCAGCATTTCCATAGCAAAGCCCTCCGCCGTCGTTTGGCCACCGCGTTCTCACGTTCGGGGCATTTTCGCTCTTGCTTGAGAAATGCGAAGTGCCTGGTGCGATTTCCTGCCCGCGGGAGGGCTGGCAGGGAACCCCCCATGGCTCCAGCATTGCCAGGAGAAGGAGCAGCTCCGTCCCCTGCCCTGGTGCCAGGTGGGAGCGTGGGGTGACACAGTGCCACCTGGGAAAGTGCCACGGGCAGGTGGCCACAGGCAGCATCCCCTCGCTGGCCACATTTGAACACTTGTCTCTCCTCCGGAGCACCTCCAGGTTGATGTGGACTCCTTGTCTGTACCCCCTCCCCACAGCCAAGCAGGGGATCAGCACCCTAATGTGGAGCCACCACCTGCAAAAGGAGCAGGGTAGCACCCAGAGGGGCAGAGGGACACCAGTTCTTTTGTGATGAAAATAAGCTCACACATCTGGATCCCTAAGGAAGCTTCACACCTTCCCAGCTGTGAGGGTAACCCGCTGGGGACACAGCCACAGCAAAATCAGTTTGGCATTGTGTTCCCAAACACAGAAGAAGTGAGAACTATCCATTCTGAAAGAGCAGACCCAGCCGAGTCATGCTAGGGTGGTTGGCAGGAGATAAAAGGGCTGTTCACTCTTGTGCCTAGTGATGACGCTTTACAAAGCAGGCTGCCAAATAGCTGTCTCCAATGCATGGACAAGCTAAGTGAAATAAGAAGTGGGAAGCACAGCGTTTGGGCAAGGGTTGTTCTCCATTTCAGGATCCCAAATGTAGCAGGAACTTGTCGCCTTCTTGCTGCTTCACCTGTCTCCTGCCTGCCCTGGCAGAGACCTGATGGTCTGTCTAGAAGGATTTAGGACACTCTTCAAGGAATGTGGCTCCCACACACAGGGTGTCCAGGATCCCAAATCCTACCCTGTGCTGTGCAGCTTTACTCAGAGATGCTCTCACCTCAAGGCGTTACCCACAAGAGGAAAGGGATAACCAGGGCAGGTGCGTCAGACAGCATCAGCCTCCTGGAGCAGCTCCCACCGGGTCCCTGCCACCACCTGCCCTTTGCTCAGAAATAGGGATTTTGGAGGGAGGACTTTGCTTTCCCCATTCTCTGGCAAGAGCAGAAGAACCAGCCACTCTTCAGACCTCCCCTCCAGGCAAATCAATGCCTGGTGCAAGGAGCCCATCCTGGTGCACCCACGTCCATGGCCATCTCCTGTGTGGGGAGGGGACAGCTGTGTGGGATCCTGGAGCTGAGTCCACAGCCCTGTTTGCTGTTTCATCAGAAACTCTGTAGAAGTGAGAGGCCTTTTCATACAACAGCTTGGCACCGGGAATAAGGGAGACAGCAGCCACCAAGCAACCCACTTTTAAATTTTCATGCAAATACTGAATAATAAAAGCAGATAGGAGAAAGACCAGGTGTTCTCCCAAAGCCCTCACCATGCTCCTCCTCCAACAGACCTTCTCGGGGTGGCTAGGCTGGTCTTTTCAGCTAGCAACAGGTTTTTAACTGCCTGAGAAATCTTAAAGACAAATTGTCTTTCAGAATATAGAATGTACGGTGGGAAAGATGGATGGATGGATGGATGGATGGAGGGAGGGATGGATGGATGGAGGGAAGGATGGAGGGATGGAGGGATGGAGGGAGGGATGGAGGAATAGAGGGAGGGAGGGAGGGAGGGAGGGAGGGAGGGAGGGAGAGAGGGAGGGAGGGAGGGAGGGAGGGAGGGAAGTATCTTTCTTTTTCCACCATTTAAATGACGTAGAAAAAATTATGTGTTATCAGTACCCCAATTAAATGGCCAAACTCTTTGGATGATGCCTCCATTTCTTCAGGGGCTGCTCGGCTACCATGAAAGGAGATGGGTATGAGTGCTTCTCCACAGGAAGTGTCAAGGGAAAGGCACTGGGATGAGATGCGGAGCAGGGCAGAGAGGGTGAGGGATGCCCCAGAGGTCAGTGCCTGGCATGCATCACCCCATGCCCACTGAAGAGGGCAAGAGGGAGTTCAGCAGCTTTTCTGTCACCTTGAGGTCCTCCAGGATAGTTGCCGTCCCTTGGGGAGAGGCAGCCCGCCTCTAGGCATCCCTGGGGGGAAAAAGAAACCCTGGAGACCAGACTTAGTGGTGTTATTGCTGGCTCTCTTCATAGGTCAGATTACAATGTGGAAGGCTGCTGGCTGATGAATCACACAACTTCGTGGCAGAGCAGCCCCCCCAAACAGAGGGGTGGGCATCCCTCCACCAGACATCAATGGGCTTTCCAGCTTCTCTGCTGCTCTTCCTCTGAAGCCCAAAGCTGACAACTGCCACGGTGTTTTCAGCATCTCTGAGTTTTGGAGCCACAAAGGCTTGGGAGAGTCATTGGGTCTGCCCCTGAAACTCTTGGAGCTGTTTGTGGCTTGCTTGGGAGATGTGGGTAACGTGGCTAGGGTGGGAGGGTGTCACTGCAGTGGTCAGCCAGTCCCCACCGGTGAAGTTAGAAATCATTGTCCCATTGCGCCTGGAGAGACGTGGAGCTCTCACAAATACATGTTTCCTACAAACCTTGGAAAAAGGGGTGGTGGGTACTGGAGAAAGACATGGTGAATGTCCTCCTTGGGGCACCAGCCATGACCTGCAGGGACAGCAGAATTGCACACGGAGGGTAAAAGAGGGAGGGAAGGGAGTGGAGGAGGTCAGGATCACAGGATCACAGAACAGCCCAGGTTGGAAGGGACCTGGAAAGATTGTCTGGTCCAACCTTTCGTGGGAAAGGGAGCCTAGCTGAGGTTATCTAGCACCCTGTCCAGCCTCATCTTGAAGACCTTCAGCAATGGGAACTCCACCACATCCCTGGGGAGGTTGTTCCAGTGAATGATTGTTATCACTATAAAAAAAAATCTTTATGTCAAGGTGAAACCTCTCCTGGTATGACTTGTACCCATTGACCCTTGTCTTCTCCATGTGGCTCCTTGTGAAGAGAAAGCCTCCATCCTCTTTGTAGCTGGCCTTGAAGCACTGGAATACTGTGATGAGGTCCCCCCCTGAGCCTTCTCTTCTCCAGGTGGTAAAGATGCAACTCCTGGAGTTGAGGTGCAGGACTTTGCACCTGTCTTCATTAAATTTCATTCAGTTCTTGCTAGCCCACTCTTCCAGCCTGTCCAGGTCTGTCTGCAAGATGGCTCTCCCTTCTGAAAAGTCCACCTGTGCCATCAGCAGACTCGGTGAGGGTGCCTTCAATCCCATCACCCAGATCATTTCTGAAGATGTTGATCAGCCAGAGGTCCAGTATCGATCCCTGGGGGACCCTGCTTGTGACAGGCTGCCAGCTGGAGTCAAAACCATCGATCAACACCCTCTGAGCACAACCTGTGAGCCCATTTCCTACCCATCTCGCGACCACCCATCCACTCTGCGTCTTTCCAGTTTGTTCAGGGGAAGGCTGTGGGTGCTGAAATCCAGCAGGATTTCAGGAGGATGGCAGGAAAATCCTCGGTAAGAAATGGAACCTCTTTGACACTCTGAGGAGGTGGCAGAGGTCTGCAGGAGACCGTCCTCCAGCACTTGCCTGGCTGAGGGCTCTGCCACCATGCTTGCTCCTGCTCACTTTGTTCTCGTACCAGTGCAGAGGACTTCCCAGCTACTCTGTGTTAATAAAGTAGATGTGGCCAGGAGGCCACACAGCACAGGACAGACCAGCTCTGTGTCTCTGCTGGGACGGGCGCCAGCCGCATCCAAACACCTGAGCCAAGCCTGGGGGCTGTGTTGTGGTGAAAACACGAGCATACAGTGTGCCAGAGAGGCAGGTAACACCTTAACAGCATCGAACATCCCCTGGCATGGTGACAGTGAGAGCGTCACCAGGTTGGTCACTGCTAATACACGGCTGGATTCCCAGGGGGCTCATTACTCCAGTGCAGCTCCAGGCAAACCCTGAGTGGACACAAAGTGTCTGTGAAACACCCCTTCACCCCCTCGTCATGAGTTTTTTGAGCTTCTCCTGATGCGCATGGTGATGGTTGTGAGAGTGGCTGGGGTGGCATCAGGACAGATGTGGAGAAGGGATGGCGAAGAGCATCTCTCTGTGTAGCTCCTTGCAACCCAGCAAGTGTATGGAGGAAACACAGCTGAGGCAAAGCAGGGTGTGAAGGCGGAGGGTGGAGCAGCAGCAGCTTCAAATCCAACACTGCCTGAGAAAGGTGCATCAGGGATAAACCCACAGGCTGTATTGCCTCTGGTCTCCTCTGTCAGGGGAACACAAATGGGTGTGGAGAGATGGGTTCCAGAAGGACCCATAATTAGCACCTATTTGTTAGGTGGCATGATGAACAGAGACAGGGCCTTGGGAGCAGTTTGAGAGCAGGGAGACACCGGAGGACTGTCCAGCTGTGCGTGTCAGAAATGCTCTTTCTCTCTATACTTCAGCTCCAGGAAGCAGCCAGCAGTGACACCGGCTGCTCCGTGCAGGACTGTGTGTCCCCAGCGCTCCGGTACTGCTACCTGTCCCTCCTCCCACGGCTCAGCTGGGGTGGACGTACAGACCCTCCCTGCCTGCCTGCTCAGCTGTGACACTATGCTTAAGTGCTCTGGACCTTCTCGTCCCGGCAGTGTCCCTCCCCTGGCATGCAGCATGGGTGCCGCCTCTAGCCGTGGAGAAAAGCAAAGTGGGAAGCCCAGAACTTGATGGGTACTGAACTCTCTGGTGGCAAATTTCCGCCAGATTCCCATGCTGAAGGTCTTCTTGCTTACAGCAAGTCCTGTGGCTGGCAGCCTGCAACCCGGCTCTGTGAGCCAGTTTTGCCAAGGTGAGCCTCCTCTGGGAACATGGGGACATGAGATCCCCATATCTGCCCTGCACAGCACAGCATCAGCTCCGGGCAGGGACGGTGCTGACATGCAAGTTCAGGTGTCGGAAGAGCAATAGCTGCATTAGCTGGGACAAATTAGAGCCCCTTTGGCCGGGATGCTGGAGCTATTTTTGTTGCTCTGGAGGCCACCTGTTCTTCAGAGCTAACTTGGCACCCCTGTACCACATAAAGGCAGAGCCTGCGAGACCTGGAAGCGTCCAAGGGGAACGTGGAGATGAAGCCCAAGTGCACCAACAGGGTGGTCCTGGTCTTCTCAGCAATCGCCCCTTTTACGACGTCCTGGGTCCATCTCCTGGAGAAATTTTCATCCGTGCAGGGGTAAACCTCACCCTTCCCCAGCCCGGCCCAAGGTGGGAAGGTTAGGTTGGCCAGTGAGCAAAGACTTTCAAGCGGAGCCACATGTTTTAGCTGTGCGCTCGATGATACAATAGAAAATGCCTCTGAAGTCCTGGCCCTCTGGAGCATTTCCTTAGCTCACTGGAATTTCCGTTTATTCCTTCCTCTCCCAGGCTCTTACCAAAAACTGGTGTCACCATATGTGTCTCCTCGGCAGGATCTGGAGACGGGCCAGCTCTCTTGGTCCCCCTCTCAGGTCTCCCACCAGTGTGCTGGGCATTTGCAAGGAGCGAGCTCCCCGAGGGTGTCAGCTTCGGCTCGCCCCTTGATTAATCACCAAAGGCGACTCTGCCAATCAAGGAAAGATTTACAAGGCAGGCAGGAAGCTCTTGTTTTTACAGGAGTGCCTCAAACACACGCACACAGTAGGAAAAGCAAACATTCCAGGCATACCAAGGGATCCACGGGATAAAAATTCCCCAAACAGCCCAGATTAAGATACTTGGCGGCACATGGAAACACTAAAACCTGGACTCAAGGATTTAATTGTCTTATTTAGCAGAGAGTCCTGAGCACTGCGTGGAACAACCTGAGCTGCATGGGAACAGCCACCCCGGGGGGGCAGGGACAGGGTCAGTGGCAGTGCCCTCCCTACAATAAAGGTCAGGGCTGGCCCCCACCCTTGTCCCAGCTCCATATGGTCACCAGAGCCTTCTGGCAGAGTTTAATGTGAGTTTTCCTTTGGAAACGCTCAGTCCTGCTCCTTAGCAAGTCGGGCTGGGGTCACTCTGAATCAATGCAACGCTGAATCTGAGCCTGTGGGAGCAGAGAGAACCACTGCTCTGGCTCCGACCGCCGAGACCCCTGGTCATCGTGCTGGGTTGATGCCTGTTACCTCCCATCCTACCCTAAAGCCCTCCAGAGTGAGTGGAAACACCCCCATCCTCTCTGGTCCCAAATACCAACGCAGGAGATGCAGCAATGCCCCCGCAACAGCTTATCTCCACTGCAATACTCCTCGAGCATCATCAGGGTTGAATGAGAAGAGAAATGGGCAGGCTAGAGCAGGTCCAGTCCCACCGGTGGGTTCAGCTGCTTCTACAGAAGAACCTGTCTCCTGGGCTGCTTGATCAGCTCACACCCTGGCTGGTCCCCAGCTGTCACTGTTTGACAAACAGCAGCAATATTTTTCATTTATGGGTTTTCAAGGAACCGTGAGAAAGCTGGGAGGGAAACAGCACTTTGGTTCCTTTAAAAAAAATGGGTATAAATGATGCGCTTCCCCTTTATCTGCTGCTCTTTTGAACTTCCTTTTTTTCATTTGAAACAATTTTTCAAGGGAGTTCACTCTCTGGCTCTATTTCCCAGAATTCACTGCTGTTTGTCAAGTTATCCATGAATAAATTCACACTCGTGTGGTTAGTCCTGACTATGTGTCGCGGGATAATCTGGATGCTACATCAGGCTCTGAATCTCTAGGTGATGAAGAGGAAGAAGCCCTACAGGACAAAAAAGCAAGAAGGCTCGGAAATTTTTATAAGCTGGAAATATTCTCCCCTATGAAAGGATCAGTTAATAAAGGCTCCTTTTTCATTTTTCTGCAAACCACCCCACCAAAAGTGAGGTGGAAGGAATTTGACCTCGCCTATTTACATATGGCTTGTCCACTTCTGCTCCGAATCCAGCTGCCAGGGCTTGTCCTGGGAGGAAGCTCCAGCTCCCACTCCCAGACGGACAGTTTCTGGAAGAGCGGCGGAGGGGACTGATAAGGAAATAACTCATCTGCTGAAAGCGAGAGTTAAAGGGAAGCACGTGCTTGAAACCATTGAATCACAGGATGGTTTGGGCCAGAAGGATCCTTTAAAGATCATCCAGTCCCAAGCCCCCTGCCACAGGCAGGGACACCTTCCACTAGCCCAGGTTGCCCAAAGCCCCGTCCAACCTGGCCTTGAACCCTTCCAGGGAGGGGGCAGCCACAGCTTCTCTGAGCAACTTGTGCCAGTGTCTCACCACCTTCCTTGTAAATAATTTCTTCCTTATATCTAATCTAAATCTACCCTCTATTCAGTTTAAAACCATTGCCCCTGGTCCTGTCACTACAGACCCTGGTAAAAAGTCTCTCTCCATTTTTTTATAAGCCCCCTTTATATATTGAAAGGCTGCTATAAGGTCTCCCCAGAGCCTTTTCTTCTCCAGGCTGAACAACCCCAACTCTCTCAGCCTTTCTTCACAGGAGAGGTGCTCCAGCCCTTGGATCATTTTCATGGCCCCCTCTAGACCCACTCTAACAGGTCCACGTCTTTTTTGTGCTGGGGGCCCCAGAGCTGAATGTAGTAATCATCCTAGAATAAAATCCTCGTTTACACACTCCACAAGTCACCTGCTGTGCACTAAGAAGATGCAGATTGTCCTGAGTGTTTATCTCAGATTGCAGCCAGTGGTCAGGCATGACTGGGGCTGCCTGCCCCAAAATCTCACCCCAGCTCCCCTCCTGCAGCCCAAGCTTTCACAGAGCTCCCTGTGGCTGTGAAGATGCTCCATGGGATCCAGATGTGGGAGCACGGCTCAAAGGACTGAGAGTTTGCATCTCAGTACATCATATCATTACTGTGAGCAGGGTCCTTCTGCCTCTCTCCATCACCAGCCGATGCAGCAGAAGTCCAGGAGACCTTTCAGTTGGGACATCAATGCATCCTTCAGAAACTGTTTTTGTCCCAATAAATAGGATTGGCTTTAATGTGTGGCTCTGCATTTCTTCTGTGATTGTATGTGTCAGTGCCCGTGCCCTTCCCTCCAGCAGCCGAGGTTAACCCTGCTTCCATGCCAGCTTTGCCACCAGCATCCTCCTAACGTGGCCACGGCTGTGCTGAGCGTGCAAGTCCCTTCCCGGGAACCTGCCAGCACCTTCCCTTTCTGGAGCTTTTGCAAGTCCTTCAAGGCTTCTAGCTTGACAATTCACATCTGCAAAGTTCAGCATCTGCTTCAAAAAAAAAAAAGTTGGCTGTGTTTAGGAAGTTTAACGTGGCATCGCAGGGACATGAGTCATCATCACCAGCGTTGTTTTCTGCGCCACGGTATTTTTGTTCGCCCTCGACCACAGACGAATGACACAACTCAACTTGCCGCATGACAGCGGCACCTGGCCCACTAGTCGCAGCCCCCTCTTGTTAGGAAAAGGTAAATAAAGTCACACCGTGCAGCTGAGGAACTATCCCAAGGGAGATGGTCACCACACACACTGCTTAGGCCAGCACCATGCAGGGCACAGAGGGTCTGTGAATCCAGCAGCCACTGATGAAACGTGATAGAGTGGTGAATCCGGAAAGTAGGTGGTCAAGTATAATTGCTCATTTGCGCTAGAGAGGGTCAGGGATAAAGCCCCGGAGCACTGAAGTCAGGGGACCTGGTGTCAGGAGGACCACTGCCGTTGCCCACGACAGACACTGGGCAGGCTGGAGGCCTCAGCTAAGCACTCTGTCTTCACACTAAGTCTTTCCAAGGTCTCAGTTTGCAGCCCTTTTCCAAACACAATTCAGAGAGGAGATGCCTCTGGGCTCTCTCAGAGGCCTCCAGCATCAGGCTGCCCCCGCTGGGTCCATTTCGTGGCTGGGAGCACACGGGAATGGAAGGTAGGGAAATATTAGGGCGGGTGGGATTTCCCATCCTGACCTCAGAATGGGGTTGGGACACCTGGCCAGGGTGCTTCAGGTTCCTTTACTTTGCCCTCCCATCCCTTGCCTTCCCTTAGGCAACGTTAACCACCTGCCCTGAGGGCAGGGCAGGGTGGAAGGAAGAAGGTCCCATGGCCACCACACCACCAGCTGTGCTCAGGGCGGGCGCTGGGCACAGCACACCCAATCTCCTCTTTTGATGCTGTGGGCAAGGGTCCGGCTCTCCGGGCTTGGGTGGGAGTGAGGCATCTGATGGCGTGAATCCTGCCTTGCTGTGAGCAGTGTCACCCCGGGACGAGGACGGTGGAGACCCCAGATCCGATGCGGACCAGACACCACACCGTTATGCCGTGGGGGTTCGGTGAGATGACGTGCCACCTCCACGCAAGCCCCTGCCACAGTAATGGTGATGGAAAGCTGAAGGACCCCTGCCCTACGCTCAGTCCTGTGGTCCTTCTCGGTCCACAAAGTGGTGGTGTCCCTTCTGAGCTGAGTGACAAATGACACCCATGGGGAAGGAGGAATGTCTGGGAGGTGTCAGCAGGCAGGTGAGAAGACTGGCATCAATTCAGATCTGACCTTCTCAGCTCAGATGGGAGCTGAGTTCATGCTCTGCAATTTTATATCCCAAGTAAGACTGTCCAGAGTGATGCTTGGGCACAAGCTTGCCTCCTGGAGTGGCCATTTTAGGGTGGGAAGCAGAGACAAGCTGCGAGGTCCTCAAAGGAAAGTCACAGAATCACAGAATCATTCAGGTTGGAAAAGACCCTCGGGATCATCAAGTCCAACCCTCAGCCCGACTCTACAAAGTTCTCCCCTACCCCACATCCCCCAACAGCTCATCCAAACGGCCCTTAAACACACCCAGGGATGGGGACTCCACCCCCTCCCTGGGCAGCCTATTCCACTCTCTGACCACTCTTTCTGGGAAACATTTTTTCCTCGTGTCCAGCCTGAACCTCCCCTGTTGCAGTTTAAAGCCGTTCCCTCTTGTTTTATCGCTAATTCCCTGTGAGAAGAGACCAGCACCAACCTCTCTACAACGTCCTTTCAGGGAGCTGCAGAGAGTGATGAGGTCTCCCCTCCCCTTCTCCTCACACTGAACAGCCCCAGCTCCTTCAATCTCTCCTCACAGGATTTATTCTCCAGGCCCTTCCCCAGCCTCGTTGCCCTCCTCTGCCCTCGCTCCAGCACCTCGAGATCTCTCTCAGATTGAGGTGCCCAAAACTGGACACAACCCTCCAGGTGTGGCCTCACCAGTGCAGAGCACAGGGGGACTGTCACCTCCCTGCTTCTGCTGGTCACACTATTTCTAATCCAAGCCAGGATGCCGTTGGCTTTCTTGGCCACCTGGGCACACTGCTGGCTCATGTTCAGCTGCTTGTCAATGAGAACCCCCAGACCCTTCTCTCGCAGACAGCTCCAGCCACACCTCCCCCAAGCCTGTAGCCATGCAGGGGGTTGTTGTGGCCCAAGTGCAGGACCTGGCACTTGGCCCTGTTGTCATCTCTGCTCCTACAATGTGCTGTTTGGGACCGTGTTCACACGTGCATGAGGCATGCTGGATACGCAGGCACTTGGGTGAAACATGCCCCACCAGCTACGATGCACCGTAAACAGAGTCTTAAATGGGCTGTTGGGCAGAGATGGGCTTAGAGCTATTCCCGTCCCGAGCAGGAAACTGAAAGGGATAATACACAGCGAAGCCGTGAACTTAACCTTCAGCTATGTAAATTACAGGGAACGAAAAATGCAACCAATGTGAACCAGTATTATAAATGCACCTTAACTACAGGCACTGCATTATAACGCGTAGCCTTGCTGAACTGGGGCAGTGGAAAGGAGCGAGCAAGTGTCAGCCTCAGAGCTATACGGGGTGAAATAGAAGCTATTTTTTCCAACCGCTTCTGCTGTCGCATGCGATCCCCACTTGATAGTGACTGTACAAAATGGGCTGACCGGCTAAACACACACGAGTCATAAGGCAGCTACGTTGACAAATTGAATCATATTTAGTGGGATGATACCCAAGGCAAAGAATTGCAAAGATTAGCGAACGAGCGATGTGAAAGCATCAGCAAATGCGCCCTGCTGAGACTCGCAGTGCTGGTTTGGGAGCGCCCAGCTCCAGCCCCACATGCCAAACCCCTGTTTGGAGGCAGTGAGTGAAAGCAGGGCGCAGTGCCCAGAGCTGGGCGATGACAGGGATCGCAGCCGCTGAGCTAACCTGGCCCCTCTTGGGTTTAGACTGGGGGGGGGGGGGGGGCAGTGGGGGGAACAAGGAAACATCTTTCTGGCTGCGCTGGGTTTGTGTGGTGGGGTTTTTGGTAGCTGGGGAGGGGGTTACAGGGGTGGCCCCTGTGAGAAGCTTCTCAAAAACTCCCTCAGCTCCAAGTCAGACCCGCCTGTGGCCAAGGGGTTGGTGGCTGCACCTCTGTGATAACATATTTAAGAAAGGGAACCCAAGAGAGGGTTTGGGGAGTGGATTTTGAGGACGGGTTATGAGAAGGACACCTCTGTGAACACCGAGGTCAGTGGAAGGAAGGAGGAGGAAGAGGGGGAGATCTGCTGGAGCAGAGAGCCCCCCTGTATCCTGTGGTGAGAGGGCAGGGCCGCCCCCCTTGCCTCCTGTGGAGGTCACCGGAGGAGCAGAGACTCGCCTGAGGCCTGTGGAGGACTCCCGGGACTCTGAGTGGAGAAGCTGCCCTCGCTGTTGCAGCTCTGCGCTGGGAGGAATGCAGCATGTGGCGGTGACCCACGCCGGAGCATCTCGAGAAGAATGTGTCCCACCACAGCGGAGAAAAGTTTGTGGCAGACTGTCTCCCACGAGAGGGGTGCCCCGTGGAGCAGGGGGGAATGCAGAGAGTGATCACCCCCCTCCTTGGAGGAAGAAGCAGCAGGACTGGCTGCACCCCCCATCCCCTGTGCTGCTGGGGGAGGAGGTAGCGATATCGGGAACAAAACTGAGCCCGGGAAGAAGGGAGGAGGAGGGGAGGTGTTTTAAGATATGGTAACGCTTCTCACTGTCCCATTCTGCTTGTTAAGTGCCATTATCGTTAGTGTTTTGAATTAAAGTGACATCTTTTTTCTTCCCCTAACCAGCCTGCCTTTTGCCTGTGACCGTTTATGGGTGACCCACCCCTCCCCTGTCCTTATCTCCATTCCTGAGCCTTTTCATTAATTTTTCTCCTTCCCAGTGCTGCGGGGGAAGAGGTAAGTGAACGGCTGCCGGGTGCTCAGTTGTCCTCTGGGCTCAAACCGTAACACTGGAAAACACCTCTTTGGTATAGCACTGTGCCACCTGTACGTCATCCTGAGCACATGGAAAATAAAGAGATTTAAATGACAGATTAAGTATTTTATGCTTTATCTACCTAAAATGAGGTGTATACCTAAAATTACCAATATGGCCCCAAAATTAATTATTCAGTGGAATTACTTTGTTGTCCCTCTAATTTGAAACACACTGCTTTAGCATCCAGGTACATAAACTGAAGCTGCTCTAAAGGTAGAGACTTTGGGTAACACACAATTAATGAGCCCAGATTCTGAAATTAGCTGCACTCACTATTGGATCAGAGACGGGCCACTGGTAATCCCTGTGTATTTAAATGGCCGATAACAGGATTCTGGTTTACATGCACCAAATGTCATAATTTTGAGTCATTACACAGCAATGTACTGAGCAAGAAGCTCAAAGGCATAGTAAAGAATTAAGTCATGAAGTTAACCATCAGCTGCATAAATTACAGGGATTGAGAAATGTAACTGATGTAAAACTGCACTGTAAAGACGTGCCAGGTGTTACAACATACAGCCTCTCACATATCTAGTTGTTATATTTGCCTTTAAGAAAAAAAAAAAAGGAAATTTTCGTCATATATGTGAGAGAAAAAACCTACAAGAAGAAAGATTGCTCAGTCTGGTGGTATTAATTTAATGAAATTGCAACTTCTTTATGTATTTGGCTATTGATGTTTTAGAGATTGCAATACTCTTCATGTCCAACACCATGTAAAAAAAAATAAAAATCAGATCACGTGAACTGTCCTCCTGTGCCTGGGACAAGCCCCTCGGACTGCACAGGTTATACGGACGTCGGATGGGCACCGCAGCTGCACGGCCCCTGTGGTCACAGCCAGGTTCTTTTCCAGCACACCCAAAACCATTCACACAGATGTTTTAAAAATCATTTTAACAGTGTTAAAATCACTCTCCTTACACTGTCCTGGTGAGGATAAGCAAGCGGTGTTACCGGGACGCACAGAGGAACTGGTTTAAAACAACAAGCACCATTCCCAAGAAGATTTCTCCTATTTTTTCCAAACCCTAGGGCTTCTTCAACGGTGGGTTATGCTGCATGGTGGAGGAAACCGCAGCTGGGGGGACGTGACTGTTGGAGGAATCCTGCAGCCCCAGTGCTGGGCTCACACCTGCACTCGGGGTGGGGGTCCCAGGGCAGGAGAGAAGCCTCAGCACCATCCCTGCTGCCTCGCTGTACGACCCTCAGGGGTACCACATCTGCCTCGTGGGCAGGGGAGACCCCTTTTCCCCCCCCCTCCTAGTTTGTAGGGTATTGTCAGGTGGGTTCAGCGCTCTGGTTTTCTCTCTGCAGATTTAGCCGTGGACAGCTGGAGCATCACAGACAAGCGTTGGCTTTGCAGAGCTAAACCGAGAAAACCCTCACGCTTTTCCTTACCCTGCACCCCCCCACACTGCTCCCGGCTGCAGGATTTGGCTGAAATACACTGACCGGGGAGAAGAAACAAATGGAAAAGCGGGTTGAAGCAGCACCTCCAAGCCGCAGGCCCTGCGTGGGGCTGCCGTGCCCTCTGCCGGGCTGCTTCCACCACCCACCCGGCCCTGCCTGCGCCCCCGCTGCCACCCCGCACCTCTGCGGCCAGGGCTCAGGCATCTGCCATAGCCGAAGCCCCGAAGCGTAAGCGGAGCGGTAATTAAGTTCCTAAAGTAACGAGGGAGGTCGTTTTCATTAAAGCAGACACCGCCATCACTTCAGACTCCCTGCAGGTGCGGAAAGCTAGAGCACCTTCATCAGCCCCCTTTGCTCCGCAGCTCCCTTAAGCTTAAAAAAAAAAAATCATTTTTACTCCTCACGTGGAAAAGTTTCTCCAGCAGAGAGCAACACCTGCAGCTCCCCCCCCTCCATTCCCCCCCCCCCCCTCCCCGCGGAGATAACGGCTGATAAATGAATGATGGAGAAGCGCAGGATTAAAAAGCCCTTTTTAATAGCGAGGGAGGGATTGTCCTAAGAGCCAGCCGAGCCCGGCAGGAGCCAGCCTAAGCGGGCAGCTTGGCTGGGGAGCGGCCGGTAGAACGTGGGGGTTTCCACGGAGAGGACTCCCGGGCGCGCCCGCATCAGAATGGTAGAACGCCGGGACCACCGAACCTACCGGCCAACCGCTTCAGTTGCGCTTCAGCCATGTCGCGGACGGTCGCTCTGCCGCGTCGGGGCAAGCGAAAGAGCGAAAAGGCCGCGCCGCTTGAGCCAGGCCGCGCTCGGTAAGCCCGGGATTTGCATTTCCTCAAGCCCTGAGGGGACAGGAAGCCGGAAGGGGCGGGCAGTGATCCGCGCCGCCGGGCGCTCTTCCCCGCCTCCGCTTCTCGAGAGGCGAAACGGCTTTTTTAGCCCTTGCGGGGCACGAGGGGGCTTCTCCCCCGAGGGGACACCTCCCCGAGGGGACACCGGCTTCTCCCTGCCGGCAGCATCGGGGAGGGTTTGTTTTAGCAGCTCCCCGCGGCCGGGCAGGGCTCGCCGCCGAGCGCCCAGCGCCAACCGCGCCGGACGCGGGTCGGAGCTCTCTAAAGGGAAAGGCAAGGAGCCCAGCTGCGGGAGGGCACCGGGGGCGGGCCGGAGGAGGCGGGGAAGAGGCGGGAGGGGGACATGGAGGGGGGGAAAATAAGCTGGGCACGCGGCGGACATTAGCGGGCCGCGTCCTTAGCAACGGAAGGGTAGCAACGCGCATGCGCGCGCCATGGCCCCGCTCCCTCGGCGGGCCCGAGGCGGCGCAGCCAATGGGCGGGCGGCGCTGCGCGCGCGGGCGGGCCGCACTTCCGCCGCGGCGGCCGGGGCCTATGTACCAATGGCTGCTGGGGGCCCTCGGCGCCCTCCTCGCCGCCGCCCGCCGCCCCGCGCCGCCCCCCGCCCCGCCGCCGCGCAAGAGGCCGCCCCCCAGGTCAGCGAGCCGCCCCGAGGGCCTCGCCCCGTCACCAGCCGCCCCCCCCCCACCCGCCCCCGCGGCCTCCCCGGGTGGGGCCTGCGGGACCCCCAGGGCCTGCTTGCCGGGAGCGGGAGCCCGCCCCGAGCTCGGCGCCTCAGCCGGCTTCTCTTCGGCCTGAGGTGTTGGGGCCGAGGGAGGGAGCGGTGTTAGTCGCTCCGTCGCATCCTGAGCTCGGGTGCAGTGTGGTGTTTCTCCCCGGGGTTCCCCGCAGCTACGGCTGCCCGCCCCTGGGCTGGGCTCGGCCCCTCTGCCCGCCCAGAGCCGCGCTGCAGGGCGGCGGGGCTCGTGATGGGCTCCCCTGAGCTCCGTGTCACCCACCGCCCTTATTACCCTGGCACGGCAGTGGGTGAAGCAGACCAGGCTGCACCTCCTCTTCTTCTGGCCCGGCTCTTGGCCCGTGTGGCTGGCCGTAGCTCACGGCCGCTGTCGGGTCACCCTGCGCCCACGGTCACAGTTGTTCACGTGTGATGCTGAGATGATTGTGGGGTCCAGATGTTCCCGATAAATGCACCGGCAAACCCACCCTCTCGTTCGCTTTCCATCCGCACAGTGGGGGTTTGAAAAGAAGAAAAGGGGTGGAGACTTGCAGGACATACGTTGAAGGAGCAGAGAACAAAATATATATATATATGGATATATATATATATATGGATATATTGGATGGAGGAAAGTCATGGCATGGGGATATGGCATGTACGTGGAGTGAAAAAAAGGGGGATGGCTTCCCAGGCGTTAACCATTGCTGGTGCCCCAGAGCTCCCAGTGACAGATGGCTAAGCCATCTCCATGCCTGTCACTTCCATCTTTCTGAAAAGAGGGAATGTATGGATTACGTGCCGTGTTTTGGAGCGTATGGTTGCTCCTTCTGAGAGAAACTGTTGCTCCGGGAGACTCCACTTAGTGTCTCATGTTCCAGAGTGAATGAGAAGAGTGAGCGTCTTCTGTAAAGAGCCAGTTGTTGCACAAGTAGTTGTTTGCAGCTGCTGTGCAGAGCACAATCCCAAACGGAAGATCGTGCCTTTGTAGACGCTGCAGGCTGTCGTGTTACAGTCTGACCAGGAGACCCAGTTTTGCTAAGAGCTCACTGGAAATGACAGGCAAAGCAGGATCAAATTCAAGTGAAAGTGTGTCAGGTGGCTTCAGGAGCTGTCCTGCTGAAAATAAGTTTTCCAACAGTGCTCTCTGAAATGTGCTGTAAAATGACAAAGGTGTTCCCAGCTCCCCTGTGTGAGTCTCTTCAAGAAAATCTAAACCACAGGATGGTGGTTGTTTCTGCCACTTGAGGTTTCCCACGGTGGAAAGGTGAAAAATTATGGGCATGGGTGGTAAAACTGGTGGGGAAAGTAGATAAGCGTTAGCTACTGTTGTGTTGCACCGCTGAAGGGCAGTGTGCAATTTGGGGGGGGGTGGATTAACCTGTGAAAACTTGAATTTTTTACAAATTTAAGTTATAAATGTTAATGAACTGTCCTCAACACTGGTGGAGGAGGAAGTTTTGAAAAGTACAGAGCCTGAGTGTATATAGGTGTATCCAGAGCTGTTGAGTTTTCCTAATACCTTATTTTTTTTCCCTGTATTTGTAAGGAGGCAAGTCAAATGCTGGGTGTAAATCGGTGCTGTCTCCTCTAAAGCGTGGAAGAGGGCATGAACGCATCTTTACATGGAGAGCAGTCTCAAAATGCTTTTATTTTCTGGCCCATTTTTTCAGTGTGTTTCAAATATTGCTCAACACCCTGTGTGCTCACCCGTTTCTCCCAGGCCCTTGGCAAAACCGGAGTTGCAGTGCCACAGTTTAACTTTCTCGCAGGGTTGTGTATTCCTGTCGGAGACAGAGGTAGCTGAGCATAGATTAATTTTTTTTTTTTCCTTGCCTTTTGCCCATCCATGTTGCCTGGCCATGCCTACTTCAGAACATCAAAGATTTCCCAATTTATTTCTGAGTTACCAAAAGAGAATTCATCTTTTCTTGTGATCAAACTAAGTCTAAACCTCCAAGTAGTTAGTAAAGTAAAAAAGGACAAAACAACACTCTCACAGGTGTTGGGTGCTTTGCTAAAGCTGGAGGAAAAAAAGCTGTTCTAAAACAGTTATTGTAATCGCAGTTAGGTATTTAAACTGTGCTTATCTCACAATGTAGCCTGGAGGAGGCTGAATTGTGCTTTATCCCTGCAGAAGACTGATGCTGGAAAGTTTTCATCAAAGAGCAGCTCAGAACGAGTTAGCTCTTGCTAAAAATTGAGCAGGAGGATACAAATATTTTGCCTTCTTCAGTTTTACCTTCTGCAATATCAAATATGCTGAGTAAGAATGCATTTTTATAGGAATAGGTTTGCATTTAACAGCTACCCTGCAATATTTTTTGCCTGACTTTGATAGTAATAGCATAGTAATAGCAAATATTCTTTATATTGTATGAAAGGTGCTGTTAAGGATATCAGTTACCTTTTGTGCTCCTGATAGAAGATGGTCCAGAAGCAGTGTTACCAGCAGGGTTTGGGAGCATAACAGTTTAAAAGAAATTATTTTATATAAGAAAGACCAAAGAATTCTTCAAAGAATCCTTGCTGTCTGTCATGGCATTTTGGAGGCAAATAGAAAGAAAAAATTAGGAACAACCTTTGCGCTCTGTTCCCAAAGTAAAAATTTTTGCTAGGCTTTATCATAGTGTTAACTGATACAATACTTGGACTTATGCTTTGTAAGAAAGGGTGTAGCTAAGAATTATTTCAAGAAGTAGTTCGCAAGCGCTGATTTAACAGTAAGTTATTTAAGTGGGTGTATGCATGAGTTGCTTTCCCACCTTTTATTTCCTGCCCTACTTAGACTTTTCGCTGCAACTCAGAGTAGTGACTTACGAACTTAGATGGCTTAGTAATCTCTGGTATGCTTCTTTCCTTGAGGAAAGAAGAAAACTTTACATATTAAGCAATTTTTTGGTGATAGGGACAAATGTAAAACATTAGGAAGCATTAACACGAGAAAAAGAGGCCTAATATGCTTTATTGTGATAATTAGCTCTCTGTGAGCAGTCTGTAACTGGGAGAGGTGGGGGGTGTTGGTGAGAGATGCTCAGCAGTGGCAGTTGGGGGTGGGGTGTGTGTCTGAGGTGATCCCAGGGGTGTTTGGAGGGGGAGACCTTCGGGATATGAGAAATAACTCTGGAAGTTTTGGCCCTGTGAAGGGAGGTCAGCCTGTTTGCAGCTTACCTGTGTTCCAAACCACTGTTCTGTGTGTTTTTTCCTCAGCGTCCAGCCACCTTTGGAAGATCCTGATGAGACTCAAGCAAAAAAGCAAAAATCAGGTATTGCACGTTATGGAAGTATTTAATATGCCTGATTCTTCTTAGGTTTCATATACCTTAGAAAATTCTGGCTTTTGTACTTCAGCATTGCTACTGAAACTGTGGCTTTTCAAGCCATTCTTTCCATGTGGCCATATCATAGGGCCTAGCCCTGAATATGATGTTATCTGTGTTGACTGTGGCAGGGCACAATACTTTTACTGCCAGCAGGAGATATCCCAGGTCTCTCTGGCAGTAAGCCTATGCATGTCAGCAGAAAGAGTATTTTAAATCAAAGCTGTGTGCTCCCTCCTGTCTCTACTCGCAATGTACTTCTAGTTCAGAATACCTGTATGTCTTAGGAGAAGTCACTAAGAATCTGGGATGTGAGGGAAGGTAACTAAATTGATGGCAGACAGAGAAAAACAGTATTTCTGTGAGCTAGTGAGTGGGGAGGGGGGCGGGGGAAGCTGAATTGAAAACAGAAGAATCTGTTTAGTCTGAATTTTGGCAAGTGCATTTTGAAAAGATAGAAGAAGGATGGAGATGCAGCAGAGGCCAGGCATAGGAGAGAACAGCGGGGTAGAGAAGCGCTCTCTTCGGTGAGACTTGCTCTGATACCCCTCCACTAAGTGTTTCGGGGTAGGATTATGCAGCTGCCTGCAGCCACGTCAGTGCCTCTGGATGCCAGCTGCGTTGGTTTGAGATGGACATTTCCCCTTTTCCATCTTCAGTGATGCAGAAGGAGAAATGATACTCTTTAGGCTGCACGACATTTCCTAGCACAAATTCTACGAGGAGATGTGGAGCTTCCTAATTACTGCTTGGCAAAAGATGCTGCCATTATTTAATGAGAGGAGCTGCTGAACTGATAGTGTGTGTTTTGGACTTGAGCATAAAACAATTGAAAAATAGGTCAAATTGATATCTCGCTCCCCTATCCCTCCTCCTTTTAGCAACATGACTGACTCTTGGTAGGAACAATTCACACATCTTAGTAAGTAGGCCAAATCTGCTTGTAAGAACCCAGTACCATCTATGCCCTCGTCTGCTAAAATGTCATTCTCTTATCTTCAAACGCTGTTGTCTAATATGATTTAATCTCTAACATAGCCCCTTATTAGACAGCCTTGGCTTGTTGATATTTGGAAATACTGTCTGAGGGATTACATGTCTCTGCTGCTTCAATACTGAATAGAACAGGCTTTGGTTTCTAGACCTCAGTGAAGGGCTTCTCTCAACTAGACCAGAGTGATTCATAATAAACTGCAAGAGTACATACATGTGTGGAGGGGCTGAGGAGGATAGATTGCACCCTGTGCTACTTCTCCAGAAACAGGGAATGCTCCCCAAAACAGGGTGTTTCTGCAGATCTGGCTGGCAGACTCACGGGTTAGTCTTTGAGCTCTGGCTCTGAGGGACTGCTCAATGAGCCAACTAATGCAAAAATCACCACCAACTGCTGTTGGCAGAAGGGTATGTAACTTGAAATGAGTTGCGCTGCTTTAGGTGGGATTAAGGAGATGGGCTGTAATGCAAATAGAAAATTTAATCCCCTTTCAAATCGTGTTCTTATATGGCCTGTCTTTGGTTTTTAGATTATGCCATCTCTGAGCGTAAAGAGAAGGCTTCTGCTGGGGTGAAGTTTCCAGCCAAGGCAACAAGAGAACACCAGAAGGCTTCAGTCAGCCATGCCGCCCCAATCACAGAGTCTGCAGGAAAGGTTAGCAAGGATTTTGAAAGTAGGTGGAACCTGTGCAAGATGAAAGAGGAAGCGGGTCTCCCTAACGCATCCTGAAGTTGGGCCTGCTCTGAGACCGTACAGCAGTAGGTGGTTCTTTGCCACCTCTAGCAGGCAGCTCTTGCGTGCGGGGTTTGCCTTACTCAAGTTTGCACGCCCTGCTCTAGCACTTGCAGCTGAGGAAGGAGCAAAATATTTGTTGCCTTCCAGATACTTTACAGTTGTTCAAGTTTGTAGCTTTAATGTGTTTGCAAACTGTTACTCTTTTACTCAAGCTTGTAGTTGAGGAGTCAAAATACAATACCTTACAAGAAGAACTGCACACTTCCTCTGGATAAACATCTTCCTGCTAGATTTATTATCCACCAGCCCAGGAGAGGATTCCTATAGGACTTCGGCTCTGTAAAAATGAGTCATGAACTGCTCAACTCCCTAGCTTGGTTCAAAGGTGTAGTGTTATTTTTCTTATTGCCCCACATGATAAGAGGAATAAGAAACCGTCATGCTCTATTATTCGTTCCCGAGAATGTTCCTCTTATTTGTACAAAACATATTTTTCAAGGGCTAAACTATCACACTTCAGAATGTTTAGGAGCTGACTGAGGAGAACTCAGTGATAAGCTTGTATTGTTTTAATCACTGCATGTATGAGAGCCTGTATTAAAAAATTAAAGTGTACTCGTCAGAGGTCCTGCAAAGATTTGCATTCTGCTGCAATCTGAACCAGCAAATCATGGTTGCCAAGTCATAATAGAGCTGACTAAATTTCATGAAGTTTGTGTTTGCTTGGATTCACATTCAGGTCATACTCACGTTGGTACTTTTTTTGTTTTTATTTAAGGCTCAGTCCACTTCTTTTGACCCTTCATCTAACAGACCAGGAGGGCTTGCGCTAGACTTAGAAATGCTACACATTGGTAAGACAGACATCAAGTTATTAACTAGTTTCTTTTTCACCCTACCTTGTGTACTGTGCAACTTCACCCCTAGGCTTATGTACAGATTATTGCAGGCACAATACCTAGGTAGCATCTAGAAATACTTGAGTGTGAAGTCTGTTTCTTCCCTGCATCCTGGCATTGCTTCTGGGTTGAGGCCAGGCATTTCTCTTGTCATCTCAGTACAAGAGCTGCTTTGGATGCAGTTCTTCAGTTCTGGTATGTCCACTCTTAGCTTGCCAGAAGTAAATTGTTTTAAATGCTAATTTTAGGTAGTAGATCCTTATAACCTTTTTTTATTTCAGGTTTAGGCTGACAGTATGTTGTGTGCACAGCTTTCTGTAGTTGCCAATACGAATATCTGAAAATATCCTAAAGTAACATAACACAAATAATATTATGATGTAAGAGAGAAAATGAAAATAATTTATCTTTGATGAAGTTCTTTTCTGTAAACTCATAAAACTCTTCAGATTCATTTTATAGTTACTGATGGTTTATGCTCTTCTCTCGTAGATACAATGCCTTGTGAAACCAATACTTGCCTGCGTAAGGAAACACTGTCCCTTTCTCATAGGGCAATTCCATGTCCAAGGTAAAAATCCTTCCATTTTCTTTGACTTCTCTGAAGGGTTTCGTGCTTGAACTTCCTCTGTGTTGCCTAACATCTGTATTTGTGTCCACATAGTGATATTTTTCCAAGGTATTCTGGAATTCCTCCAGGCTGCTGTACTAAGGGAGGTCTCCAGCTGTTTGGCTTTTTTCCTCCAACCAACTTTAAACTTTTTCTTTAAATCCAGATATTTCATAGACACAGGAGATCAGATAAAGATTAAAGGTCTGTGGTAGGAGGAAGTGTTGAATTTGAGAAGAGACTGAGACCAGGAATGCTTGTGAAAAACTCCTAAACAGTTAATTTGACAGGAAAAAATAAGTTGTTGTTTTAAAAAAATAAAAACAAAAAACCCAACAACCTTCTCTCAAAAAAACCTCCATGCTCTTTGGCATAAACTGGTTCCTGATTTGATAAAAGGACTTGCCTTTACATTGCATTTGTTTTGAATTATGGCTTAGGTGATGCTGAGGCGCTGTTTGTACACTTACCTCAGAGTCAGAAACAGCTGGAAGGAGGAGGGAGTGGGTCGTGATGTGATTTGATGCTACTGTTTGTCTTCCAGTCTCAAAATTGGCTTGGTCGTCTTGTGCTTACCGCAGTGAGGAGGTACCATGGTGACAAAGTTACAAAGTCCAGTTGGAGGCCAGTTGCTAGTGGCGTACCCCAGGGATCAGTGCTGGGGCCAACCCTGTTTGACATCTTCATTAATGGCCTGGACGAGGGGAGAGAGAGCCCCCTCAGCAAGTGATAGGGAACTGGGAGGAGCAGCCGATGCACCCAGTGGGTGTGCTGCCATCCAGAGGGACCTGGGCAGGCTGGAGAACTGGGCAGGGAGCTCATGAAGTTCAACAAGCAGAACTGGAAAGCCCTGCGTGTGGGGAGGAACGGCTCCATGCAGCGGGACGTGCTGGGGGCTGGCCGGCTGGAAAGCAGCTCTGCAGAGGAGGAGATCCTGACGGACAACAAGCTGACCATGAACCAGTGCTACATCCTCGTGGCGAAGGCCAACAGCATCCTGGGCTGCGTTAGGAATAGTGTTGCCAGCTGGTTGGGTTTGGTTATCCTTCCTTTCTGCTCAGGCCACTTTTGGAGTGGTGTGTCCAGTGCTGGGCTCCCCTGCACAGGGAAGACGTGGACTTACTGGAGTGAGTCCGGCAAAGAGCCATGAAGATGATGAAGGGAGTGAAGCATCTTTCATCGAGGAGAGGCTGAGAGAGCTGGGACTCTTCAGCCTGGAAAAGAGAAGGCTCAGAGGGATCTCATCAATGTGTATAAACATCTGAAGGGAGGGAATGACGAGGACGGAGCTAGACTCTTCTCAGTGGTGCCCACTGACAGGACAAGAGGCAACGGGCGCAAACTGAAAACCAGAAAATTTCCATCTGAACGTCAGGAAACACTTTTTTTTTTATTCTGAGGGTGGTCAGATACTGGCACGGGTTGCCCAGAGAGATTGTGGAGTGTCTGTCCTTGGAGATGTTTGAAAACCTGATGGGACACAGTCCTGGGTAACCTGCTGTGGGTAACCCTGCTTGGGCAGGGCTTTGGACTGGATGGTCTCCAGAGGTCTCTGCCAGAACGATTCTGTGAGAAAAGCAGCAGCTATGCTTTGGTGCCAGTGCGGGGGCTTTTAGAAGAGCTGAGGGCTGGTATGAATAGCACACCTGAGTGGATCTTTAGTCTTCCATATTGACTGAGGGCTTGCACTGCCATGGATATAACATGTGCCTCTGAGTGCAGCTGCGACGTGCAGATCAAACAACAGTGTATATTCAAGGCGGTTGTTTTGATTTTCACTTTTACTTCTCTGTACTTTCCCATTAGCCAGCTGAAGACAGCAGGTCTTCATCTGAAAGTCGTAAACATCTCGTGTCTCTCTCCATTATCTTCAGTGTACATGCTTTACAAAATAGTCAGTGGTGGAGGTGCATATTTGAATGTTCTCTTGATACTATTTCTTTTGCTGTTGATGTTTTTAGCACAAGCAGGAATGTCAAATGCCACATCAAACCTGCTCCAGAGAGCATCTTAACACTGAGGCCACCCATTAAGGAGCGCACAAAGCCAGAATCCACGACTTCAGAAGTCAGCAAAATGGGGAGGCTTTTCTGTACTGCTGAAGAGGTACGCTGGGTGAGAGGGCAAGTTTTGAGACGAAACAACTTAGAAGTTACAACAAAACTGTATGTAAACACTGAAGTGACTGTAACAGCACAGAGGGTGTAGTTAATGAAGTTGAAGGAATCCTTCTGGAAAATCAGCATATAGTATTTTAGTTGCCTTTACAAAAGACTGAATTTTAAACCATTTTCATGGAAATGATGTACTGGGGGAGGACCCTCCAGCCAGTTTCACTTTTAAGTGAAGCTGTAGGGCCTTGTCACTAAGTGTATATTTGTTGCAAAGTTATTTTGCTGTTTTGTCCTTAACCTAGCTCAACTGTGATCTTTATATAGCAACTTTAAAAGGATAACGCAGGCAAAAAAACCACTCAGTTGCTGATAATCCTTCCTTACAGGACTATTTGAGAGGTGTTTCCCTGTCCTTTCCATCCAATATCTGAACCAACTTTGGGAAATTCCTGATAAACCTAGCTTACATGGGAGAAGCACTTACACCGGGGTGCTGAAGAAGCAGTCCACGGCAAGCTGTGGAGTATGATTAAGATACCCTGGGGACTCATAGCACCCAATCATTATGTGTATTGACAGGAATGCTTATTAGGCTGAATTATTATGCAAGAGGTGCAGACCACAGCTGAAGAGAAGAAGCCCCCATTTGAGGAAACAGTTGCAGAAGGAATTTTGAGGTTTATAGTGGTTCCTAGAGCTAGGCTGTCACAAAAAGAAGGTGTGGGAATTCCTGCTAAAGTAAACTTGAATAATATGCCAGTATTTTGGGAACAGCCTGTGCAGTCTGCACTATATCCAGATTACAAACGTTTGCTTCATATGCAGTGGTTCTAATCTGTTTGGTTTTTCCCTCCATTCTGCCAGGATGTTCAGCGAGAAGAAAAGGCGAAATACAAACAGCTCTTGCAACTGGTGAAGACCAAACATCCTAGAAGCTGCCCTACTCCACAGCTGCCAAGCTTCCGCAAGTAATTACAGAAAAATTAACCATTAACTTTTTGGTGGTAACTTTGTAGCTGTTGCACATGGAAGTAGAGGGGAATTAATCTTTCCTACACTCAGTATTCCAGGGCAGGTGTTGGGGCAAACTAATTCTTAAAATACCAACACCTCCCTTCAGCTCTCTGCAATGAAGCATGAATATGCTCTGAATGTATATTCTAAAGGTGAAGATTCCTTTGTTGATGTGGTTGTGTTTCTCTTTCTGAGACTCCTTTCTTGCCTTCCTAACAGGAAGGGTAGAATCTAGTTCTTAGTCCTGACAGTGTAACTTCTAGTATAAAAATCCCTAGCCATCAAAAAGAATTTATCTTCCTCTTGTTTGCAATTGATGAGGTTTCCCTTGGTCAGGAATCCTGTTTTATCTGAGAATGTGAAACTTAAGGTAAACACAGGGAATGCCAGAATTTTCTCTGTGCCTTTCCACCTCCCCCAGTTTTTCTCGCACAAAATTTTAGGAAGTTTTCTCTTTGCAGTACACCAAGTTGACAAAATCCCACTTGTGTGTAGAATTCCTGTTCCTAAAGCAACCTGCAAAGGAGAACTTGTGTGTAATTCTGATTCATATATTACCAGTGATGAGTATAGTTAATATCTCATAATTGTGTCAAGAGATTGCATGAAGTTAACGACACAAGTAAAAAACACAAAAATAATAGAAGCCATTATCTCAGTGGAATAATTACACTTCGAAGTTGTGCAGAAGGGGCCTAATTCTTGTAAAATAGTGATGCCAAGATGGTACTGATGCCTTTCTGTGCTGTAAGATGGCAGAAAATGCCATGCTTTCTTGCAGTTTCCTTAAAATGCTGGGAAACGTGGATTGTTACCAAGGCTTAGAAAAATCCCAATTTCTGCACAGCGGTTCACAGCTAGAAAACATGTAAACACATGACTTCAGAGCAGCATACCATGATTAAACATTCTGGTGCATGAAAATTATACGGAAAACAGTATCTCGTGTAATTTTAGGTGCACTGGCAATAACATTTTAGGGTGGGTCAGGGCTCTGCTTCCAGCTTCTAATCTCGCAGTCATTGATTATTGTGGTTTGGCTCATATCTCAGAGCAGACCTGGAGCGTGTGAAACAGTTTCAGATGAAACTAAACCAGAGAGTGTTCTTGTGGAATGTGTCTAATGTGCTCCAACTGCTAAGGAGCGTGTAGTCCCTGAGGTCAGAGTTGAGCAGGTCTGAAGTAAAATGTCCCAGAAGTATGTATGTTGTGGACACTGCATTCTCAGTGTCAGCATAATCTTTAATAAATAGATGGAAAAGAATTGGTCAAGGATGGTTGTAATGAATGCTGTCTTGTCCCATAAAATAAAGTGGTCTTCTCAGATTAATCCAGATATTTGTAGGATGTGCAAAGAATACTTTTTAAAGAAAAACCAAAAAAGCCACTGATTTGCTGGTGAAATAGTAAAGGAATAAAATTTCATGATTGATTAGTCTCTCTTGAAATTCTGAAGAGACAGAAAATTTGACTCTTATATCTTCAGTACGCCCAAGCTGAAAGTAGCTGAACTTCTGAATGTAAACTGCCTCCTCATGGAAATACCCTTTGCATTTTGTCATGAAACCAGTGCAGGAGACAGGATGTTTCTATTAAGGGATTAAACAGCCTAATTTTACTTTACATATTTCTATTGCTTTAACTATGGCTTCCAACTCTATCGTAGACAGTTGTGTACGAATAAACTGTATCCTTTCTAGTGAGTTGGTATGCATTGATAACAAATACCATACATGTAAAAATAAAAATAAAAACTGTGATTATTCTCTGGTGTTTTTTGCTGCACCAAAGTGTTCAAGCTTACTCCAAGGAACCAATGATGAATGTGAGTCACCTGGAAGAACAAAAACGTGGAGGGGATGTCTATCCATGTGTGAGACTAAGGACCAGTGAGTATCCCCGTGATTCATATCTGTTCCACTTTGTAGGTAGACTTCAAATCAAAACAGGGCATTTCTTTAAGTCTCAAAGGTATATATAGATTATGCTGAAAAGATTTGTCAGTGCTGGTGTATCATTAATCTGTGTCTGTTTACAAGGAAATCTAAATCAGCCAGCATGTTTATGCTAGCGTAGCTAATGTCAGCTCTTAGAATGAGATGAGCTGTCTTTGTAAAGAAAGGGGGGGAAAAAAGAGGAGGGAACACACCCCCCCACACCCCATACCCCCCAAGACATAGCTAGTTATTGGCTAAAATGACTTTCTAAGTTTTTTGTTGACGTGAAAAAGTTTGTTTAAAATTGTACTCGAGAGACGATCCTGTAGCAGTGCTGTTTGTAGCTGCAGACGTAACTGCACTGTACATGTCACCGTGTCTGGCTGGCTGTACTAGGGCAGAGTGATACATTACTGGGCACCCTTAGACGCCTGTTACTTAACCCAGAGTTGTGCTTATGTGTTACTCTTTGATCCCTTTTTAATGCTATGTGTGACTTTCTGTGATAGCAGAGCTTCAAACCCAAGTGAGCTAACTGCACAGTACCACTGTTGGTAGCGTTAGCTTCTTTTGTAGATCATCTTTAGTTAGTTGAAGATACTGTAACTACTGAAGGTGACCTTAGTTGTCGACTGCAGAGTGGGCTAGTTAAACTGGTTTGTGACAAGCTATTTGCTTTTGTACCAGCAGTGTGTTATAATACCATGCGTATGTGTTTAATATTGTCCCAATCTTTTTTTTCCCCCTGTTCCTTACTTAAATAATTTTTCATCAATACTACTTTTTACATATCTGTGACTTTATTATGCAATCATATGGGTTTTGAAATGATTTCTGAGAAGGTACTAGAATTTGGGGAAAGCTTGTTTTGTCATGGAAAAATGAGCTATTCTTCTGAGCCTGGAGGAGCATCTGGCTTTGCAAAAATAATTTGTTTAGTCAAGCATGCAATCTAGGATTTAAAACTTAATAAATTCCCTGCTTCAGCTCTTATACACTCACAAATGATATTCAGAGTTCACACTGTTAACCAGTTTGAACTTCCTAACCATAGAGTCATCATTAAAAGTTTTTTTTTGCATTTATCACCCAGAAACCAAGAGCTGTATGCATCTGACGGTAATTGAAAGTTGACTTCTTGTTTTCATATTACTCCTTTTCTGTGCAGGTACCAAATGTTCAGATGTTTGCAGCCCACAGTGGTCTCAGAGAAGTGATATGATCAGGTAGAGTCTCTTTTAATCACGGTTCTTGTTTTTTCTGTGTGTATGTCTCTTGCAGCCTCCAGCAGTGTCCAGAAGAAGACAAACCATATTTAAATCATATTTATCGTCTCAGTGCTGTGGAAGAGGAGTAGCTAGCTTGTGGCTCTGGAACTGCTTGCAAGCCAGTTGTGTGTCAAATACATGCTAGAGCTTTGCTGTGGGACAAACAGGGTTGTGCTGGTGTGGTGTTTTCTGGGTCCTTTGCTGTGGGAGGAAAGTCAGTGAGGGTGAGAGTGATGGCTGGACCAAGTTGTCCTTGGATCTGCAGAATCCGTTTTTGCTTTTGAGTATCTTTCTGCCAAACCATTAATGAGCTGACCTTTCATTTCTTTCACTTTGAAACTAGCATCCTAAGCGTAAGGGTTAGAGAGCTTGTAAAGCCTGGTGGGACTGAGGCAGTTTTTGTGACTTACAGGTTGCCTTGGGTTTGATTATGAGACCAAAAAGGAAGCATGCTGTTGGGTTGTCTGCTTGTTTGAGAGGCCGGTGGACTCATTGGTGTTGGCTGAGCTGGCAGGACTGTGAGTTCAGATGGCTGTGTGGTGTTGAGGGAAATGGGGTTTTGGTTGCAGTAAGTGCAGCTATAGGGAGAGATTTTGTATGGCAGTCTGATGCACGTGTCTTTCTGCAGTGACCTTCCCGTAAGTGAGAGAGGAGAAAGCATAGATGGGAGCAGAGTTGTGGCAGTCCTGTTTTTTTAGCCAATTTTGTCCCTATTCTTTTCCCTGCTTTAAACACTAGTGCTATATTTAGCTGTGCAGCATTGTTCCTGTGCTTAAATTGTCACTGGTTCCCCTAAGCTTGAGGGGAGAGAAGGAAATAAAATAACTGGTAGAGTATGATGAGTTCAAGTAAAAGGAACTTTTTATTGCCTTTTTTTGAAGGTTTAGCTACTAACTGAAGTAACTTCACAAGGTGATATCTATTCTTACCATGCTAGACTGAAAGGCTTTAAAGCATAGTGAGTGTACGATACCATGAGAGTCTGTTGTAGGTCTCCTGCCTGAAAAAGGGGATCTTTGGTAACAATGCAAATTCTTGTTCTTGAAGAAGGGACATATCTATGGACAATTGTAATGTCTGTGTATTTGTTTGCTCTTCAGAGTCTGCGTGGTTTTAATGATAATCCTCTCCAAATGGGGATAGTCACTCTCTTGACTAGCCTATAGAAGGCAAGTAAACATCCTGTACCTGTTCCATTTTTGAGTCAATGTGCTGATCTTAGTTTCTGTAAGCTAACTAGATTTGGATGCAGGTATAGTTGCAGATGTTCACGTCATACCTTGCAGTGTAACACCTAGCATGCAGTGTTTATCACCAGTAGATCACAAAGCACTTGATAGAGGAAGTGCTGGCTGCTTCCCTGTTTTCTACATAATGAAACCAATAGAGAGAAATAAAAGGGGTCTTCCACATGTAGATGGAAGAAAGTTTGCAAAGCTCCCAGCTCTTCATTCTATCCCAGTCTTGCTGCTATGAAAAAATGGTGCTGGAAGCTGAGATGATATTGTGCCATGTTCATGTGTGCAGCTGAGGCTCTAGTCAGGATCAGCCTTGAAAAAGCATTTCTTATCCAGAAGGTGAATTCTTGAGCATTACCTGGGACAGTACTGATATGCAGCTCACTTCTCACTCTCTTTCTTTCTCCCTCCCTCTCTCTCTCTCCTCACAGGTACTACACACCAGCAGAAAACTCTCATGAACAGGGAAACTCAGTGAAACAAGCCATTGCAGGGGTAAGCTTGTGTTATTCATTATTTCACTGTTTAGGAAAAATATAGCTGTTTGTGATCAGAAATTTTTGCACTCTTCACTTACATATATTGTTGAGCAAGTAATGTATTTGTCCCAGTTGTTTTTCCCAGGGAAAGCAGGAGAATTATTTGATGAGTAGCTCTATCACAAAGGGTTTCTCACTGCCATTAATTTTGTTGCTGGACACTACACTGTTTTTATTCTTCCCCTTTAATGTTTTGGGTATAGCTTCAAAATCTTTAGTGCACAGACTTAGTTGAGCTGCAAAGCTGGACCGTGGTATCTTTAGTCATATTTTGTGAGATAAGAAGTACATCTCTGTGACTTTCAACTCTGGTCAGGACTTAGATCAAAAATAAAGTTTTAATCATGAAATCAGAAATAGTAATCTCAATCTCAACTTGATACCTACACGTGGAGGCTTTGCTGGAGTTCTTAATGCTAGTCCAGGCTAAACTGATTTTCTGCTTCTCATGCCTCCGTTTAGTTTTGAGTGCAGCATTACACGGGTGCACAGTTGGAATGCAGTCATAATAAAAAGTAACTTTGGAGTTTGCTCGTTGGATGTATGTAGAAAAACCCTTCCAGTTTTATACATGAGCAAGATTTTCTGCACTGTCCCCTAGCAAACAAATCTGTGCTTGCTTGCTTGCTAGCTAAATGTCCTTTTGTCTGACAGAAACAGCATGGAGCTGAAATCCCAGAAGAGTCGTTTTTCCAGTTGGATCTGGCACCTATTCTAATCGCAGAATCATTTGTCCTTGATGTGGAAGAAAAGAAATTCCCAAGCTCAGAAAAAAGAGTAGAACGATTTTCTCCACTCACAGAGGTACCTTAAGTGACAGTCTGATAGACAAAACAGAGGGCTGTGAAACAGCTGCAAGGAACTCCATTTATTATAGGTGGTTCTTAAGGCTTTTTGAAAGTTAAGACCTTGCATTTAACCTGTTACTGAGTGTCTGCAGCTATGACTTCACAGTGCAAGAGTGAGCAATAAAGCTGCTTCTGAGCATTTATTGTGCTACACACACTCCTCCTGTTGTGCTAACCTAAGGGTTTGTGGGGCTTCTGCCACCAGGACAAAATTTAGTCCAGGTTTAACAACAGTCTCCCAGAGCAGTGCTAACCTGATGCATACAGTTGTATTGGCTCAGCCTCTTAACCTGTCCTACCGTGGTGATAGAACCTGAAAAATAAGCTTCTGCTGATCCATGGTGTCGCATTGCTTGTGGGGGACCTGAGCATCTCAGGATCTCAGAGAGTCACGTATGCACACTGGGCGTGGGTGCACTGCATGTGACAGTGGTCACAGGAGTTAACGTAGTTACGCTTCTCAGCAGAGTTCAGGTTCCCCTATTGGTATGAAATTTGGCTGCTTTGATTCTTCAGAGCTGCAGTTGTGCTGATCTGTTTGACCACCTCCTTTTTTGCCCATTGAGGATTGACTTGGAAAGGGCTAGCAAATCCAGAGTTTACAAAGTCTGCAGAATCATGCTCAGTACCAGAAAAACCAAGTGTTTCTCTTATTTTGCTAGCCCACATTCAGCCAAGAAGGAGATGCTATTGCAGATCAGAGTGTTTTATACTAACAGGCCTAGTGGTTTGTTTGCATTCCTTAAGCAGACTTAGGTAGAAACATCCATATTACAACCAGTTGCATGCACAACCTGGACTCATGTTTGCCTGACACGGGTGTAGCTGCCTCAGTTTCCCCCTTTGCTGTTACTTCAGTTCCCTTTGAAGTCCCTCGCTTTCAATTTCTTTCAGGCTCCTGACTGAGCTGCCTTGGCATGGAGAATGCCTGCTGTTGCTGGCTTAAACCTCGGTATTGCGAGGGCTGCAGCATCACTGGGAAGGCTGTTTGCTGTACTTCTGTTCAGTTTTCAGCTGGTTTAGTGTGCTTGCTAGTCCACACGTCTTATATCAGCTTCCTTTGTGAAAAAAATTGAAGCAAACCTGATCTCTAAAGTTCAAAGTTAGGATGCTGAAACAAACAAACCAACCAAAAAGTGCTATTTCTAACGGAACAAAAAACTGGCAAAGCCAGTTGCTCTGTTACCTGAGCTTAATTTACAGGCCTTGTTTCAGCTGACAGCTGCCCACAGGTTAGCGTGCTCCATGCTCTGTTTCACCAATCTTTCCCCATTTAATTGTTCATTTCAGGCCATGGAGAGGGAGATTGATGCCGCATTTGGCAAAGGTGATCCAGATGAGATCATGAGCAGTGCCTTCAAACTAAGGGTCACTCGGCAGGACATCCACACACTAATGGACCTTTGCTGGCTAAATGATGAGGTAAAACTACCTGCAGCACAGTGATATTTCAATTCAGCATTTATTTTAAAATACCCCTTCACTGTGTGCAGAAGTCTTTTCAAAGTTATTTGATGACCCCCCGCTGTACCACTTAGAAATATCGGTACTTAAGGGTCTAGTCTTTCTGGAAGTTACTTTACTTCTTGTATTATGAAGCTTCCAGGAGTTAGTCTAGGTTACTGGAGTGGGTGGCAGGTGTTTTTATCAAACTGCAAAAGTAACCGAGTGCAGAATTTTCAGAACAAACCCCAACAGCTGAGGCTGGAGTTCTCTCAGCTGTGTACCTAAGGGTGACCAGCAAAGACATGTTGCTGTATTTTTCTTTTGGTAAGCTAATGTCTTATTTTACATCTCAAGTTTACTCTTTATGGTACAGATCATTAATTTCTACATGTGTCTTCTGGTGGAAAGAAGTAAGAAGAAAGGATATCCAGCAGTCCACGCTTTTAGTACTTTCTTTTACCCCAAACTAATTTCTGCGGGCTATGACGCAGTAAGAAGATGGACCAGAGATGTGGATCTCTTCAAGAAGGACCTCATCTTAGTGCCCATTCACTCAAGACGCCACTGGACACTAGTGGTGAGTCAAACTGGCTTTTCATTTAGAATTGGATGGGGGGAAAAAAACAGCAAGAAAAGTTATTTAGATATTGGTGTGTGTGCAGCACAAGGTTGTGCTTTGTCTAACAGTCACCTTTTTAATAACAGGTCATAGACATCAGAAAGAAGACTGTCAAATACTTTGACTCAATGGGAGAGAAAAAGGACATCATTTGTGAAATTTTGTTGTAAGTAACTGCTCAGTCAATGCTTTTATGTTGTGAATTATGAGGTGGTTTTGGATTTTGTCCCTGTAACACGACTGCAAATTTTCACATTTCTTGTAGATATGAAACAGAAATACTTGATTCACTTGCTGCAAGTTGTGAGACATTGGCTACTTAATCTCACATCATCCCCTCCACCCAGGGTCTTGGATGCCTGGATTTTGCCACCTTCCCACTCTACACACAGACAAAGTGTCACTGTCAAATACGTGATAGGCCCGTGGCACATGTGTACGGACTTTGTTAGTAGTGAATAAAACTGAGAGGGAAGAATTTCAGGGGAGTGATTCAAAATACCAGCCTTGCAAGAGCTTTTCAACTCCCCCTTCTTTAAGAACTTTCAGGTTGCAACTCAGTATTGTTGGTGTCCTAGGGTATACACACCTATTTGTGACCAGCTACACATACTTTTACTCTTTACTGCTTACCTCTTTTATCCTTTTCTTGTACTGAGACCTTTTCCCCCACACACACCCCTTGTAGTGCTGTGAGCTATGTAACGTGCTCCTTCTCGGTTTGCCTATACTTCTATTCTGTTCAGTGTTTTAAACAAAACCACCACATTTCCCCCCAGCCTACCCCAGCAGGCTACCCTCATGTCCTTACTGTGTGCTATTTGTGTGACATTCTCATTCAAGACAGATGTGTTGTAGCAAGCTTTTCCAGATGTATCAGCTGGCATGGCACACATCTCAAATGTAACGGGTACAGATTTTCATGTTGTGCAAACCAGCATCCTTAGATGTCTTTGCCACTAACGCAGAAGTAGTAAAATCCCCTAATCCAACAGCTTAGTAGAGCAAGAGCAGGAGGGATTGTTTAGTCTGGAGAAGAGGAGGCTGAGGGGAGACCTCATCACCCTCTCCAACTCCCTGAAAGGAGGGTGCAGAGAGGGGGGATGAGTCTCTTGAGCCAAGGAACCAGCGCCAGGACAAGAGGGAATGGCCTCAAGCTGCGCCAGGGCAGGGTCAGACTGGCTCTTAGGAAGGATTTCTTTGCAGAAGGGGTTGTTGGGCGTTGGAATGGGCTGCCCAGGGCAGGGGGGGAGTCCCCATCCCTGGAGGGGTTGAAGAGTCGGGTTGACCCAGCGCTGAGGGATCTGGTGGAGTTGGGAACGGTCAGTGTGAGGTTCATGGTTGGACTGGAGGAGCTTCAAGGGCTTTTCCAACCAGATGATTCTGGGATTCTGGGATTCTGAGCAGCCCCACAGAGACAAACCAAGTGTTGTTTTAGTCCAGTGCCCTCCTGAACAGTTAACAGCAGATGACTGGGAGAAGGCTATAAGAACAGGTCTGCATCGAATAAATTTTTCCTTAAGAGTCTTATTTCAGCAACTGGTGGCCTGGGAGCTTCCTCAGCCAGAGGTATTAGCCCAGAAGCTTTTGTGTTTGTTCTGGAAGTGCATCCAGTGTGGGAGATTAAGGCATACAGTGGAATTATGCCATTATGCTGCCTTGCTTGGTATTTCTGTTCCTCCTCTGATAACATGTGATTTGGAGTTTTTTTGACCTCTACTTAGCAATGAGCTTACACTTTTGTGGAACTCTCTGTTGGAATTGTTGTTCTCATTCCTGACCATTAGCTCACAGCCTCTCACTGTGTTTGTAAATTTAAGATTTGGATTTTTTTCTCCAAATGCCTTAAATCAGCTGCTGTGAGGATCCTCTGACATTTTACTGTCCTGCCATTCATCTTCCTGTGATCCTTCAGCAGCTCTTTTTTTTTTTATCGGCCTAAATTATGGAGATGACGAGTGATTTTGTTTTGTTTTAAACAGCAAATACCTGCAAAAAGAAAGCCAGGAGAAAAGAAATCTGCAGCTGACTTTTTCAGAGTGGACTCTTCACAGCATGGAGCCACATGTATGTGAGCACTACTTGGAATTTGAAATGTGAACTATAACTGCTTGTCATGAAGGTCTTAACACTTTCTAAGAAGTCCAAGCCTTTAGAAAAACGGCCACAAGAATCTTGTGTTCTTATGGTACCACCTCAGGCTACGGGTGGACCAGGAAACCATGCTGGGATGAAATTCTCAAGCAGTGCCTCTCCTTGCTGGCTGGATACTTTCTTTTTTTTTTTTAATTAGCCTAACACATTTTGGTGAATCTAGCTTTGCCCCCATTTCACAAGTCAAATTTAAAAACCTGTTTAGCTGCTGTCAAGGAATGTAGGCTCTTGTTTGCAGCACAAATCCTGTCATGTGACAAAGGAAAGGGTTGAGCTGATGTTTCTCAACAAGCTAATAGTAAAAAACACTATCTAAAGACTCTAAGAAACAGGACACTGCAAACCTCAAGACACCTTGCAGGGAGGAGGTTGCTATCCCTTATCAGCCTGCCAAGAATTTGGATTGTAACATCCAAGTAAAGGAAGCAGAGGGGAGGGGTGTTGTGCAGTTAATTGGGTCTATTCCTGTGTTCGGGAGTGGTAAATGGGTTATGCAAGGAGTTTCCCAAGTGTCTGGTTAGTGTATTGTTCATGTGGGTAATGTGTGCTACTTCCAAATTGCTTTTCTTTTAAGATAGAAGAAAATTCTCCATCTTCTTTGCATTCATTAGGAAATTCCTCAGCAAGAGAATGGAAGTGACTGCGGAGTTTTTATGTGCAAATACGCAGATTATATCTCCAGAGACAAACCCTTAACCTTTACACAGGTGAGTGAAGGTTACAAACAGCTCCAGACTTTTTCACACCGATGCAAGAGCCAGGGAACTTACGCAGCAGCTGCTAATTGTGTCTGGGGCAGGGGCTGAGGTTTTGTACCTCTCTCCGGTTTTGGTGGTTGGAACTTCAAAGGGGCCTTGGCAGGGCAGAGCTGTGTTCTCCATCCTTACATCTGGTATCTGCTTTCTAGTTGCATCGGTGAGATTTCTCTTGGGTGAGATACTGCAGCCAGCGGGTTTGTGATATCTGGCCTTCGTATCATTTGGAGAAACAGGTTTCACCCTTGGACCAGTTAAGACACTGGTTATTTTCCAACGCAGTGGTCTTTTATTAAAGTGCTTGTAAGATGTTGTGTGGCCAAGTAAATCTGGTTTAGTTGGGTTGTCACGTCACCCTCTTAGGAGCTGTGTGGGTGAAACCCATGTTGTAGCCAAATGGCAAGGGCTGACAGTTCTTAAAAGGAACTTCACATTAAAGAATTAACTGGGTGTTTACACATAGTTTCTGCCTCTTTCTGCCATGACTTCATATTGAATGGATTTTTCTTTTCTTTTCAGAATGACATGGCTTACTTCCGCAAGAAGATGGTGTGGGAAATAATCCACCAGCAGCTGCTGTGACACATGCACTATTAGAGTAACACTGTGATCACCTTGGGGTGACTAACTCTTCTTTTAGTTACTTTTCCAATACTTTATTTGAAAAGGCAGCAGGCACACAAATTTTCCTCTTTAGGCTATGAAGTAGTGGTTAACTTTGTTTTGGTTTTGTTTTTTTTTTTCCCCCCGATTTTGGAGACAGTAACTCTCTTTGAAATTAGCTAATGCACCTGAAGTGCAAGCCCAGAAAGACTGTGACCTCACTGAGGGAACGGTTAAGAACAAACGCTGTGAACCTCTGCCACTGGGATGGATGCTTATACCTCGCAGCAAACGTGGCCGCATTATGCACAAACAGGACTCTCATCTTTGGTGGTCTTAACAGTTGTGTTAGCTTAACTTACCTTCTCAAGGACAATGTGCTTAGCTACTGTTTCCTCAAGGAGAGTTTTCTTCTGTTTCTGGAACATCTACCATCTACTTGATTCCTAAAACTGGATTTGTGATGACCATAGCGAGAAAGCATTTACCATCTTTTGATTTGTAACAAATCCATAGTGAAGCCCCTGTAGTTGGGGTTGGTTTATTGTTTGTTTGTTTTTTGTTTTTGTTTTTTTTTCTGTCTCCAGGGAATTATCTAATGTGAAGAGAAAAGTATTTATTTCTTTTTATTAAAATAAATATTTAACTTATATAAAGAGCCTTACTAGAATGGAATTCTACTGGTAATGAAATAGAGTGATTTTTTTTAATTGAAAACACTTTTGATGTATCAGTGTGGTTTTTATCTCACCTACTATCTGCAAGGAAAAAGACTCCAGCCAGGATGAGTATCAGAGCACAAAAGCCTCCAAGCGATTGTCACAATATCCTGAAGGGGCAATCAGGATGTTGTTCAGCAGCGAGATGAGCGAGCACAGTCCCAGTAACACCAAAGTAGGAGATTTCTTTTTGGGGTGACTCACTAGACTTCTCAATAAGACAAACAAAGCCCGTGTGTGTTGCTTGGTGAACAGGGGCTGTCCAGTACCGGAGTCTCTCCACGCAGTATTGTGGTGAACTGCTGTGGAAGTGGGATAAAATGTGTGAGCACCGATGTGCCGGCCTACGGACGCGTGTCCTGCCAGGCTCAGTGGTGGTCTGGAACATGCTGCTGCCTTACTGCCCCGCTGCCACAGGTGCTGCCTCCACGCCTCTGCCAATGGCACTGGTGAGGCCGCCCCTCAATGAGTGGGTTCAGTTTTGGGCCCCTCACTCCAAAAAGGCCATTGAATGACTCGAGCGTGTCCAGAGAAGGGCAACGGAGCTGGTGCAGGGTCTGGAGCACAGGTCTGATGGGGAGCGGCTGAGGGAACTGGGGGGGTTTAGTCTGGAGAAGAGGAGGCTGAGGGGAGACCTCATGGCCCTCTACAACTCCCTGAAAGGAGGGTGCAGAGAGGGGGGGATGAGTCTCTTGAGCCAAGGAACCAGCGCCAGGCCAAGAGGGAATGGCCTCAAGCTGCACCAGGGCAGGGTCAGACTGGCTCTTAGGAAGGATTTCTTTGCAGAAGGGGTTGTTGGGCGTTGGAATGGGCTGCCCAGGGCAGGGGGGGAGTCCCCATCCCTGGAGGGGTTGAAGAGTCGGGTTGAGCCAGCACTGAGGGATCTGGTGGAGTTGGGAACGGTCAGTGTGAGGTTCATGGTGGGACTGGAGGAGCTTCAAGGGCTTTTCCAACCGAGATGATTCTGTGAAATTAAGACCTTGGGTGAATTCTCACTCTGTTACGATCAGAACAAGCTAGATTAGTTTAAACACAGTGTTTTCCCCTTTCTTTCTTTCTTTCTTTCTTTTTTTGTTTCCCTTTAGGTTATACTCCAGAACTGGAGTAGGATTTCAAGTCTTTCATTTACCATCACAGAGGACGGATTGCCCTGTAGCTGGTTGGGAAGCCCCATGTTCAAACGCTTGTATAAATAACCATGTCAGATTGTTTCTGCAGTGAAATAGTTACCATAACGTGACTCCTGACTGGTGATGAGGTATCTCCTCTCTTCAGCTCTGGGGGAAAGACGGTGGTTTTGGAGACATCCCCTCGGTCACTGTGGGTACGGTCAGCCTTCATGGCGCTCCTCCTTGCCTGAAGAGCTGCTGTCCTGGGAAAGCTGATAAGGTGGTTTGTCTGTGTTGTGGGTCAGCAGCTGCATCAGCCTTTGCTTTCAAACTGATTAGCTTAATCCGTCACAAAATCAGAGGAGATTCTCCAAAGAACGAACTATTACAAAGGCAATCTGTCGTGTTTTGTCCTTACATGAGATATTTAATCTCCTCTGGATCCCTGAGGACTCAGAATCTGTTTGTTAATGCTAGGAGCCAGGAGCTTTAAGTATCCTTTCCCTTAACTTCAATTCTCACCATTTGGGGGATGCAATTTTGAGGCTGACCCTGCAGTCTATTGCTGATGGTAGCGGAATTTTTATTTTTGGGGGGGGAAAAAACACCACCAAAACAATGGTGCAGAGGGGCTAGTGGTGGAAGGCTGCTTTCCCGGTCCCCCTTGAGCAGAGAGGGCTTGGATGTTAGATGGAAGGAGCAGGGTGATGCTGCCGTGAACAGCTGACCTGGACGTGCAGCCAGCTGGTGCCTTCCCCATCCTCCACACGAACCAAAAAGCCCTTCTGTGGTGTAAACGCCGTTGGGGGGCGGCCGCTGCTGGTCGCTTCGAAGTGTCTGTGGGTGTCGAAAGCCTCCTTGTGTCAGCTGGTGGGGCAGTTGTAGCAGTCACTAGCCCCTCTGTCTGCAGGGGCATCATGTGGGCTCTGGCCTTTCGGCTGTGGCTCGTTCATTGTGCTCTGAGAGCACCCTACAGTGAGCAACAGGCTATTCACTTCTGTGCTTTGGATCAAGAGTTGCGTGCGGGCGCTGGGCCTCGCTTCTCGTTAGTAAATGGCCTTTTGGAGGTGACGAGAGAACACGTGTAGAGCCTGAGTAATTCTGCGTCCCCCGGCTGCTGCCCTGGCCGGGGGTGGGGGGCGGGGGGGATGCACACTTGTGATGCTGGCTGCCCCGTGACACGGTTCTTACTCACAGGGAGGATGTGGGGGGCCTGGCCGGGCCAGTCTGGGTCTGACTGAGCTGGTCCTGCCAGGAGCAGGGTGACTCCTCACCGCCTGGGGTTGGGGGTGGTAGGGGGACAGCACCCACAAAGACTGATGCTCTTTTTGCAGTTGTGCTGTAGGTGGGGAAGGGACACACGGCCAAGTGATGTGGGTTGGGGCTCTGAGGCGTTACACACGTGGCACCTTCCCAGGGGCCACCTTGCCCGGGGCACTGTGGCCCCAGAGTCTGGTGGGCGGCAGGGAAGGAAGCTCTGGTTCCCTCACCGTGGCACCCACCAGCACCCCACGCCATGCCCAGGCGCAGCCCTACCCCTGCCCGCTTCTCAACGCAAGGGACAACTGAGCCCTGGTTTGGTCCTTTCCCCCTTCGGTGTTGCCCCTCCACCCGCCCTGGTGGTGGCTGGTGGGACCGAGCTTTTGGCCAGTTGGAGAAGCAGCCATGGGGGTGGGTAGGGCTACATGAGCACAATTAACACCCCGTTAATAACCGCAGCAGTGCCACAGCATCGCTTCGCCTTCGCTAACTGCGGAGAGGCACGGCCCCTGGTTTAGTGCGGGGAGAGGCAGCTTTGTGACAGCAACACCTCCCCAAGTGACTGGGTAAAGCTACACCTGCCCACGCCTGCAAACATCCTCCCTTAAAAAAAATATCCCCGCCACTCCCCCTCTCCCCCCGGCTGCCCAGTGCTGGGGGCAGGAAAATGGGGTGGCTACCAGGGAACCCCCACCCCGAGCTCAGCCTGGCCATGACCAGTGCGAGGCACTCGAAAGAAAGCAACGGAGAGCAAGCTCAGGCTCTTGTTAGCTGGATATATTTCTCTTTTTTTTTTTTTGTTGTGGTGGGTTGTTTTTTCACAGAACACTTTGCAGTGGAGGAAAACGCGGCATCGCAGCCCACGGGTCCGGCGCTGGCACCTCACCCCGGCACGGGACCCGCCGGCAACACGCTGCTCCAGTCCCTCCTCTTGCCCGTTGGGTTTCACTGCTTTCATTCATTGGGTGTTTTTTTTTTTTTTTTTTAATTTTTTTTTTCCATTTTTTTTCTTTTTAAACATTTCTCAAGCTTTCTCCGAAGGAATGGCCACTGGCTCTCAGCTAGCAGAAGGAGACTACGGAAGAGCTCTGGGACATGTGGGATGGTTTCCTTCTCCTGCCTCGCAGCTGACTTGGTCGAGATCGTTTTCCAACTCGTTTTTTATTAAAAAAATAAAAAAATGCTCCAACTATCAGTTTTACAAGGCATACAAAATCTCTAAAAGGGAAACACAAGCGCAAGGTGCTGAGGTACGAAAACCTGAGGTAGTTTTTGTGTGTGTATGTATGCATGTGTTGTGGGGGGCTGTTGGGTTGGGTTTGGTTTTTTTTTTTTAATTTAAAAAAAATTTTGCTGGTTGTTTTTTCCAACCTCTTGTAAATCTGTTTCCCCCCACCATTACCCCCTCCTCTCCCTGCAAGAGGGATCTTTCCCCAAAGATCCCTGCCCAAAGCAGGCAGGGCTGGTGCTGCCCCTTGCTTTCCAGGGATGTTACCGTTGAGCATGGCTGGGTTGGGCAGTGATGGAGAGAGAGAGGGGACAGACAGACAGCTGGAAAGGGGGGACAGAACAGATGCAAACCCCAGTTTTGGACTCTGTGAAGCAAAGAGGAAAGGGCGCGTGAAAGAGATTCTTCTTTTAGGAGACGGTATCCCTTCTGTTGGCTCATACAGGCACTGCTCTTCTCAAAGCCCTTCAGAAACTGCTTTTTAACACTCATTTTTTTTTTCCCCTGCTGGCAATCCTACATCTCTGCTCTACTGTGCATTAGAGAACCAATGGACTAGCTCATTTCCTTAAAACTCTAGAAAAGCCTGCTTTTGCTAAAAACAAACACCCGCCTCCCCCCGACCCCTCTGAAATTAAAAAAAAAAAATCCTTAAAAAATTTAAAAATCGGCGTTAGTTTCATTATTGATATATTAATTCTAAAATTGATGAGTGCCACACTGTGCGCCGCAGCCCCCCACGCCGGGCGAGCTCCTCCGGCCATGCCTGGATGAAACGGGTGGCTTTTAGGAAATTAAAAATAAAAATATCTCTCTCTGCCTATGTTAGTCCAACTAAAGGGATAGCGTCGGGAGGCGATGGAGTAAGGGGGAGGCTGCGGGAGGGAGAGAGCCCTCCCCGTACCCCTCCGCTGCGCATCCTCGCAGTGCCCTGGCCGCGGGAGCAGGGCTCGGGGGGTCTTTGGTTTGCTCCCCTGACCTGCTGGGGGGGTCCGGCGGCGGCAGTTGGGGTTACATTCATCGGGCGGTGCTGGCCGGCACGGCGGGAGCCTCACTTGCTGTGCTGCGAGGCCGGGGCTCCCTGAGCGTGTTTCTGCTCCTGCTGCTTCACCTGCTGTACGATTTCCCTGATCTTGCGCTGTGCAGTCTTGGGGGGGGGGGGGGGGGGGGGGCAGAAGCAAGAATCAGGGGTCAGGGTGGGCACCGCGAGCAGTTGTTCCCCCTCTAGGCACAACAGCATCTCGCCACCCTCCGAGCTTTTAATTAGGGAACGAGCACGCGGTGCGGCCCAGCTGTAATTAAGGATTAGAAGGAGCTGCTCTGCTCCCGCACGGATGCGAGTGGAGCGCCGCAGGGTTTTTAGCTTGTGCTGCTTCTATCGCTTCCCAAGATCCTGAGTTTTGGGGTGCCACCATCCCACTCGAGCGGTCAGAAAACAAGGACGTGCACCCAGGTGGGATGTGGGCGCCTGCGAGAGCTCCCTGCCGGCACTGACGCCAGAGAGGAGCTGATTCACACCCTGAGGGCCACTACGCACGGTGCCCAAGACATGTACTTGAGCTAAATTAAGCCAGTCTTTAACTTTAATGCCAGCACAGCTGGGAGAGCTGCCAAAACACCTTTAGCGCGCCCTGGGTGCACAGGAACCACCCAAAACAGAGCGGCAGGGTGCTCACGCAGCGCTGTGCTCGGTGGCTTTCCTTGGTGGATTAAACTGGCTGGGAATATCAGAAAAGCCACGGCCTAACCTTACCTGACTGGCAAAGAAATGCCCAATGATTTTAACGATGACCTCCTCGTTCTCGTCTGGGGTTTGGTCTCGCGGCACAATGACTTCTGCACTAGTTAAATTTTGCAGTTCGTTCACCTGGAGCAAATGAGAGAGCCCTGGGTTTTGTTGGGGAAAAGCCAAAGTCATCCCCAGCTCTGAGCCAGCACGTGGTACCAGGCTGCCCTGGGTCACATCCTGTCCCCTCCTTGGGATGGTCACCACCCAGCAGGAGACACCACCAGGACACAGGGCTGGGGTCAAGACGTTGCTGCGATCACTGAGCACCCAGGCTTTGCCCCCCCACGCCAGGCACGGGCGACGGGTGATGCCCCGGGGCAGGGGGGAGCATCCCTGCACCCCCCACCTACCGTCTTGCCACCTTTGCCTATCACGCGGCCGGCGGCGAAGGAAGGCACCTTGATGTGGGCTTCAAGCTTCACTTCTTCTTTTGGGTTAAAGAAGTTTTCCTCTTTCAGCTTCCCAAATATTCGCCCCTGGGCCTGGAGGGGAGACATAAGGGGAAGTAAAACCGGTGGAAGTAAAGCCCTGGCGGTGCCTGCTGGGCCCTCCCTCCCCGAGCGCGATGATGTGCCCATGTCCAGCAGCACCAAAACCACGGTCCTGAGCAAAGAGCTCCCCTGGCATCCGCGGAGGCAAACCCAGGCTGGCAACACAGCAGTGACCAAAGGGATGCTCTCGACTTGTCCCTTAACATCCCCCCAGCCACGGCCCCCACCCCGTCCGTGGCCAGCTCACCTTGAACTGAGCCTCGGGCGGCCCTGTGATGATGACCATCCGCTCGCTGGCGTCAGGACCTTCTGCCGGGGCTATCTACAGAGGGATGGGGGAGAAGGTGCATCAGTGTGGCCCTGCTTTGGCAAGAGCTCCCCTGTGTGGGACAACCCCCCCATGCAGGGACACCCCCCCATGCAGGAGCAGCCCCTCCCACTCAAGCAGGGGTGATAACCGGGGCGTTTCAGGACTGCGTTTCTACTAATCTGAGGAGTAAAACAACTCCCCAAGGGTTTCCATGCACTGCCCTTGGTAGTAGGAAGGGGAAACTGAGGCACAAAGCCCAGGACCAGCCCCGCAGCACCCTGCTCACCTTGATGGAGGCACCGGCAAACCGCGCCAGCTGCTTGATGTGCTGCCCCTTCTTCCCGATGATGGCCCCCACCGCCTGCGTCGGGATGAACAAGTTCACAACCTCCTGCTCTGGCAGCTGGCAAGGGCACAAAAAAGCAAGACAGTCAGGGGACCAGCCGAACTGGGGGCTGCCTGCCCCCCTGCCAGCATCCCAGGGCAGCGGCTGCCTGCCCCGGCCTCGTGCCCACCCTCCCAAAGCGCCCTCACAGAGGGAGGTACAGCGGCACTTACGGGGTGCTGATGGGGGAAGGCACCGGCTGGGGGGGCTCCATACAGACCCGAGAGGTACGCCGAGGAGCTCTATGGCGGGAGAGAAAACGAGGGTCAGTGACATCCCCAACATGCCAGCCCCTTCCCAGCCACCCCCAGCCCGACACGGAGCAGCGTGCCACCACCACAAGCTAGGCAGGGACACGGAGACAACCCTTCAGCCCCTGAAACCCCTCCCAGAGAGCGAGGGGGTACCCGAGGGCACATCACGGTGGGCAGCAGCCCGGATCCTGCACCTGCAGCACAGCGCAACAGGGCGGGGAGGTGGATGGGAGCTCCCAGTCACCCCCAGTTCTTCCCCGCTGCTGTTTTTCTGGCTGTGTCCTGCTAGTGTTTGTAGTGGAAAACTGGCCCCTACGGCCTTTTGGAGCAGCCTGGAAAGCTGAAACCGTGCTGTAACCACCATCGGTCCCCTGTGGAGAAGGTGGGAGTTTGGTGGGAACTGAGCAAAACATCTAGTTTTGCTCTGATTTCCATCACCATTTCCCTTTGGCAGTTCCAAGAGAAGAACAAGCAAAAAGGCTGAAGCTGTTCTCCCAAGACCTGGGCTGGGGACAGGGAGAAAGCAGTGGGTGTCTCCACAGCCAAAAGCAAGGGGTGCGTGCCAGCACCCCAAACCAACCCAACTCAACCCAACCCAACTCCTCTTCAACTCTTCTGTGTCTCAACCACATCAGACATTTCTCCTGGCAGCAGACACAACTCTCCTGCTCTGGATTTGCGCAAGCGCAACCAGATGCTACCTGCAAAGCTTGGTTACTTGGGCAGAGAAGACCCAGCTCCCCTGCCCATGGCAGACATCGCTCTTGCTTCCAACCCTCTACTTAAATTCACGGCACTGAGGCTTTTGTGCTCCTCCTCACACCGAGCTCATGCTCCCCGTGTCCACCCTCTGCTTCTGCCATTGGGCTGCTTCATGTCTCCTACACCAACATCTCCTCTCCTGCCCAGTTGGTCCTCGTGGCTGGAGGGGGCACAGCACCTCCCCAGCTCCCCCCCTTCACCGTGACGCTGCTTCCTCATCCTCCATCCTTGACAGGTCTCTAGAACTCTGGAGTTGAAGTGACAGCCACCAGCCCCAGGTCCTGCCGAGGACACGGTCAGAAATGACCGCTCTGAGGTGTGAAACACAAAGTACTTAAGGGAAAGGAGCTGCCATGGAGCCAAGCTGGTTTCCTATGAGGTTTTTTTGCCAGCTCCTTGTTTTACTATCAAAAATGATGGCAAAGGCAATTGCTCCTCTTGGCCTCACCGGGGTGGCTTGGAAAAGGCCACGCAAAGGTGAAGGAGCCCACACCAAATGCTGCCCTTCAGAAGACCTGCCCAGCTCCTCTCATCACACCAACAACCGCTCCAGCAGACGTTTCCCAAAGGCTGCGCTCGCTCGGGCGGCCGATGCAGGCAGAGCATCCTCCCCTTCGCGGGCCGGCAGCGCACAGACAGACAGACAGACACTCTCACTGCCCTCCAGGGCCATCACACGCGTCACACTCATCCACCCCTCCACACCACCAGCCTGTCACTCACCGTTCTCCTCCGACCGCTCTGCTGCTGGCGTCGCCAGGAAAAGAAAACAGCACAAGTAAATTAACCCGCGTGCCGGTCGCCACGCAGCCAAAGCTCATCAGCAGATGTATTTAGACAGACTAACAGAGACAGACCACAGAGCCTGGTCACCCTAAGGGTCCTCTGCAGATGCTAGTGGGTTGGGGATGGACCTTCTCTGTCAGCACTTTGGCCAGCATGTTTCCCTGACACTGGACCATCCCTGCCTGCGTGCAACATCAGTGGTTCGGAAACTGCTTCCCAAGCTTGCTTTGCCCCAGGTCTCAGCAGCCACAGCACCCCAAGAAAGAGGAGAACCCTTGCCGGTGAAGTCAGGTATGGATCAGCTCCCAGCAAGCACAGCCCTTCGGGTGCTAGGGCAGGGATCGGAGCTGACGGTGGTGGTGGTGGCACGGGGTGTGCTGCTCGTCCCCTTTCCCGCCATGCTCTGCACGCCCTGTGGCGATGCCGGCAGGGTCAGGTGGCCACCGAGACCAGACCCGCAGGGCACAACTCAGTCCACACCATCACAACCCAGTGGTGGGTCTGGGGTCAGGACCAAAGACCACCTACATGGTTTTCCCATGCCGGCACAGGCACAGATTGCCCCCAGCCACCTTCAGAGAGCAGCACCCTTGAGACATGGCCAGTCCTTAAACACAGGTGAAACCAAGCTCAGCACAACATGAGGATGCAGCTGATCTTCCCAGGGAGCTAAATCCAAGGAGGGACAAGCCACGTTCATTCACTGTCTTCTCCACTCTGCTGCTGTGATGAGCATCTTCCCCAGATGGCCAAGAGTCAGAGCTCTTGTTCAAGGCTCCCCATGAGAAGGCTCCTACAGCTACAGTGTCCACCCAAACCCAACAACTACAGCAGGAGAGTCTAGGGACCACTCTGCCCCCAAGAACACATCCCCCACACCCCAAAACCTCTTGCACTTACTGCAAATGGGTGGTACGGGGCGGCCGCTGCAGCCCCTCGAGCCCCTGGGGTGGATGGGAGCATGGATAGCCCTGTTGAGAAGATGCCCAAAGCACTGAGGTTCAGTCCTGGGATCAGGTTGGCTTGTTGCTGGGAAAGCAAAGACAGGGAGTAACGTGTAAAAGGCAGAGTGAGGCTTTTGGGGTTCTCACCACACAGTGTGGACATGACTGGCGAGGGCCAAGCCTTGCCGTAACAGAAGGACTCCCCCCGCAATTTTCTCCTGGCCACCTCAGCAGTGGCATCCCAGGCGGGAGGGCTGGGAGCTTACATTGATGGCCACCACGTCGTTCTCATAGGCCTCTCGCAACTTCTTCATGATCTCCACTTCGGCGTTGGAGCACGCCTCCGTGCTGCCCTTCACCGTGATGGTCCGCTCGGGGTTATAAATGGTTAAATCCTGCAAACTACCCCACAGATAAATCTGGAGATGCAGTTACATTTTTTTTTCTTCCAAGTCAAAAAAAAAAAAAAAAAAGAGGAAAACTCAAAATCAAAGATGAGGGTTCCCCCATGAGACAGCGTGAGACCACACGCCCTCTCCCTGCCCAATGTCACCATCCACCTGGGATGAGGAATGCCCACCCGGGATGGGGAACGTGCATGGGAGGACACAAGTGCTCTGTTTTCTGGCTCCCGTGCTGCCCGTACCGTGTTGAATGGAGGGGGATGGCTTGGTGCTCATCAGGACTTACGGGGAGATGGTGATCTTCGTGCCCGTGTCCTGCTCGATCTTCTTGAGGTTGCGGCCCTCCTTGCCAATCAACCTCCCCACCAGACTGTTGTGTGCTAGGATTTTCAAGGGAATCTCTTCTGCTCTAAAATGGATTAAAAAAAATAATAATCTAAAGGTCCATTTGGCCAGGAAACCAATTTCCAGCAACGGGTACTAATGATGTGGTGGAAGGAGCAGAAGAACCACCACCATTTCCCACCATTCTATCTCCTCAAGTTCTGGGGAACGGGAATGCAGGGACTTCCCAAGCCTATCTATATTTCGTGGTGTTCTGTTCTCCAAGTTTGCCTACATGCTCTTTGGACCCACCTGAGCTTCTGGTCTCTACAGCACCGTCAATGACATCAGGAAGAAGTTACTGAACTGTAAGTTATTAACTGACTCAGGACTCTATCCCGAAACTCTGAATGCCACCAGTTCCCTCAGGGGGTGGGGAGTGACAGAAGATGGCTGAATTTACCTCCTTTCCACCAAATCTGCCTGTTTTGCTGAGCCAGGGGCACTTACAATTTAGTTTCATCAGCCTCCTTTTGCATGATATCAAGGATCATGCGACATGCTTCAGAGCACCCCTCTGGCGTGGCATGGATGGTGATGGGCTTTTCGGCGGCGCCGGCATTCTCCTTCCGATGGATGTCAACCCTACGGCAAAACAACCAGCAGAGAGGAGCCCCCTGAGATGCGTCTGGTGTCACACAAAGGTTTTCAAAAGCTCAGTAGCTGAGCTTGCTATTCACAGAAAAGCTCATTTCAACACCCACTCAAGCTTTGGGGTGAACCTGGGTCTCGCTGATGTACATCTACCGTCATCTGGTCTCATGCAAACCCAGGCAGTGTTTCGATTCAGTAGGTTTAGATCAGATTTGAGCTACGTTCACCTTTATGACCTGAGGTCTGTGGGGGAGCTGAGGGATGTCAATCAATGTGAAACGATGCATCAAGAGGGGGCAGAACAAATCCTCAACCGGACAAAGCCCTGAGCAACCTGGTCTATCACCTCTGACACCAGTCCCTCTTGGAGCAGGAGACCCGATTAGAGGTCTCCAGAGGTCCCTTCCAACCTCAACCTCTCTCCGCACAACACCCGAGGCTGTTCAGCAACCAGCGGCTGCCACAACCCTTGTGTGTCGTTCGGGACAGAAAGACAACTTACCCTTAGGCAGCGTTTGTCACGACATGGAGGCACACGTCAACAACAACGCTTGTACTCACGCCCTTCCACGGGAGACCAGAAAGCTCTCCCTTGCGCACCGGCAGGGACCGTGCTCTAGCTCCTCTGGTCCTCCCCTCAGCTCATGGCGGGGAGGAGGCACATGCCTCCAGCTCGCTCCTCACCGCTCAACCGTACCTGGCAAAGGCCCTGAGAGAGAGGGAGAGAGGAAAGCAGGGTAGGAGACTCCTGCACGTCAACCACGCATCTTGAAGAACAGGGGTAAGCAACCTTTCCATCTTCACACGAGTCTGCGCACTCTTCCCGCCGGAGGATGATGCTGTGCAGCCATCCTGCCATCAGCCACCACCTCAGCATCCCTGTCACTGCTGCAGCCAGGGTTGGGCTGGCCCAGATCTTCTGAGGAGGTGCAGTAGGTGGCTGCTCAGCCACTCAGTCAATGCCCCCAGCGCTCAGCTCCAACATGGTGCCCTCTGGCCATGTCTCTCTTTTCATAAGAGGTTCCAATCATGACTGTGATCATTCATGGGTGCTGCTGTGCATGCAAGGCCAAGGGTTGTGGTGCAGAATCACCCCTAACCAGTGCCACATTTGGATGTTGCAGGGTCACCGTGGGTTTGCACAGGTCAACTCTTCCAGGAGCTCATGAACCAGCACGTAGCACAAGGAGACTTCATCTACGGGTAGAGGGTGAGCAGCTGGGTGAACCTTCCCCGAGACAAGGGAAGAGCCTACCCCACCAGCTTCAAAAGGGACCCCAGGGTGGTTTCATTTGAGCACTGAAGAGGGAATGAAGACAGAGTTTGATCCCTTTGCAGGCTACATCTTTCCAGATCTCCTACGGCTTCAACCAGAGCTGCTCAGGCAGGAGACTGGTCCTGCCTGGACTGTGCAAAGAGGTGCTGGAAACACCAGCACTGCTGAGCTCTCCCTGCCCCTTGGTTACGTCTACAGTACACGGTGAGAGAGTTGCATGCTGTGTGACACCCTCGAAGGCACTCCCAGCTGTGGAGTTCCATCAGGTTGACATGGAGGATCTGTTCCTTCAAAGGCAGCACCCAGCAGGCACAGGGACACCCGCTGCCACCCTCTTTGTCGGGGAGAAGGCAAATGCATCACGACGTGCCACAAAAGCAATGACAGGCCCACGCTCCAGAGCAGTGCTGCAACGTCACACCGGGTTGATGCTCTCGGCTAGGTTGAACCGATGAGGAATCCATGAATGTCCCAACAAACCCCACAGACAGGACTCAGGCCACTTCGTGAACCCATGAGCAGTTGAGGTTGGTGGAGATGGGGCACGCAGCTGAGCCTTTGTACTGAAGCGGGGCCGAGAGCCACGGATGGGCTGAACGGACACACCGAAGTGACGAGTACCCTGGACAAGCCCAAGAGAGGGACATAGGCTTGGTTTGTGACTGACCTCCCACCCATTCCCAACCTGGATGTGCAGGCACGAGAGAAGATGGGGGGCCAGGAAGGGGCTGCTGCATTCAGGCATGTCCCACCCCAAAGAGCTGGAAGGTGGAAGAGGGCTCTGGACTTCCCAGAATGTCCCAGGGCTGCTGCTGCACAGCTCCATTCCAACAAGAGGATGGAGAAGGGGGACCCTCAACCCCCTAACCTCAGCAGCAGCTGCCCAGGACCCCAGGGTGCTGCAGGCAGGGGAGACAGGGGCAGCTGACAACAGGGTAGTGGCACAGGAGTAGGGCAGCTTTGCCCATGATGCAGCAGGAAAAACCTCCAAGACACCTTACAAGGCAGCTGGGAGGGATGCTGGGAACATTTCTGAGAGCAGTAGCCCTGAGGGACAGCCCTCTCAAGGTGGATGGTACGGTGTGCATGTAGGGGTATCCTGCCCCATGGCTGCTTGGTAGCAATGGTCCTCTCCTCACCAAGTTACAAGGGCTGCAATCACTGTGGAAGGTCATCTGGTGGGGTGGCTTCTTGGTCTGGGCTTGTCCTCAGCCAAGGATGAAGATGGCTCAACCTGGGGATAGTTTTGTCCCCTGGAGCTCAAGAGCATCTCTGGGCATCACTATGTGTGGAGACAGGGGCGAAGTCCTATATGACCAGAGGAATCCAGGACCCAACGTCACTCTGGGCAGCAGCAGGGGCTGGGCAACAGGATGTCACCAGCACCCTCGTCCCCAGGATCATCACACTGGTGGGTGAGGGTGGCCTGAGCAGGGACAGAGCTGCGGGCTGACACCCCAAACTGAAGGCAATGGGCTCCTGTGACCGCCCGGGCCGGGTGCATGAGGTGTCCCTTGCCCAAGGCTGGAGCAGAGGTAGTGGCCCGCCATGGCACATGGCCTCCTCAGGCAGGTCAGGAGAGGTGAGAGCACGGAACACGGCCTTCCTCCACGACACCAGGTCTTTGGGGCAGGCACGGGGAGCCAATCCACCAGGAGGGACAGCTCGGTGGCAGAAACCACCCCAGGCAGCAGCGTTTGCCCTCATGGTCAGGAGAAACTGGCAGCCAGTGCCTCCCACCTTCCTCACCAGGCTCAGGGCTTGCAAAGGGCAACCTTCCAGTCCTGGGTGGCAAGGACACAGCTACACCCCTTGCTCATCACACCAGGGGACTCACCTGGAGAAGAAGGGCTTGCGGCCAACTGGGACCAGCTCACAGCTACTAAGTGGCCACGCTTTAGGGCTAGCTGGGCTTGAAGAGCTCCTCTCCCTATGCATCTGCCCCCTTTCCGTACAAACCTCTTCCTGCAAACCCAACATTGGGGTTCAGCTCGCTCAGCTGCAGAGCAGCGCATCTTCCTACCTCCTGCTCAAGCGGACGTGCTATTACCAAATAATTTGCCTCTAAAAGCTTCTCTGAGAACTAGGACGCCCCGGAGGATGTTCTGGTACAGGAGTCCTATGTCCTGTGGGATCACCAGGTTCAGGATGATGAGCATGGGAGAAGACAGCTTTGGGTTAAACACAAACAAATCTGGGCAGGAACAAACCATGCAGGAAAACCATGCAGAAAATCAGTGGTGAAATCAATGTGAACGCTGACAAGAGAAACACGGAGAACTTTGGCAAGACAGTCCCCCCCCTTCTTTTTTTTCCTTCAAAATTAAAAATGCTAGATTGCAAAAAAGGCTTCAGTTACAAAAAGCCCATCCTTCTCAAAACAGTGCTCCCACGGTGCCCCCTTTCCTCCTACAACAGCTCTAGCCCATACAGGGCGCTGCGGGATGAGCAAATCCTGCGGGCAAAGGCTGCGTGGGCACTGACCACTCTACCTGGGATCCCCCTCCAGCATTTCATCCCCAGATTTGCCATCTCTCCCTTTAGGGTTCTCGTAATTAGGCTTTAGAAACCCATTCCTGGCCTTTTTGAATGTGCATCCCCCTCTTGCCACACCCAGACCACCCTGGCCAGCAGGAAGTTTAGGACACAGGCTCTGCCACCATCCCATGAAGGCTGCACCCCAAGAAATCAGCACTGGCCAGCACTCAAAAGCCCCAAGTGCATGGAGGACCCATGCCAGGGACCTACAGCACCCTACAGAAAGAAACAAAACCATTTGAAGTACTTACTTGGACTGGGTTTGCTTAGTAAGGTTCTTTATGGTCAAGCCCTCCTTTCCTATGATCGCACCAACAAACTGCGTGGGCACCAGCATCCGCAGTGGGAAATCGAGCTGTTTGGGCTGTGAGGAGCCCCCCGGGGAGGAGCCCCGCTCCCTGGAAGAGTGGCCCCCGCGGCGGGATCGCTGTGGGGGCGGAGGGGAGCTCACCTCTTCATCCGGGATGTAGGAAATCTTGAAGGAATAGTTCTCAAACTGGTGGTCGCTCAGCTTCTCAATTGCCCTGCAAGGTAGGGAGATGCAGAGGGTGGTGATGGGATCTCCAGGGATGAGCACCCCTCCAGCACCCTCAGCACTAGCCCTTGTAGACCTGCAGTCCCTCCCCAACCTGCATCTTCTTCCCTCCCTGGTCTGGAGAAGGTGACCACGGGAAGCCAGAGCCCCCCAACTTTCTCAGTGTGGAGCAAAGCCCCACAGCATGGTGGGACGATGTCCCCTCCCATGTGGGTGCCACCAGGGCTGGCACACAGTTTGTCCCCCTGGCAGAGGTGGGATCCCAGCCTGGGGATCTGCCACTTCACCTGGGGAAAGCGCTGGCCAGCAGCTGTCACACAGCATGGCAACAGCCTCACAGGCTTTTTGGACATGGAAAAGGTGACAGAGGGGCTCCGAGCAAGAGACACCGCTCCAAGGACACAGAACGTGGTGCCTCTCTATCAGGAACCCCAACTGCCTTTCCAGCTCGGTGAGGCTGGAGGTGCAGCACCTGGACTCTTCATCCCCCCCAAGCCCCTCCTCAGACGTGCGATGCTCAGCCACGCCGGAGTCTACGATGACTTCTGCGAGCGGTGATGGCTTCAGCCATACTTCTTCCCTCTTCCTACCGCATCTCGCTTTGGCTATTTAGAAGCTATTTACACCAGTGCAAGCAGCTCCTTGCCAGGCTTGAACTTCAAATCCAGTGAGGACTTCTGCAGCTTCACCATCCCTTTCCAAAATCAGCACAGTGCCCCGCAGTCTGATTTCTCTGCCCAGGTCTTCCTTTCACCTGTTCCTACCACAACGTGCTCTAAACCAAACACACGTACCCATGAACCACCCTCTTCTCCCATCGCTCACTTCTGCGTCGAGCTGCTGAGCACCACCTAAGACAGGTGTCAGCCTGGCTGGATGCAACCGATCACAGCATCTTCTCTAACTCTGAAGCCTCTTACCCCAAAGCATCAAGCACGGCTTGTGTTGGTGAGACTCTTCGCCTTCCTTTCTTGCCACATAGCCCAAAACACACCAGCTCACGCCACGTTTATCCACGGTCCACAGCACCTTCCTCCGGCCAGCCAAGGCTGGAGCACACCCAGCATGGCCACCCCAGCAGGCACAAGGAGGACTCTCCTCTGGGCTCCCGGACCAGCAGATTGCTCTCCCCATCTCTGTCCTCCCAAGTCCAACCTCATGATGGGTCAACTCAGATGGGAAGTTGCTGGAACATCCATCAGCAAATGGACTCTGGCGAAGGCTCTTCCTTGCATGGGGTCTGCCTGGCTCTTGGGTCATATCAAAAATATCCTGGCCACTAAGTATGAGATGTGCTCACTATTTACTCGTAGCTAACTTACGGCTCGTGTCTAGCACAGGGCTAAAGTCAAGCATTTTGCTTGAAATAGTCCTTGCATTTCTGAAATAACCCCTAATTTGTATTTTTTTCCCTCTGCTGGCTACGATAAATCTTTAAGCGTGTCTTCACACAGCCCTACTGCACTGATGCACAGCCTCCTCGGGTTCTTCCATCCTTTTAATTTTTTTCTTGATGGATGGCATTTCTTTAAGACTCCTCTGCACAACATGCAGGTGATTTACCCTCTGCTGTCCTCCCTCCCCTGCAGAAACCAGCCATGTACCGCTTGGCTCCCTCTCACCTCCTCTAACCAGTTATTCATCCACCCAAAGGCCCTCCCTTGTCCACGGCAGAAGAACTTTTTGACAGCCTTTTAGAAGTCAACCAGCCAATTTCTCGCGAATCCAGGAAGCAGGAGGCGACAGTCTCTGCATATTTTGGTCTCCAACTTGAATCTTCCCCAAATGGCGGAGGGTTCTTACATCTCCCATCCTCACAGCGTTTCTTCACCAGCTCTCCCACCTCCTTCACCAGCTCTCCCACCTCTTCAGCAGCTCGGGCTGGGTGCATTCCCAGTTTAGGTCTGGACTTCCAACCTGGTAAGACGACTCTTTGATGAACTGCTTATTTGACCTGACCCTCAGCTTTCTAGAGTGCTCTGCTCCCTGAAGACAAGGCCACTGCAACCCTGCAGAGGACCTTGTAGGAAGGACAGTGTCCAAAGGGAATTGCAAGATGGCACATCTGGGAGCCCCCTGGGGACAAGAGGAGAAGGCAGAGAGGAAGACAGGACAACCACAGGGCTGATGGTTCCAAGCTGGTGCAGCAGTACCTGTGCGTATACGATGGGGCACCACAGGAAACCCCATCTCCCATGTGAGGGGGGAAAGAAGGAGACTGCCCAGCAGTGGGACAAAGAGAAGACTGCTGGCAGAAGACACAGGAGATCACACAAACCAACACCTGCTTGCTGTATCTTGAGAAGATACACAGCCAGCCCTTAAGGCACTTGAAGTTTACACTGTAAGAGCTTAGAAACAACCCAAGGAGGCTTAGAGAGAAGACAAGAAGAAGCCTGGAAGATACCTAGGATTCCTCTGTAAAAGTTCACGTCGTGTGAAAATATGGACAAAACAAAACAAAACCAAACCCACTTACACTTTTGCTTCTTCTTTAGTTGCATACGTTACATTGACAACGGCTGTTTCTGTGTCTGTGTTGACTGAGGGAAGAGCAAGAGAAGGAGCATTACAGCAGAGAGAGAGACATCGTCACTGCTCCCAGCCTCCCCAGTATGCCCCAGAGGGTGTGGCAGGTGGGGACGATGGGAGGGCAATGCCTGTCCCAAGGGGCACTGCACAGGGTGTGTGTTTGTGCACCGCTGTATTTGCCCCCAGCACAAGGACTGGGCTGGGCTGGCAAAGGACCATAAGGTGTCAATGCCAGATCCCGCCACCCTCGCCAAGGAGGATTCGTGGCTGGACATCACCGATCCACCAGCAGACCCCAAATAACACTCAACTCGTTTTTGCTGGCAGGGACAATTGGTTTTTTTAAATTTTCTAGTGACCAGGAGAAGCCCTGGGGATGGAGGACTAATGGCCCATGCCATCCCACTACCAGATGGGTGGCCCCACCTCTGCCAGCAGGGCTTGGGAAAACCATTTTATCCCAGTACCAATGACTGGGAAAACTAAGTTTCACCCCACTGGGTTTTCTCTGGTGTGGGCAGAGCTGTGGAGCAGTGCTGGGACTTTTGTACCGACGAGGTCCATGCTGGACCATCTTACCTTGCTCTACATTCTCCACCGTCCCATACTGAGCTAACAGTCCATCCAGCACCTGGGGGAGAGAGCAGCAAACAGGACAGGTGAGGCAGGCAGGCAGGTGAGGTTGCTGGGCAGGCAGGGAGCAGGCAAGAGAGGCTGCCGAACAGGCAGGGAGCAGGCAGGGGAAGAGCCTGCTTCACCCACAGACACCCTCCAAAGAGCCAGCGTCACCCAACCGCTTCTTAAATGCCTTCACCCACCTGCATCCCATTATCCCAGTGATGCCCTACTACTCAAAGCCGCCCTATGCCTCTGGGACCCACAAGCAGGCAGGAGATGGAGATCAGTTCATGCTCCACCTCCTTCCTGGGGTTACTGGGAAGGTAAAGGGTGGCCCATCTGCGGACTACAGGCTCCAGCAGCACAGCTTGTGCTGCTCAGCATGACTGATGGAGGAGGTCCTGAAGGGGATGTTTTTTGGATTGTCCACTTCTTACCTCCCACTGCAGGTGGGGGGGGATGTTTCGGATCTGGATCTTCCTGCTCCTGCAAAGACAAAGCCCAGGGTTAGGGTCTGCAAGCACGCTGCAGCAGGAGGGCAAAGGCTTTCCAGGAATCAGACAGCAGCTGGCAAGAGCCTGCCAAAGCATCCTGCTTCCCCATGCTGAGCTGGAGCAGCTCATCCCCAGGGAAAGACATTTCTCCCAACCTTGCACCAGCCACCACCCGCCGGGGCTGAAGCTGTCTCGGGAACGCTCCCGCCTCATGCTGGCTGCTGGGTTTCCAAGGAAACCTCCTGAAACGAGCCTCTGCAGAGTCACGGCCGCACAGGCACGGCTGGGATGCACGCACACCCCTGACCACGCTGCCCCAGGCTGGTTGGGGACAGGGGCACAGGACCGCAAGACCCACTATGGCCAGTCCTGCTGCTCCTTGAGGGGGGCTCTCCAAAAGTTCATCCTGCTGATGTCCACCACTTCCCAGCAACATGGGTCTGCTTTCTGTGGGGAAACCTAAATATGTATCCTCAGAGGCCTGTCCTTGGAGATGGCCAACACACTCAACCTTGCCTTGTTCCACTCCCAACCTCGACGCAGTGCAGCCTCAGGGCACGGATGCACAGGAAGCATTGCAAAGGCTTCCCAAGGGGTAATGGCCACCAAATGCCTCCCCAGCCTGGCTGCAAGAAGACACACTTGGGCAGCGGGGAGTTTTGAGACACCCAAGTCCATGGAGGATCTAGCCAAGCCATGAACTCATCCACCGTCTACCTAGATCAGCATTCATAATCCTGCTTGTAGTCAGTCAGCTCCGACCAAAGCAGTGCCCTGTGTTCTCACCTGGCCCAGCTCCGACACTCTGATCACAGCAGAGCCAGACCACCTCTCCCAACATCAGGCATGAGTTTTCCGACTGAGCCACCCCCCCCACACACACAGAGCTGGGTTTTGGGAGCCAATCAGCAGCTGGAAGCTGGTTTTACAAAGCTTTGTCCTTCCTTGGGATGAGCTCAAGGAGGATGTTTGGAAGGACTGATGCCACCCACCTGAATGCTACATGGGGACATGCAAACAGCCACCACCAGCCCCCGCTGACAGCCAGCAACACCCTGGGCTTTGGGCCAAATCCTGCAGGACAAGCCCTGCTGGAGGCGGGTGGGAGGAGCTCTGCTTGCCCACAAACCATCGATACCCAACACCCTGATTCCACCAGTGATCTTCAACAGCTGGAAAACAACACCTTCAAACTTTGGCCCAAGCGGTGACGCTGGTCCCTGCACTCGCTGCTCATTACGCAGGTGCACCCCGAGCCCCTGCAAACAATTTCGGCAGATAAAAGAGTTTCTCGGGTAGGTTTGGGCCCAGACAGCGGGCACAGGGAGGAAACGTGGGGCACATTGAGAACTGGAGGAAAGGCTTTCATGCAGACCCAAAGCAGCCAGGGCTGGGGAGAGCCATCCACCGCAGCGCTGGAGGTTGGCGTGCTCCAGACTTGATCCTTCTACAGTGGCAGCACGTTCTGCTTGTTCCTAATTTAATAGTGCCGGACAACCAGAACCTTATGATGGACAACCATCTGCCTCGTGAAACATGAATTTGGGGTGCAGCACAAGCAACATGACTATAAGGATGCTGGCAAATATATGCAGCAATCTGGGGCGTCCGCCCCGCGTGCAGCAGATAAAACGTAGGCTCCAAGCAAGAAAGGGACAGCAGGGAAAGGATGTTTCTTGAGATGTGGGCTGTGAGGGAAATCCACAGCTTGTCCCACAAGAAGGACCATGGTCAAGCAAAGCAGCTGGAACAACCAAGGAGCCTTGTATCTCATAGTGCTGCTCAGACAGGTATGGTCAGTGGCGCGATCAGCAACGGACAACAAGCCCTCTGCTCGCGTCCAACCGAGGAGGTGTGCTCAGTAAAACCCTGCGTGGGTTTGACAGACGGCTTCCCATCTCCTCCTCTGGGGATCCTGTGTACGGCTGTCCTTGCTCAACAGTCACCTCCCCACCACAGCCCAGAACCATGCCCAGTTCACAACCTGCCCCCCGTGCTGTGTGTCTCTCCAGGGATGGCTCTGCCCGCCGAAAGAAACTGGTCGTTGCAAAAAAAGTGGGGAAGCCAGAACCAGAGAAAATGGCACTCTCCGGCAGCATTACCAAACCTCTCTCCTCCAGCAGCCATTGACCCCTTCTGTCCTCAGCTGCCACCAAGGATTTCAAGGTTGGGCATGCAGCTGCATGACCCCTGCTAGGCAAGGACCAAGATTCATCCCATCCCATCCAACCCCACCTCATCCCATCCCCAAGCCATTCCCACCCCACGCCAGGGAGGAGGCAGTAAGGAGAACTTGGTCCAAGGTGGACCATGGCAGCGACGATCCTACACTACTCACCAACAGCCTAAATCCTTCTGCCTGTCCTTGTCACCTGCCCGTGGCTGACACGGCACCGCCGCTCCCAGTACAAACGCTCTGCAGGGCTTACTCCAGAAAACAGGACACGTTTCATTTTTTAAAACCGCCAACGTTTCCCCGAAGGGCTATTTTAAGACGCCCAGGTGCAGTCCTGGGAGGTGCTCAGCTCCTGACTGTCCCCAGAGATGCACCCTGCTCCCGAGCCAGCCGGCGGCATGCTGCGAGGCCGGTTTGCCCAAGCAAATCCCAGCCCAAGCGCTAGCAAACCTCAAACCATCAGCACCTGAGAGCTTTACAGGGAAAAGCCCTTTTCAGCTCTGAAAGTCCAACCAAAGCCCAGAACTGGCCTCCCCCTGCTGAGTCTGACATGCTGCCCAGTTGCTTCTACCACCTTCCAGCCCCAGAACAGAACTGGTGGCCCCTTCACCTGCCTTATCCCAAGATGCCACCGCTCAGCTGCAAGCCAAAGCATTGCTACAACCATCCTCCTCCTCCCCCAGCCTGGGAACCACCTGTGCCCGTGGGATGCCACAGGCTGGACCACAGAGAAGCCACTCTCCTTTTGGGGTTCACTTCACTCGGCCTGCCCCGTCACCGCAGCCCAGCAGCCTGGGGGACGCAGGACATTTTGAAGCAGCTCATCCAAGTAAAACCAACACGCTGGCCAGAGTGGTCCCCTTGTCAGCAGCGACTCTAGAAAAGCCTCTGCCTTGAAGCAAACTGCACCGGGACCATCGTCTCCTTACACCTCTGCCAGTGGAGATGCCAGGGCAGTCCTGGTCCCCCAAGGTGCTGCCTCACCCCTCCATGCCGCTCGCCCACCTCCTGAAACACCCAAAGAGAAGGACCACAGCAAGGTGCCACGTAACACCACTTCTCAACAGGACACTACAGCATATTCCCGCTTCCAACGTCCATCTGAGCTGATGTAGAGCATCTAAAGATACCCAAATTGTGCTCAAGGCTTCACCCCCACCACCTGGCATGTCTCCCAACAGCTCACTATCACCACTCAGCATTTAAAATAAGGTTATTATTCCTACTGGGTGTATTTTTTTATATCTCTTGTAATTCCCCATCTGGTTGAAGCAGTGCTGGACCACGTGCAGTCATCACTGATGGAGTGATGGACGTATATCTGGGGCCATGATGGATAAATGTGTTATTCCCGGGACTTAAATGCATTATTCCCAGGTGTGGTCCTTCCAGGACAGGGCAGCAGAGCTCAAGGCCTCCAACACCTCTCCTGGGAAGACTTTGGGGCAGAAAACCCCTTCATTTTCATTTTCCTCACTCCTCCCAAAACCTGGGAGACAGGGGATTGATTTCAGTGCACGCAACCCAACTCCCAGCACGGGACCTTGTGACGAAGGCAGCAGCCACGTTTCACCCGACCTGTTTTGCAGCAGGCTGGTAGGAATTTTAAAAAAAAAAAAAAAAAAAAAATCATAATAACCAGTAACTACAGGCACACAGTTTGTGGAAAAATACTTAATTGTGCAGGGCAACTAGGCCTGCTGTAGCGAGCTGCCCTCAGATAACCACGAGAGCTGTATCTTTCTGTATCACCCTCCTGCTCTTCCCTACCTGTATGTACCCACCAGCCATCTCGGTGCCCAGCCCACGACAAAATGCCCAGTGGAGACCAAGCATCAGCTTCAAGTGCTAAAGAAACCAGATTTACATAGGTTCATCTGCTTTTTTTTCCTTTCTAAATTCACCCCAAAATGGTCCTGGCTCAAGGAGGAAACATCTCCTCCATCCCAGAGCTGGGTTTTGGGTATGGCGTGCCAGCCAGCATCACACACAGGACGAAGGAGCCGGCTCTCTAAGCACGTGAGACTGTAAGCTGGGTTCATGAAATAATCCGTGATGGAGCTGCGCTGTATTTCACACACCCGTTAGACCAAAATTGTGAGGTCGATATCGCAACTCTGCAGGGAAAGGGGACAGAAAACCCGTGACCACCCTCACCCCACCAGCATCACCGGCGGATGTCCACGAACGAGAGCTTCACATGCCACGTGCCAGATATCTGTACTTGCTGAAATCAAGCAATAAAACAGAAGATACCTTAGAACTTGTGGTTTATTCCCCAGAATCAGGTGGATTGGGGGTTTTTTTGGCACATCTCTCCCCTTTCCAGCAGCCCAGGTAAGCAGCAGCACTCATAGGGCTTCATGGCTACCCTGCCCACAGCTCCCATGGAAATAATGGGTAACAGCCACCCCCAAAATGCAGGGACGCACAGGAATAAAGATGAGACAAAGCTGTGAAACGAAAACAAGCCACCCGACTCCCTGCCCAACCTCCACGAGCCCTCCCTGCATCTGCCCATCAGGCTGCAGCGCCGTGGACCACCCACCAGCCCCACCAGCCCCTGGTCTCCTGCTCCAGAGGGGCTTCACCTCCCACAAGCATTTGGGAACCAGAAACTCAATTTCACTCAGCTGGCTTAAATATAAGCCTTACAATGGTATGTAAGGGATGGCTTCACCACTCTTTGCTCTAAAAAATGAAGATTTTTTTTTTTTTTCTAGTCAAGCTTTGTAGTATCTTACTATAATAAAGTCACCTTCCACCTCAGATCAGTACTGAGGGCAGAGAACACACTGTCTGGCAGCTCCTGCTTTCAATAAAAATCAGTTTTCAAGAGAACTGGGGAAAAAAGCAGAGGGAAAATGTGCTGGAAACCAACCATCTCCCCAGCAGCCCTCCTGCTTTATTTGTCCCAGGCAGGAAAACATCTACCAGAAGTGATGCTCATCATCAGGTAGGGACCAAACTTAGTCCCACGTGAATTTTTCAGACCCAGCAACTTGGAGCCTGAGACAGGCACACTCCCCTGTCCAGGCAGGGAAGAAAGCAGCTGTTGGGTTTGTGTCTCTTTATTATTATATATACAAACCTTTTTGGTCTATTGGGGTCATCCTTGACAAGTTTTGCTCTCGCCCAACCCAATCCAGCAGCAGATCTTAACGAGCAACGGCTCCATCAGCGCTGGGCTGGATAAGCATTAAAGAGCTGCCCCAGTTTCAACCAGTTGCCAAGAGCATCGCGGATGCATCTGCTCCAGTTCCCCTCCCAGCCTGGGGGCTTTGCCTTGACGCTCTTAAGGAATTAAAATCCGTTCATGTTAAAGCCCTGTCCTCTTCCGCAGGACGAACAACCTGCTGAGCAACGGAGTGGGGTGTGGGGGGGGGGGGGACAGCAAGGACAGCACGTGATTGATACATCCCCGTGAGCTGGGGATGTATTAACAATAGGGATGAATGGGAAACAACGTCCCATCTGTCACAGCTTGTCTAGATTAGGGGGGAAAAAAAGAGGGGGGGAGGAAAAAAGAGGGGGGGGAAGGACAAAAAGGGGGGGGGGAAGGACAAAAAGGGGGGGGGGAAGGACAAAAAGGGGGGGGGGGAAGGACAAAAAGGCGGGGGGGAAGGACAAAAAAGAGGGGGGAAGGACAAAAAAGAGGGGGGAAGGACAAAAAAGAGGGGGGAAGGACAAAAAAGAGGGGGGAAGGACAAAAAAGAGGGGGGAAGGACAAAAAGAGGGGGGAAGGAGGAAAAAAGAGGGGGGAAGGAGGAAAAAAGAGGGGGGAAGGAGGAAAAAAGAGGGGGGAAGGAGGAAAAAAGAGGGGGAAGGAGGAAAAAAGAGGGGGAAGGAGGAAAAAAGAGGGGGGAAGGAGGAAAAAAGAGGGGGGAAGGAGGAAAAAAGAGGGGGGAAGGAGGAAAAAAGAGGGGGGAAGGAGGAAAAAAGAGGGGGGAAGGAGGAAAAAAGAGGGGGGAAGGAGGAAAAAAGAGGGGGAAGGAGGAAAAAAGAGGGGGAAGGAGGAAAAAAGAGGGGGAAGGAGGAAAAAAGAGGGGGAAGGAGGAAAAAAGAGGGGGGAAGGAGGAAAAAAGAGGGGGGAAGGAGGAAAAAAGAGGGGGGAAGGAGGAAAAAAGAGGGGGGAAGGAGGAAAAAAGGGGGGAAGGAGGAAAAAAGAGGGGGGAAGGAGGAAAAAAGAGGGGGGAAGGAGGAAAAAAGAGGGGGGAAGGGGGGGGGGCGAAGAGGTGGGGGGGGAGAGGAAAGCCATCCCCTGCATCCCCATTCAGCATCAGGACGCAGGGCTGCCAGCCCTGGTGTGCGGGGGGGGCAGGGAGACGCGCAGAGCTGCGGCGAGGGGTGGTCAGCCGTGTCACACCATGTCACACACCCACCCTCTGCCACCCAGAGCCACCCCACCGTCCCCTGGCACCCGCCTCTCCCCGGGGACGGCCGATGGACAGCGGGCAGGGGCAGGCAGGGTGTCACCACGACGCCCAGCAGGGCAGAAGGGCAAGTTCACACCGCTGGAGGAACTCTAAACTGACAAAAATAGTAGGTAATTCATGATAAACAGTCATTATTTTCCTTTCAGCGTTGGTCTCTCCCCGACGCCTTCGAACCCAGGTAGGCTTCAGGGTGGTACCAAGAAGCGTCCCAGCACACTACGGCACCCTCCCGCATCCCCGACGCCACCCCGCGTCCCGGCGGGCGGCACAGGGACCAGCAAGAAGGCAGCTAAAGAAAAACAAACCCACTCCAAAGCCAGCCACCAGCGTAACCACACCTGAAAACAGACACAATAAAAGGAGCCGCAGCCTCACACCCAGCACCGGGATCACCTCCACGGGGTCGCTACGGGCCACTTCCATAGGGAACAGCACCCAGGACCTATGGAAAATCTGCTGCGCACCCAGCCCATGCCTGATGCGACCCGCGTCGCCCTGCCAATGTCATATTTATGTGTGTGTCTGTATATAAAAAGTATCTTTTAAAATATATATAAATATCTACGTACAAGTGTATCGTTATATATATGTAATAAAAGTATAAAGTATCCTGTATATACAGTATCTTTTATTTATATATATGTATAAACACTAAATAAAGACCAAAAGATACATTATTAATTTATATAAATATAAAATATACTCAATCTATACTTAAAACCCAGACTAGGGCTGACAGCAGCCCCACTTTTACCACTTTGAACTCAATTTTCAACGCAGCGTAACCCAACATGGACCATACACGAGAAAATCTGTAGCAAGTTTAATTCTTTTGGCAAAGCAAAGCAAACCCTCCCCAGGCTGTGGGCTGAGAAAAATCTCTTCTTGCTCTTTAGGTTTCCTCCACTTTTTAAAAAAAAAAAAAAAAATCAGAGATGTTTTTAAATTAGAGATATTAGAACCAGAGAGCCATGGGAGTATTTTTTCTGCTCCTCGTGTGTATTTATAGACGCGCACGCAAATAGGTGCTGGTGGCTTTTCCTGGCAAAGCAACTGGTTGCACGAGGGTTTCCTCTCCCCTAATTAAACATCTCATTGACGACAAATAATTAAGAATGAGGAAAGAAAAGATGGGCTGCCCACGGGGAGACAAAAGGGCTCGTACATTTATTCTGAGCCTTAACGTCACCGGCGTTTTGGGTTTAAAAACAAGGGGGTGGGGAAAAATAAATAAATAAATAAAAGCCAAAATACACGGAAACAAGAATTGATGCTCACGAGAGGAAACTTATTTAACGATAATTCCTTTTGAAATAGGAGAATATCCTGCGGATCCCATAAAATCACCCCCAGCGAAGCTGCTCGGGAGGGCATTTTCATCGCTATCCCTCAGCAACCTCCATCTGGGGCAAAACCAGACAAGTTCTGCCCTTTACTAGAATAGTAAAAATTTTTTTAATTTTTTTTTTTTCTAAACTATTACAGTGATTTCCAGCCTCCCCCTCCATGCTGTTCAGATGTTCCTCACGCTTTTATTTCTCACAGCTGAAAACTAGAGCAGAAGCAGAAATGAAAAGGCACCTTTGCACTGGGGAACCCAAAAATTTCACTGGTTTGGAGACATTAAACGGGGCTTTGCTAAATCCCCGCTGCTTATTAAAATCATCATTTTTTTATCCAATCTTTGTATAAAAGTCAGCATTGGGGTGGATGGGTTTTACTTTCCATATTTCACAGACAATCCTAATTTTTTTTTTTAACATTTTTCTTTCTCATCAACAGGATTTACAAAGATTTCCGAGATGTACAACCCATCTTTAAGGGGAAAGATGCTGACGCTTGGATACAAAATACTCTTGAAGGGGGATTGCATCGCCCCACTTTAAGCAAATAAAAGTATTCCCTGCGCCTGCTGAATTTCAAAATCAATTCAAAAATTAATTTAAAAATTTAAAATGTTGATTAAAAAAGAGGGTGGGTTTTTTTTTTTGCTTTAATTCCCTAAGGCACAACACGGCATATACAAGGGGAGAAAAAACAATCGAGACACTGTTGGATCCTTCCTATAGGAGCCCAAACCATTTGCACGGCAGCAGAATGGCTGATTTTTAACTCGTGAGAGGCAGGTCGGCAGAGCGGGCAGGATTCACGCTCCTTCCCACCGCCGTCACGTTTAATTTGTGCCTTCGGAGAAACAGAAACAACCCCCTGCCAGCAACTCCCGGCGGCACCTCGAGGAAATCCCTTCCCCTGCCTACAGCAGCGAGATGTCGGAGGTGTTTTCCAGCCCATTTCTTATCGAAACTTATTTAATATGTATATAAACGCATCGGTAAAATATCTCTCTGTTGGATTTGGTTATAAAAATGAAGCACTCCAGGTGAATGAGGGCAATGGAGGGGTAGCGCCGGGCATCGGCACCTCCTGGTTTCCATCCCCGTGACGCAGAAATCCCAGGGAACAGGAGCCAAGAGGGGTTTGGGTTCCCCAAACCCAATTAAAACACAGACTCATTTAAATAACTGGGGGGATTTTACCATTTGAGCCCCCCTGAAATCCCAGCGCCTCTCTGGGACTCAACTGCAACTACAAAAATTGGGTTTCCTACAAATTTAAAGGGGGGGGGGGGAAATAAAACATGACCACGTGAGGCTTTGTTCTCTGCCAAAAATCACATTATAAAAATAAAATCTATAATCTACCGAGGCAAAGGCACAGCCCCCCTAACTGGCTATATTAATATAAAGCAGAATATATTTTTTTTAGCTGTGAAAATAGGTATCGGCTTAAATTAGATCTCAATAATCTGAGGAAACTTGGGAGCCGAGCTGTAATAGAAAACTTGGAGCCAGAGTGGTGCAAAATAAATCAGTGTTTACTTCTGGGCTGTTTAAATGTCTTTTTTTTTTTAAAAAAAAACTTGGAAGAAAAAGTAGCAGCACCCCAGCCCAACAAAGAATTTAGGTAATGATGAATTCCTTGTTTACATCCCCTTCGGACATGGTAAAGGTTGAGTCCCGGGTTCAAACTATCTTTCCAAACTGCCCATTTCTGGGTCCATCACTCTTAAAAAAAAAACTCATTGGTGGACCAGCCTAAGGCTGCTGCAGAGATTTAGCTTAGAAATATTACAGCTAGGATTTTTTTTTTTTTTTGCTTGTTTTTGAAGAATTTTTTTAAGGTAAGAGAGCGTGTGATCCCTGCCGAAGAAGAAATCCCGCTCCAGCAACACGTGATGCCAGGCACGAGCCGTTCCCCCACCGAGCCTCAATTACACAACAGCATCTCCCCCCCTTGCCCCATAATTTCAAAATTAATACTCCAACATCAATCACAGGCCAAACCACACCAGGCAGCAGCAAATTACCCAGCAGGACCATCTGATGGGTTTTTTTTTTTTTTTCCGGCGCACGGACCTTTTATCCCGACACATGTCGGGGGGAAAATAAAAATAATCTCGCGACGAGGCAGCTACGCAACACGGTCCCGGGGTTTATTTTCTCTATTAAACGCGCGTGTCCCCGGCTGGCCTGGGCGCTCCCCTACACCTGATTAAAATAAGAGGGCGCGCTTCGACGCAATATATCGATGCGTTGAGTTTTTGGATCCTCTGGCAGTAAAAAGGGGGAAAGAGGCGCTTGGAAAGAGCAAATTACTGAATTACTTATTAAAAATAATATTCTCCGACAGCGCAGGCAGCGCCGCTGCTGTGCTCGACCGCCTTCGGTGTAAATCCCAGCCCACCCCGTCAGCCCCCCCAGGAGAAAGTGGGGGTAAAAAGGCTCCCCCCCCCCCAAAAAAAAAAAAAAAAAAGGAGAAAAAAAAAAAAAGGCGGCTGTTTTCCACTGGCCCCGGCGGGGAGCGGCCGCCCGCCCAGAGCCGCGGCCCCCGGCTGCCCCGCACCGCGGAGGGGGGTCCCGGCCCCGCTGCCCCCCCCGGCCCCCCGGGACCCCCGTGGGAGTGGATGTCGGCCCGTGGGAGCGCTGCCGTGGGCCGGGAGCTCCCTTCCCCCGCCTCCGCTTTCCGGAGCGAAAGTAAAACCCGGCGGGGCTCCCGTTTTCCCCCCCCCCCCCCCACCTCCACCCTCCAGCTCCCGGAGCTTCCCCGGTGGGCTCGGGGCGGGGGGGGGGGGGGGGGCGTGTGTGTGATGGCGAGGGGGTTACCTGAGCTTTTTGGGTACGGAATAATCCACCTCCATCACTTTGCCGTGCAGCTCCACTTTCCCTGCGGAGACAGCGGGGCGCTCAGCATCCCCCCAGGGCAGCTCCCCCCTTCCCCGATGCCCCCCCCCGCCCCCTCCATCCCACCGCCCCCCCGGCCCCGCCGCCGCCCCGGCCTGCCCGTACCCGCCCTGCCGGTGCTCTGCCTGCGCCTCCCGGCCGCCGGCACCCAGCCGCCCCTTCGGCCGCCCTTTGCTCCGCGCCCCCGGTGAGTTGGGGCAGGGCACCTCGTAAAATGGTTCCCGAGGGGGAGCGGGTGCCGGGGGGGCGGCGGGTCGGGGGGCTCCGCGCCCGGTCGCCTCTTAATAAAATCGAAGAAAAAAATCAGTGAAAAATACCCGAGGTTGGAAAGAGCCGGGGCGGCCGCGGGAAGGAGGGAAGGAGGGGGGGGGGGAACGGGGGACGGGGACCGGCGGGGATGCCCGGGGAGGGGGGTCAGCAGGATGGGGGAGCCCCGGCGGAGGGGGTGGGGGGGCGCGGGGGGACGGCGGGCAGGAGCCTTGGGGGGGGGCGGGGGGGGCCGGGGCTGGGCTGCGGCGCCTGGCTTACCCGAGAGGGTCTCGATAGCCCGGATGGCCCAGTTTTGGTCCGGGTAATCCACGAAGGCGTAGCCCGACTTGAGCAGGACCTGGCCGGCCAGGGGCAGCTTCCTCTCCCCGAAAAGCTGCTTGAGGTCGTCGGCGGTGGCGGCGGGGCTGAGGTTCCCGATGTACAGCTTGTTCATCCTCCGTCGCTTCATGGGGAGCCCCCCCACCCCCCGGCTCCTCCCCGCCCTCGGCGGCCGGTAGAGACGCGGGGACGGGAGGGTACGGCTCTGCGCCACCCGCCTGCCCCAGCCCCAGCCCCGCAGGAGCCTGCGAGCGCGGCGGGCAGCGGGCGGAGCCGCGCCGAGCCGAGCCCAGCCCGCCGCCGCCGCCCCCGCCCGCCGCCGGGACCGGGAGCCCGGCCCCGGGGCCGCCCCGTCGGGTGGCGGGGCTCGGCGAGCAGGTGGAGCCGCACGACCCCCGCCGCGGGGCCGGCCCGGGATGTCCCCGCCTCGGCGCCCGGGGCGGGGGGGAACCGGCGGCCGGAGCCAGCTCCTCTCCCGGGGTGTGGGGGGGTGCCTAAACCCGGGCTGAAGCGGCTTCCAGCGGGGCCCGCAGACCCCCGGAGCGCGGTCCCAGCGATTTCAGGGCGGTGGGTTGGGAGGTCCGGCCCTGCCCGCAGCTCTCTGCCTGCGCACCCCAACACCTCTGCCCCTAAAAACCCATCGCTCCCCATCACCGACAGTTTTTGCCTTGTCCTTGCTCAAAACCGCTTGAGGAGTTCCTTCAGGGAGAGGGAAACCGTCTCGCTCAGGAACCAAGCTAAAAAGCAGTAAATAAATAAAAAACCTGTATTAAATGCGCTTTTTCGGAAAGCGCGAGTGCGCAAACCCGCCCCGACCGAGGTCCGACCAGCCATCACTATGTGCAAGCCCGTCATCTGCAAAGCTTCGAGAAAAGGCGAGTTGGGGCTCCGACACCCCAGGGCTGAGTTTTGCGTGTTCTCAGCTCAGCAGTAGACGGCTCCTGTCGCTTCTGGGGCACGTGGCTCTCTCGGGGGCTCTGCTGGAGGATGTCCTCAAGTGGCCAAGAATGAGTGTCGCAACCTGCCTCGTCCGATGAGGGGCTGGATACTGCAGATTAAATGACTTTTTTCTCTCTCTTCTTGAAAATACAAAGCCAAATCTTTATGGAAGTGCATCCAGGCCGTGACCGGAGACTAAAATAAGGTGCAGAAGTAATACCGGCTGATGGAGGGAGACAAGTGTCCTTGGAGCGGAATGTTGTGCCCTAAGGCCAGTCGTCATTTACTGCGGCGGGGGGGGGGGGAGATGCAGGGTGGTAAGAGAGGTGCCCAGATTTTAAGCTGTGTGACGGGACAATTAAAAGCGACGCTCCCTCCTCCAGTGCTCCATCCTGCTGCCACTCTTCCCCTGTCATGCGGAGGTGCTGGATGGAGTAGGAATAGCAGTGACGGGTGCTTGATGCCATGCGTATAGCAAAAATAGATGTGGTTGGACTGCGATGATGCAAAGCGAGAAGAATCCTTTCTCCTCCAATTTCTTCGTCTTTGCTTTCAACGCAGCTCCTGCTGGGCTGCTGTTCAGCAGTGGGGCTGGGGGCTCTTCCATCCCCGGCACCTTTTTCAGATGCTTTTAGGCTGAAATGTGTTGATAATGTCCTTTTTAAAAAAGCTTCCCCTCATTCAGGTCATTAATTCATCCTCAGTGATGAGCAATCCAGAGTAACGGGGCAGGGAGCTGCCATTTCGTCACGTGAGGTCATTGCCACCGGGAAGCAGCAGGAGAAACCCAAGGCTGCTGGAATAATTAGTGCCCACAGGTTGTAATACTCATCTGTGACTCGCTGCTCAAGTCTTCTGCAGGAGCTGGATGTAACATAGGAATTCTCCTGCAATCACCTGCATGATCTCATCCCTCCTGCCCCTGACTTTTGGCTTTGCAGAAGGAGCTCGACAACCTTCTTCAGATGTTTTCCCAACCCTATGGAGCCGGTACTCTCTTTCCAGAGTTTTTGTGGACCAGTCTCAGTCTGGATGAGGTGGTATGTGCTTTGGGAAGGAAGATTTAAGAGCACCGATACAAAATAGCTGGCAAGGCAGCAACCACACAGGCAAAGCTCAGGGTAAATGATCCTAAAGGTGGTGCAGGACCCAGCAGGAAAGGCAAGTCTTCTTCTAAGGGCAGCCCTGCAGGCGGGATGTGCAGTGAGATCATTCCTCTCTGAAAAGAGATGCTGCCATGGAATGAGTCTGGGAGGTGGCGACGAGACTGATAAAAAAGAGCAAAAAACAGTGGGAGCGAGGGAAGGTTGCAGGAGAGTTTGTTTAGTCTGCAGGAGGACAAGATAAAAGGCTTGTGTGTGTGAAGGGCTGCCTTGAAAAGAAAACAGGAGAAAAACCTGAGCGTTTGGCTGATCAGACATGGGAAGAGAAGGGGCTGGAGGTTTTGGGAAGCGTAGGACAAACATCTGGGACTGCCACATCAACCCTTGTGCTGGGGCTGGCCTAAGGGGTGGTTCCCGAGTCCCCTCCAAGCTCCAGGATAAATGGGGTTGGCCCACAACTCTGTTCCATCCCGAGCCTTTGGTAAGCCTGTCTTGGAGCGGGCAGGTTAAGATCACCTTTTCCTGATGGACTGGTCTTACTGGAACGTGCAGTCTGGGCACTGGTTGGGCTCCTGTTAACGGATGCTTTTGGGGGAGCCTGGCTGGGGCTGCATAGGGGGAACTGTGTTGGGATCCCTCCTTGGATCCCACAGCTGGAGCATCCATCCCCAGAGGGTGTTGGGAACAGGACAGAGAAAGGGACAGTGCAGGGAGGGAGGATCCTGCCTTGAGCCAGCGGGAAGGATATGGTGAAACCATCCCATTTTCATCAGTAGAGGGGCTCCAGAAGTTGGGGTGTGCTTGGCAGGGCTGGCAGCAAGGTGGACTTGGGAATGGTCCCAAGGGAGATGTCCTCCATCAGCCTTTCCCCTGCTGTCACAGGGATCAGAGAAGCACAGGCATCCCCCATGGCTGGAGGGGATGCGAAAGCATCGGTGGACAAACAGAACATCTGGCTGCATGGTCTGGCCAGATCTCTCGGTCAAAGCCAGGGAGGTGAAGAGCATGGCTTTTCTGCCAGCAGACAGAAAACCACACGCCTGCTCTCCGAAGCCGAACGCAGCAGGGTTATAGCTGCAGGTGTGTGCCCCAAGGGGGTGGATAAACAGGCTACACGGTGGGAGGAAAATGGGGCCAGACAACCTGCTCGCCATGCTCCCCAGGGACTCAGCTACCTGCCTTGTCTCTCTGACCTGCCCATTTTCCCTGAACCCTTAAGGATATTTTTCACTCATTCATTATGCAGGAAAAATCTCAGCAGAGCTTTGTCCCATCCCTGCCCCATCGGTTTTGGGGGCAAGATGGGATACAGCTGCTCATCACTCTGTGCAGGGATGCACCTCTGGTTGCAGAGACTTCACAGAACAGGCAGTGCCGAAAAAAAAAGCCTCAAATAAACTCTCCCCTACAAATTAACTCAATTATTTTTTTCTTCTAAGTGGCACAGGTGACTTCATGTGCCACAACAGCTGCAGAGAGGGATCAGCGTGTGCTGGCGGAGCAGCTCTCACCTGCCTCTTCCACCACTGTGTGCCAGGCGTGAGGCACCATGAGACTGGAGCAGACCCAAAACTTAACTCTGATACAGCGTTGATGAACTTTCTTGAAAGTGTCTTTTGGCTTTTAGAAACCTCCTAGCAAGGAAACCAAGCAGCTGCTGCGGAGATGAGGGAAGAACATCTGGCTGCAGTCAGCAGTGCTGAGCACTAAAGCAGCTCACCTTGGTAGGGTGAGATTATCCATCACGAACAGCATAGTTGAGAAAATAATCCAGAATTTGGTTGAAAACTGCTTCTGCGCTTTTCAAGCCATGGGGGGAATCATTTTGCTCACCGTTTGCTAGGACACGAGTGAAAAACCTACTCCCAGAATTTCCAAAGCTTTCACATCATCAGCCTGGGGGATGCCGAGGTGCAAGGCAACTCTCATGGCTGGGTAATTAATAACTGGGTTGCTGTTAATTGCACCTGCACAGGGGCTATGGATGACTGAGACATAACTCTAACAATGGAATGGTGGACAGACTATCAGTAGAGATGTACCAACAGCTCCTTTCCAACAGGCTGAAAGTTTGGCAGACTCTCCTAAGGTGATCTTGAAGGTACAGATGTCTCAGACCAAGGTGACTGAGCAAAGGCCGGGTGCCAGAGATGGGCACCCAGGAGAGCCTGACAGAGCCATACCCGTCATATTGAAGCAGGAAAAAGAAAGGATCAGCTTCTCTCAGCCCTGAAAGCAGCTCTGTTGGGGTGGGAGCACCTGCGTTTCATGCGACTGATTTGCTGGAGCTGAAATGTGAACCACAAAATAAATCGCTTGAACCCAAATTAAGGAGCTGCAAGGGAAAATAGGACTCGCAGGAATTCATGAAGTTCAGTGGAGAGCTGAAAGCTGCTACACTTCTTGTGCAGGGGGTGCCAGGAGAGTGGGCTGTGGCCCTGTGCTCTCCAGTCCCCCTGTTCAGTGCCACACTGGACCCAGACACGCTCAAGACCCACTTTCAAGTTAATTTTTATTTGTAAGCCACCTTACAAGTTGATTTTAATGTTTTTCTGAATATACCAAACCCACGACTACGCTTGGTATCCACCCTTACGTGCCGATGCTCAGCAGCTCCCTCGAGCTGCGCCACCCCCTGCGTGCCTGGGGGACCAGGGAGATGGTGCAGGGTTGTGCAGGGACCGGAGCGTAGCTCCTGCCGGCACAAATTGACCCAGAGGAAACTCCACCTGCACCCAGTGGGAAGAGACCAGCAGCGCAATGGCACAAACATTGCCCGGTTTCCTTTTTCCCCCTCTGTGCTTTGAAAGTTTTCTGTTTGTCCTACTCTCGACGGGAAAGGGGGTCAGCAAAGGGCACAGCATTTCACATCCACCCCAGCAGATGCTGCTCGCTCAGCCGCCACGGCAGAGGATGCTTCCCTACCGCTCGGTGGGATTTCTGCTTCCCAAGTTCAGGGTGTGCTTCTCCCCCCTCCCCTGCGATGAATTTCTGCGTTACACGCTGGCAGAGCGTCGGGACATCCAGCAGTGATTCAGACGTGGTTTCGAAGCACATCACATACCACAGCAATCTGTCATTCCCGCGTAACAGGGCAACATTACACACGCCGGGGAGCATCTGACCAGGGGCTGTTTCTGGACTGACAAGCAGTTGGAGTGATTCAGCGGCAGGAAACACCCAGACAAAAGGCTCTTCCCAATGCAAGGCTACAGCAGCACTAGGGCTGCTGCTCTCAAGCCCTAGAAACAGCTTTAAGATGGATTTTAGGGTGCACATGGGCACGCTGCCTCCCACCAACACAAGATCCCTGCTTCCTTTTGTGCCCTTTGGGGAGGAAAAGCCTGCTTGCGTCGGGCCAGAGCACGGCGCCGCAGCGGACCCGAGTCTTACCAGAAATAGCAGGTATCACCGTGCGGGGAAGGGGTGGGAGGATGCTCTTCTGGCAGCAACAAGCCATCAGATGAACTCAGCTGCCAGGAACTGCACCACGAGAGTTGCGAAATCCTAATTTTACTAAAACATAAAGAAGCTTACCAAAGGACACATGTTCTTGACTGCGTGTTTGTCAACCCCTGCTGAGCGATTCAAAGGAAGCGTAAGACCGTGACTAAGAAAAACGCAGTCGGAAGAGTGACGAGACTGCCCGCTCCACGATGGAGAAAGGTCAGCTCAGCTCCAGCGGGGGGGACTCCACCGACCCAGGGAAGCCTCCTGCCCCCGTCTGTAACACAAACCGCAGCACCCCAGCCCCAAAACGGCCCCACACCACCACTCACAGCAGGCAGGGACCAGGGATGCTCACATCCCACGGGATCTTTAACCGGGAGCACCAACGTGGTTAGGGATGGGATGTTACTGCTGAAATCCCATCGACCGATCTTACAACCAGACAGTAAAAACTGATATTTTTTAAAAAAAAGCCAGGTATTTGCAAAAACCTCCCTAAGACAGCTGGCGGACTGCTGTTAGCTGCTTCCCTCGCCAGGCAGCTGCAGCAGCAGGTAGGACTTATTTCTTCAGTCCCTTGCTTTGTGCAATTGCTCTTCCTTTGTCCCCCTGCTTCCCAGAGCAAAAGGAGAAAGCATTTTCTTCCCTACAGCAGTAGAGAACATAATTTTTTTGAGTCTAGAAATGAGTATACCACTATTTCTACACAAAAAATATTCTCACTGTGGAAATGGGGAAAGCTCAAATGCAGCTCCTGCAACTGAAGATTAATTAGATCATAGGTCTAACTATGCGGTATGACAGACATAGGATGTAGTGTTTGCCCAAGATCTTTTAAATCCAATAGATAACTTCATAGCTGAAACCCAAAGCGAATGATTCAGTGCCAATTTTAAAAATGAGAAATGGACTTTAGAAGCACTTAATGTGCAATTTAGCCTCCATGGGACAGCCAACGACTGGCTGCTCCCAAAAGAAAGGGGATGTAGCTCAGAATACACAGTCACTGGGATTACCTCTCGGTTTTTTTTGTTAGGCTGACTATTACAGTAGCTCCCCCTGAATAAAAATTTGGGGGTAAAACAGGCTCACCCCTTAAATCCCAGCCTGCGATGACTTCGGTGGCATTCCTTTCTGGCCAAGTGCCAGCACAGCAGTTCACACAGCCATGTTTTAAACTCTAACACAGGAAGACTACAGGGGCAGGCTCCTGATGGTCCATCCTCCGGTGCAAGCTCTTGGTGTTGCTGTATGAGAGCCCGAGGCTCAGCAGTACTTAAGAGAATCAAACCAGAAAAAGCTCAGAAAGAAATCAACGCCATGTTATCCACCGTTCCTCAGCCTGTGGAACACTGCGTGCCAGCCTGGACCTTCCTACCACCCTGAAAGAGCGGGAAACAGAATCAGAAATTACTCAAGTTAAAGAGTCAAGTCACTGGAAACTTCCATACGAAGATCTAACTCGATCCAAAAACCACAGCGGATCAGAAGCGGCGCAGAAATGCACAGGGAGCAGCTGTCTGTTCCACTCCCATACAGCGACAGGGGAAAGTCATCAAATAAAGATCAGGAGGCTGCAGGTCTACAGGGTGCTGTAACTGCTCTTAGTCCGTGAAAAAAGTGTGGAAATTGCCATACAGGAAATAGAAGTAGAGGGATTTCAAAAGCCAAGAGGCAGATGTAGCCCAGCACCGCGCCGCTCTTGTTTTCTAGGTCCTCCATGCGTGGTCACCACTGGAGCTACGATACGAGGCTGAGGGAAGTTCTAGCCTCACAAAAGTACTTTCAAACCAAAGAAATTTCCTGTGAGTGTATAAGTTCATGAATCCGAGTAGGCAAAGTGGGACTATACTGTTAGGAAAAGATCATTTGTGATTTATATTGCATTTTAGCCGCACATGCAGGTAAAGATGTACTCTTTACAAGGACAATCATCAGTGAATAAATAAGAAAAAAATCAAAGTAGTCTAAATGTTATTTCCTTGCCTTCTCTAAGTGTATGGTTTTCTACTCCCACTGAAGCCCTCTCCGGGTTACAGGTGACAGTCTGCTAACAGCTCACCCGCCTCAAAGCTCAGCAGCATTACCAGGAGTTTATTACCAGTCTCGCTCCGTGTGTACAGTGCCAATGAATGATGTTTCTCGCTCCTGCTGCTGTACAATTTTGCGCATGGACTTCTTCACATGCTGGGTTTGCACACCTGAAGGTATTACATTTAGAGAACAGCTACCCAGCAACACAAAATTAGGGTGAATTTTACTTCTGGGCTTTAAATATTACTCCAGAACACACAGCGTTTAAGTGTTGTAGTCTCTTTTCAACCCATAACTTACACTTTGCAAAAGTAAGTAGGAAAAGAAAAAACAAACTTCTTTTTATTTTATTTTTCACTTTTTGAAAGCATTTTACACAGGTTTTGATCTTCAGAATACCTTGGAATCCGTAGAAAAAACTAACTGAACAGTTTGTCTTTACAATAGAAACCTTTCAGGAGTCAAAATTGAGACTAAAAAAATACATGCAAAACATACTCCTTTCAAAACACAACTGGAAACAAAGCACCAAACTACACAAATATGCAGAATGAAACAGCATTTAACATCACAGAAGTAGTCTTCAAAGGTGTAAAAGTCACCTATTCACTAGGCACTGTTCACTTGTTTAAACAGAAGAGACAATAAAAAATATTGTCCACAAACTTGCAATTTCAACTCAAAGGCTGTAGCTAGAAATTCCTCTACATGTCATGCTTTAATAGCGACCTGAAAGAAAAAACAGAATATATACACTATTACACTTCCAAGGATTGACAGATTTTTAAGAGTTTTGTCTAAATTCACTGCCACCCCTCAAATCTGCATCAAATTGGAGAGTTCTGCCAGTAAGTTCCTTTGTACAGAAACCCCCCCAACTCCTGTCACATGCCCAGGGCTCGTGTTTCAGCGCACAAGAACTCACACTGTAACTGTTCTGGGTTTCCCTACCTATCAGTAAAAGCAGTTACAGTTGTTGTCATTCGGACACAAAGGATAAACATGACAACACAACCTATTCATTCACTCTGTATCTGTTACAAAGGGAGCATGCTAGGAATGCTGTTGTGTTTTATTAAATTTCTGCCATCAGAATGCAGCTTTATCTTCCATGCAAATAAGCAATTCAGAAAAAAAAAAAGCACTGTTTGGACGTCGGATGCAGTTAATCTCCTCTTTAACACGTTACATTGGGAAATTAATCTCAGTGTTAAAGCATGATAGGCTTGGCAATTTGGCCTTGCTGTCCTAGAGGTAACCAAACTGTCAACGTACTACAAACTCCTGTTTTAACAGAGTTTCAGAGAAAGAAACAGTACCTCAGACTTTTTAACAAGTGGTATTATCTAGTTTATTTTTTTTGCAAACTAAATATTTACTCTGCCTTCAAGGTTGTCAGTTGCTCAATGAAACATTAAAGGGAACCGTGGTTCAAAAAAAATAACCACACTGAAGTCAAATAGTCTTTATGGACACAAAAGCACCAAAGGAGTTCAGATAAAGGGGAAGTTTGCTTTTGCCACGTGAGCTCTAAGGCTACTTACGCGGTGAATAGGATCGAGATCTGGATCGAGATCTGTAGCCCCCTCGGCTGTAATACGGGGATGGTGACCTCCTCCTGTGAAACAGGGCAACAGAAACAATCCCCACGTTAAAGCCTGCGGCAGGTGAGCGGCAGCAGCTTTATGTGGAGACTTCTAACCCGGTCCTGCTAGCAGGCATGTACTTGGGAATGCTAACGAGCACGTAAATAGCTGAATAACATTTTTACTGGGTAACAAAGCAAATATTTGCATTTTCTTCATTTTATTTTTAGTAGTATTAATTTGGACTAATAGAGGAAATACAAGCTCTCTTGCATTCACAGTTTGACTACATGTGATTTTGGTGTTTCAAGCCACGAGCATCCCAAACAAACAGTCTAAGCCAAATCACACTTTAACTTTTAATCTAAATTATTTGTTCTGAGACAAAGAGTTGATTTGATTAGCAATCACTGCTACAACTAACCCCACCCCCAAACCCCTCCAATCCAGGCACGCCCAATTTTTGAGTTTCCTTGCCTAGTACTGCTAATCTCCCAATAAAAAAAAATAAAAATCCCCAAACATTCAGGACATCAACTTCTTGGCATAAACCACAAGTTTTTCCTGCACAAAGCTGTGCTAACTTGTCCCTACGCTAACCTCACCCCTTTACACAGCAATGAGGGAACCCCTGAAATGAATTGCACTGCTCACTGAAGATCTGCAAGTGCCCAGGACCCACCCAGTTTCTGTTAAAGTGTTTAAAGATAACCTATACTTGATTCATAGAATATTCAAAAAATACCATGTGTAAGAGTATTTCCACTGATGACCAGACACTGAAAGCTTTCCTATCGTACCTGTAGAACTGATCCCTGTCTTGAACAGCTCTCCACCCTCCTCCTCCGCCACCGCCACCTCCTCTGTGAATACAAAAGCAGAATAACTTTTGAAAATTTTAAAAATAAACAAAAAGTTCATTGTATAAGCAAAAAGCATCAAGAAAATGATGTGAAGACAAGAACACATTACTTCCTACACTGGATAATGCTGAATTACTTCATTACGTTCATTTTTATATATTCCTGGAATGAGTTGGCTAAATTCTGTCAAGGAGCAGTTAAAGAGGACTCATGTCCCAGCTGACCAATACTGTATTTTACAGGGTCATACTCTGCAATGAGCAGCAATTTAAGATTGGTACACAGCCTTCGCTTCTAAGACCATTTCTGTTCTCAGATGCTTACCCACTCGAGGCAAGCAATTTTTAAATTTTTTTTTAAAGAAGCAGGATCACTTCACTGTTCTGAGGAAAAAGTTGTTTCCAAGGTGTAGGCAGGGGAAAAAAACCCACACCCTTACATTTTAACACTTCAAAATCATGTTTAAACAAGGACATTTAAGAACTGTGGTGCAACTTCTCCTTGTATAGAAGCTGCCTAGAACTGAAACAATACATTGTAGTACTTAAAAATATTAAGTGGTTGGGCTGGTACCTCCACAGATTTAGATACAATAAATCATTACCAGGAGGAGACTAAATCAAGTCTGGATTATGGTACAGGCACTGCCTCAGATGTCTCACAGCAGCTCAAAAAAGGCTGTAAATCATATGAAGGACAAAGAACCCCCAAAACACCACACTTTGTATCAGCAGGTGTCTTTTGTTTTTTCAGAAAAAGTCTTCTCCATCTGGTAGATAGCCAGTGTACACATTGTGTTTTTAAAGGTTATTCTTCAGTTTACAGATACTTTTCCAGACAAGATTAAGCATCCCACTGCAATGAGAAGAATATTAAAGTTTTAACATGACATTTCCCATTGGAAATTTTATTTCCCTTAAGGCTTCACTGCACAGTGGGCAAGGAAGGCAAAATAATTGTTACCAATTGATTTTCTAGGGTGGAGTACTAGTATGCAATGCTCTACTGCATCTTTAACAATTCTAACTTTCCCTCCCTCAAAGACACACTCACAACATAACACTATTCTCTCTCCCTCAAACAAGCAAGACCCACGGAATGAGAAAGTAGGTATCTAACCTGGGCAGACCATGATATTTTTAAAGTAGCCACACACAAACCATTTGTAGCTTATTTTCACTCTTTCAATACCTACTACGAAGACATCATAAAGGTTCCACAGTAAGCTTTAAAACGTTGGGGTGGGGGGGTTTTTGGTTGGGTCCCCCTCCGCTTTTTTTTTGTAAGATAGGAAATGGAAATCCCAGTTGCTGGAATTGTCAATATTCTGAGTATTTCCACCCCAAAGCCCTAGCTCAGAACAGATGCAGGATGGGAAAACATGTAGGAAGGACAGAACATTGCCCAGTACATGACTGCCTCAAAAGAGCTGGGGTGAAGCATGGCCATGAATTCTGATACACTACACTCAGACTATACACTAACTGAAGCAGTCCACCTTCTCACATCACTTCTTACTAGTCTGCTGTTCTTCATCTAATGCGTGTACTCTTCTTTATGTTACGTCACTATCACAGTCTGCAACTATTCTCACTAGCACACACCCAGAACTGACGTAATTACAACTTCTGATAATGTTTTACAAACATCTGAGCTACTGTTCACTATCAGGAATTAAAAAGGTAACACTTAAGCACTAAAGACTTAAAGGTCATGCCATAACCCAAACAAGGAATAAGTTACATTTTAAGAACACACAAGCAACAAACAACAGATTTCAAGGACAACCAGTACACCCCTGACTGACCCTTTATGAAAGGGTAAGGAAATTTGTATTGTGAAGAAGCACAAGAAGAAAGACCAATGGTGTAAAACTCTTACCAAAAACTACATAACCCCCCACGTGTTTTGCTGGTCCTTAGGTGCCTCTGTCATTTTGATAGGTTTACATCAGATCCCCATACAAAAAAAAAAAAGAAAGCAAACTAGAAGCACCACTTAACAGGCTAGCAGGCTATGTTGCAAGTCATCTGTTCCCCAACACTTTAGTGAGCTGCTTCAGTTAATTTATCTGCTAGATTTCAGTTAATTACTTTTAGTACATTGAGACGAGGCTATGTGAACTATCACAAGCAATTTTTTGTACCTTGTGCTCTGAAACAAACTGAAGTTTACTCCAAGAGCCATCTACCACATATGAAAGCCTACACACAGGTGCTGGCCAGGAGAAACCCAACACATCCTGGCTCTTGTAGGCCCAGTATCAAGCTCAGATTTTAGTTCTCCAAAATGTTCAAACCACTGATGTTTCAAGAAAATGGATTGTTAGAGGCAGAAGTACCCTAATGATTGCTTCCCAGAAACGAGAGCAGAATGTTTGTGGCTCCTGTGTTCGGCACCTTGCTCCCCTCCTGTGCCCAGCAGCACTAAAGCACTGTAGAAGCAAGGCACCTGATTTAAGTTACAACAGCAAGGCAGGGAGGGCAGAAACAGACTGGAAGCAATGACAACAGTCTGGGAAGGAGAAAAAGGGGCTGAAAGAAGTAGGAGGGGAAGGAGGAGACAGCTGCCCTCACTCCCTGACAATGACCATACAGTTATCAACATAAAGTATAAAGATGGGACTTTCTTCTACACCTAGAAAGCAACAGAAGAGTATACTGAAAGCTAAGATCACAGAATTTATTATTTCCTTCCTCTTTGAGCTATAATGCAATAATGCAATTTGAATTCATGTATTTCCAGGAATACATTGCTGCCATCAGGGAACAATCATAAATTGACCCATTGCTGATGCAATCAAGCTTTGCAAACCACTCAGGAAGTACTACTACTAGAATTCTGCAACTACAGGAACCTTTGGTAATTGCAGACAGAAAAAACCCGAACTCTTATCTTTGTGTCCAACTAACAGTGTTTGTAAATTGTGAGGATTTCACAGGGAACAAGTCTTGTTGGCAGTCTTAATGGAAAAAGGTGACAAACTTGATCGTCACCAAAACCAAATACATGCCAATGACATTTTCAACAAATTTTATATCAACTTTACTAGCCCACTGACAACATACATGGTCACCCGAATATTCACCTCTTTCGGCTAACTACTATGCTGTCAAACACAGAATTTTAGACTGAAGACAGACAGAAATAGGAGGTGTGAGTCCTTCAAGTAAGAACACACACATCCAACCTGACAGAGTATGTTAAAAATGCTTTTCTATGCAAATATCCAATACAGAACAGGTAATGTTCCACTCCTTGATTCCTCATTTTTTGGCAACATTTGAGGTGCCATAATTATTAGTAGGGAATACTGGTGACACTGAAATTTCCCACTTTTTGTCTACTACACTACGCTCAAAATGTAAGCCAGAGCTATAATGCCAACTCTGTTATTAGTTCTGCACCTCTATTCCCACCATTTCAATGCTAACTGATGAATCAACAAAATATTCTTTTAAAATAAGAGCATAGAGAACATACTTTTTTTCAAAACTTAATGCAGATTAAAAAAAACATTATGGACTAACTCATGCCACAGGTTAAATATCACAAAGTATTTCTCACTCTGATCAATTTGATTTGTACTGAGCAGTCATTTTGGTCAAGATTTCGTAGTAAGATTCCAGAATGTCAGTGAGTGCAAAAATATTTTGGCATACATACATAGGATGAACTGCTTAACACTTATATATGTAGAAATGTCGACAAGAAAGCACAGTTTAAAAAGCAGTTGAGTATTACAAACATTGCCTCACCTGTATGATCTGCTGTAATAGTCACGATCATCATACCCTCTATCATACCCTCTGTCGTAGTAATCTCGTCGTCGTGAGCTGCCACTACAAGTAGTGAAAGAGAATTACATTTAATAAAATATAAAACATTTTGTTTGCAGTGCTTTCCAGTAGGCAGTCAGTTAAGTATATACCATTTTAACTGGGTTGTATTATTACCGTGTGTCCTCACAGTTGAAATGATTGTGAGCACTCTACTTTCCCATCAGTGCAGATGGGAACAGAACTACTTAAAATAATTGCTTTTTAAAATGCTTGAACTTTAATACAGCTACTTTCCTCCTTGGCCTGAAACCTCTAAACCTTCTGGTATCACAGGCACATGAGGAATTCCATTCTGTGACAACTCTTCATTCACTTTTAACTCTTAGAAAGCTTCTTTTAAAAGAACTTTCCAATTAAAAATAGCCTGCAGTCTCAACACAACATCAGCAGCTACATAACCACCAGTACCACAAGCTGAAAGTCTTGGGACAAAACTGGGAAATGACTCGGGAAAACGATTTACATTCTTGGCAACTTTAAGTCAAAGGTGTACTCTGTGTATAGGGCAAACTGCATCACACAGCTGCTCAGTTAGTATTTGCCAATTCACTCTTGAAAACTTGAGCTTGCAGAAGACATTAATATTTGGAGGTACATAGGACAACAACTTATTTAGAAACTGTCAAAAAAAATATCTTACTGTAGACTTACCGAAATGTTTAGATTATTCATGTCTGGGCTGCATAACTAAGGAACACAGGTTTCTGCTCACTTTGTAATCCAGGCTGACCCCAGATCAGTCACCGACAAGTGCCACATAAATTAACCCCTCCTATCTAATGAGCTGACAAGACATGCATTACTACTGATGGCTATCCACATGTAACAGTCTTTTTTTTAATTCTGAAGAGCCTCTTATCAGCTGAGTTTATTAGTTCTCAGAAGCTTTGCCAGATAACCACATCAGTGTTAGCAGAGCTCTTAAGGAGACTTTTTTAAAAAAAACATAATTGGGCATCAACAGCGATTTTTGTGTTTTAGTTTCCAGTACCAAAACATGCACACACTGTACAGCACAGAAGTCACAAGCAAGGAAACAGCTTTCAGAACAGCACACTAACACAAAAGCCTGATAAATTAGGAAAAACAGGCAGAATCAGGTCTCTTAGAGGTGATACAGAACAGTTTTTAACAACACACAAGACAATTAATCCTATCCCATACAGGAAAAAACCCACACAGGCAACTTACTAAGTGGGTCTTCCCATATAGATTCCAGGGGTAGGTGTGTGAGGTCTTTTTGTTATGGAGAAGTCTACCCGGATCCTTCTTCCATCCAGCTCCATCCCATTGGCACGTTCCTTTGCCTAAGCAGAGTGATAAAATACAATCAGTTGTAGGTATGAACTTTATTACCACTGCTTCAAGTATGAAGAGAAGTCCTAAAATGGCTCAGTTAGGATGCGTGTTCAGGTTTCACTTATGCTCTACATGTAACACCAAACATAAAACTGTAAGACATTTGAGGCCAGCTGGATATAAGCGTCAGTAACCACTTAGAATGTGATATATTGCATAATAAAGCCTGAAAGGAACATAATTTAACAATTGTTTCAGCACCTCTGTTTCTAACATGATTAATAGGAATGCTTGAACATGCTCATGTAGGGGGATGTAACTACTCCAACACACAACATGAAGCAAAGCATTTAGAAGAACACTGTTATGTTGAAGATTTTTTTTCCTTGAATACATCCTCAAAACCTACCATAACTTACTTATGACTTGGATATTACAATGGTAAGTCTGAAGTAAAAAAAACCCAAACCATTAAGTTTTTTCTGCCAAGTAGCAGGACCTACATCTAAAGCTCCAACCTAACACGGAAGCCCTTCACGCCAGATTTGGGAAAGAAGACACTAGAGCCTTTAAGTAGTGGAATTTATGCAGAATATAAGCATAGTTATAGCCCATACACTCAGCTGGCCTGAGTGTAGAATTCTATACCTGGCGAGTACAGAATTCCCTGTTCATTCTGCAGCACCTGTAAGCACAAGTCTCTTAATTTGTTTTATGGTATTGACACAGCTGCAACTGACTGAATCCCTTAGGGTTTCCCATGGACATCTTCAGGCACCAGGAAGCCACTGCACATTTGCCTGGCCTTTTATTTTCAGAAAAGATTCCCCCCGCCGCCCCTTTCAGGCCGAAGCACTAGAAGTCAGCAGAATGCATGCTAGCGCTCCTACAGAGAGCTCTGAAATGACCCTCTGGTCTGCTCTGAACATGCCCATTTTTAAATGTAAGATCACATGTGGAGTTAGGAAGGAACTCTCATCTCATAATTAAAAGAGAGAGCCTGTGTTTCTATCTTCTTTTCCTTGTTGGCATAGTTTGCACTATGACTAGCCCCTGAAGTTTTCTTTTGTGAATTACACAACAGCTCAGCCTGCACAGGGACCAGTATTCATGCCTCTCTGCTTTCTCTTCTGGTACACAGTAGGTATCTTCTGAACTGACATTTATTATGAGGTGCCAAGTATTTTTTAGGCCCCGAGTTTCCCCAGGCTATATCCTGTTACAGAACACACATCCTAGCAGCTGAGAACACAGCAAACATGCTACACATTTTGTACCCCAACTTACTTCCTTAGCATCCTCAACATTTTCGAAGTACACAAATGCAAATCCTCTTGAACGCCGAGACTGCTGATCATACACAATGGAAACATCAGCAATTGGACCATACTTGGAGAAAACTTCTCTCAGATCTCTTTCTGTGGTGTACAGACTCAATCCAAACACGCCAAGACAACAATTTGGGTCAGGATTTGCCTAAAGGAAGGGACAGATAGATCAGTATTAGAACAAAATAGCTTATATTTGCAGTACAAGGTGTTTTACAAGCTGTGACTGTCAGAGCTTCAAGACAAAACAAAAACAGAAGATACTGCTGAGATTCAGGTTGGGTTAATTTGCTAACAAACACTATTACTATCAAACCTACAGATACACAAGCCTCCTTTCACAAAAATACTTTGTGTTTCTCAGGGTGCTGTACAAACTACAGTTATAGCACACAATAGGTACTGTGTTTTAGAAGTTTTCCCTCCAAAGTCTAGCTAATGACTGTTGAATGTGGAGAGATACACACACAAGCCTGGATCACATCTTCAGTTGTGTTAGTTATCACTTTTTTCTCCCGCTGCTTCAGCACGAACCACACCACACTCCGCCACCTGAGCCTGTAAAGCAGCTAAAAGCAAGCTGATTTGCACGCTCGTTTAATAAAGACACCATCAAACCAGCTTTTAATGAAGCATTTTAGTTTTCCAGGCTCTCTAATCAAGAAAAACACAAATGTTTCTGCCTCCTAATTCTACCCCCATCCTTCACTGCATACATTCACTCATTTATTACAGCAGGTATAGTGACAACAGCCTACACTGGTAGCACTTCTAAATGCATCTGCTAAAAAAACAGACAAACAAGACACCCCCCCTCCCCAATCCTAAGCAAAGTTATGGAGATCCATGGCTTATCAAAAGCCAAATGATACTTAACCTCAACAGTATCTTTCAAATAGACCTGAGCCAGAAGCAGAATGTTTTTCTGGAAAACCCCAATTAACTCAGTGATTTCAGGATGTATGTCAACTACTTCTACAACATACCCTGTTTCCAATATGACGTCTGCGAGTAGACATGGGTGAATGGCTGTGACTGTGTCGTCGCCGATAATCCCGACTGTAAGATCTACTTCTGGATCTCCTATGAGAGCGGGAACGAGAGCGGGATCTTGTGTAGTGTCTACGGGAACTCCTCCTTGATCTAGATCTGGGGAAAAAAAAAAAAAAAAGAAAAAGGTAGTGTTGGGTTCGTTTGGTTTTTTTAATCCTTAAAAAATACATCAGGTATACACAAACAAAAAGCCCAAATAACCATTTTCTAAAAACCTGCAGTACCACATGATTCAGCTATAAGATTCAGCTATAATCGATTCAGTCACTACTCTCAAGGACCATGTCCTAAATCTTTACAAGTAGATTACTGCAGATGCTCTCAGAGCATTTCTACTGCAGAACAGGAACCTAAACTTCCATTTCAGTTAGCTTTTAACCTTCTCCCAATAGCTTTTAACTTTTTCTAAGCAGGCTATCTTGGTTTGACACAGTATATGCTTAGAATATTCACAGTAGCATTTAAGTAAAAATAGCTGGGGTGGCTTTCTTTTAAAGACTTAACAGAAAAAGGAAACAGAAGTAAATATGACTTAACATAAAGCACACACGATTGCAGAGGTGCACACTTTTGCTACACTGAAAAGTAAATACACTTTTTACACAGTGCATAACTGCAAGCACAGAAGTCTGGCAAATGTCCCTGAAACAGAGTTTAACACAACTGAAGAAATTAAGCTGTAGTAGGCTTATTTACTTCCTGGTATTTCAACAGTTATTTAACATTAGCTGTTCATGAACGTCTATATGTTCACACTTCAAGTGTATTTAGGCAAAGGTGCAACTGCTCACTAATTTCAGCCCAGGCCTCCTCAGAACAGTCCCAGAAATGTTTTCTGACAGCACTCAGTCTGGGGAGATGAGGTTCTGAAACAGTTCTATTCCTTCTACTAAACCCTCAGCCCTCCCAACACCACCTTAGCCGAAAGGATGAGCAGGCAGTTAAACTGGAATATTACACCTGAGCTTGGCCTGCTGATTAATCTGCATTCCACACAACTACAAAGAAAATCGCTGCAAGGCTGAGAAGTGCAATAAACAGTTTCATATTCAAAGGCTCTTAGTCATAAATTGTTAATCTTCAGACTCTTGTGTCTTAAATGTCCCTCCTCTCATTTGTGAAAGCCAAGGCAGTTAAGTACTGACTGAGACCATAAGCTACCATCATTGCACAACCATGTTTCACAGTAACACCACCACTACGCTGGCATGAATGAAGCTCTTAACCTGAACCCGTTTTTACTCCTGAGCATTTAACAGCTTCTTCCACAGTCAGGATTTCTCACTAGGTAAGTGTCACCAGACAGCCAAACCGCACGATATACACTCTCTACGTTACACGCCTCCTTCAAAAAATGCCTTCAACCTCCTCAGAAGCGAGCCAGCTAAGTTCTGTCTTCCTAAACTTGAAACGTGTATATGTGTCCAGAAGAAATGACGTCAGCATGTCCCACTACAATACTTCTAATTATGTATTCAGAAAGAATAAATTATTTTTGGCAGCAAAAAGTAAAGGAAAAAAAAGAGAGAACTTCCCTGAGGCAGGGAAGACAGTAAAGACAGACAGAAATAATAATAAAAAAAGAAGTTCAACACGTATGCACAGCCACATTTCGACCTCTAACGTAGAAAAAAACTGAAGGCAAACAGAACTGATGGTTCCAGGTAACAGAATGCTCCCGTTACACTGAACAGAGGTGGACATTTCTAAACCAGGCAATCCATTATGTGAGAGAAAAAGGCTTATTTTAAACAGCACTGCTTATATTGCTGCCTTAAATGTCATACTGCCATTATTCTCCTTTGCTGCAAAGCCACCACAGCTGAAAATCCCGTTTCTTTGTTAAGAATTGTTTAGACTTCAGAATCGGCCAAAGATTACAAGTTTGCTATGCTACTGATGAAAAAACTTCAATAAAAGCAGATTTTTAAATCAAGTATATCCACACCCCAAATGATAAATACACCAGGACACAGATTTGTTCCCAAATCAAAGTTTAATTTATAAAGCTGGTAACTCAAAAATACACTTGCAACAGAAACTACCAAGAAATACAAAAGTTCTCACAAGGTTATTTCTCTGGTGAGAGCCAGAGTTAGATGACCTGCTCGTAATCACATCCAAATGTGTGACAGCACTGAAAGTGATGCAAGTACGTTGGTTCTAAATACGTGTCTTGACACAATTCTGCCCAAACCTGCTAATGAACCCACTCTAACTCTGCAATGTATTTCCAGCCATGGGCATTTTCAAGACAGCTGTTAAATGCTCAGGAAGCCATGGTAGTCATAAGCTTCTACTTTGGTTCATCAAAAAGTACAAAGTCAGTTGCCAGGGTATTATTTAAAGGGTGATTTCTTGTAAGATAATTTGCTGGGTGTCACAAATTCTAGATCTTGTATTTGCTTCGTTCAGCATTTTACACAATTCGTGATTGCATTCTTACACAGTATTATGGTTATTCTGCAAGTGAGAAATCCGGTGGTTTTTTAAAGAGTATGGAATCCCTAGAGGTTATGGATTAAGGTGCAGAAGGACATGTTGGGCTGGGTCACAACTTGCTTGTTATTTTAAAATTTAAAGGTTCCCCAAAGGTGTTTTGCAGTCTCCTCTGAGGTTCTCAAAACCCAACTGGATAAAGCCTTGAGAACTTGGTCTGAGCCCAGAGTTGACTCTGCCTTGAGCAGTATTTTGGACTGGACCCTTCCTGAGCTGTCCTATCAATCTCTCACTACTAGCAATTCCAGAGGTCACTCCAATTTCATACTCTTTAAAGTGGTATTACTCTACCAAGTATTTATTAATTTAATTTGACATATTTGTTCCTGCACTACAGGGATTGCCAAGTGCACGATTTGACACTTGTGACTGCCTGAAGTACACAAAAAACCCAAGCCCATTCCTCTGTTGTCAAAATTTCCTAAGTATGTTCCTTCTCACAAAAGCCTTTTAAACTTATCACTTTATCTTGCAAAGAGATCTATACACATATTTGACAGTGTTTTCCATCACGGGTGATTGCTAATAGCACAATATCTTCCAGTGTTGCCATCCTTCCTCCAGCCTGACCCCCAGGCTTTGGGAAGCCTAATTCATTGCTTATACACATAAAAAGTATATTGTGAACAGCTCAACTGGAAACCCCAGTTTTTTTAACCTGAATGCTTACGAATGAGTAAAACTATCAACACGTTAATTTCTGTAGTCAGCACTCCATTATCTATCTTAAGAAAATAATGTCATTCACCCATTTACAGGTTTTGTTGCCTCTCCATTCTTTGTTAAATACGTACCTCGTACACGACACACCTGGTAAAGCCAACGTAAAGTGGCTAGCAGTGACATTTATAGCCTTATTTCTAGACTATCAGAGTATTTTGTCTCAGTTATGTCTGCTAACAGTTTCAAGGGGAATTCTGTCACTGCACACAGCTTGTTTAGCAGATGTGTGTAAGAATAGGCAACACTGCAAAAGGCATTTTCACAGCGTTCATGTCGTCATGTAACAAATACAGTGAGCAAGCTACTTTCTCCACAACTTTTTTTGAGCACTTGGAAAGCTGTCTAATCTTTAAATCTTTCCACGCTGTTAATTTTCAAGTGGAATTAATATACATTTAAAAGGTCAGACAGGTGTCTGTTGAAATTCACATTTATCTCTGCTGCTTCTTTTTCATGGAAGGTACCATTAAGTCCTCCAGAAACATCACTGCTTACAGTGAGAACACATAATACATTAAGGTGACCTAACATGGAAAATTTGCTGATGCACCTATTTCTTTTTAATGCACAGAAAAACTAAGATCTAGAGTTCTTAATGCTTCATGCTCAGAAGCTAACCGTTATTCTACAACTTAAAAGGCAGGCCACCTCCAAACCGAGGTGTCAGCAGAGATACAAGCCTATGTAGCAGACTACCTATTAGGAAAAGCTGCAGAAATATTTAACTCAATAGTTTAGCTTTTCAAATCCTGAAACCACACACCCCCCCCCCTTTGTATTCCGTGTCCACAAGATCACCAGTTATCTCTGGAAACAGAATTGGGCGAAACTGGGTTTCAGTTCACCTTTGACATAATCATCTGACTTGTGAAGAGGAGGAAGAGGTAAAAGAAGTAAACTCACCTGGATTCAGACCTGGATCTAGATTTTGACCTGGAACGCCTGGAATCCTCCTTAGATCGAGATCTTGCAGGGGTGTGCCTCCCCGACTTGCCAGACCCATGAGCACTTCCGCTTCTGGAAGCAGAACGGGATTCCTGCACGCAGATATTGAAAGCCTAATTTGTACACAATTTCTCGTTTACCTAAGGTCTGTAAACAAGCTCCAGTGAAATAAATGGTAAAAATTCATATCTATGTGTCCGGGCAGTTGGCATTAGAACTGCCTAGATTTTTAAGAATTTTTTTTTTTTTTTTTCCCTGGTAGACACTTCTTTACCCTGCATATACTTTTGCTATTAAACAGATAATGCATGCATGTTTAGCAAAATATACAGGGACACATAAACAGACTAGTAATTACTTAGCGTAGTGCTTTCAGATTCCAGATTACTTCTTATCTTAACTTCATTTTTATTCCTTTTCTTCATTCTTCCGTTTCAAATTCTGACTTCTTTCATCTTCCCCACTTCACACAAATTGCTCAATATTCTACAAGTGGGACTTCTGGTCTGATAATTAGCATGCATTCACTTTCTTTTTTTTCAAATTTCAGCTTCACTTATTCCTGAGCTTCAAATAATTCTCATTTATAAAACTTGTCAAATGGCGACTTCCGCATTTTCCTTCTTCAACATTAACCTTAATAGAAAAAGAACAGGATGAAGAATATTTAAAAACTCCAGGATAAAATCTAGTGCCAAAACTGAAACTAGAAAAAAAATGTTTTGTGGACTTTTACTATATATGCAGTTCAAGAATTGAATCTACCAAATGCCTTACTATTTTATAAACAGATTCAGTCAATTCAGTTTAACTTAGTACTAAGTAACTGAATTCGCTATTTATGCCTATATTTAATAGCAAATGCACAGTGGATCAACTGAATATCTACTAATGAATTCAGCATTAGGAAACTCAAAATACTTTGCACTGTCAGCCACATGCTTAGACAAAATCAACAAGAAGTGACTTAAGTAAGGTCCCTGCTGCGGCCAGAGACAACTAACTGATGTGCTTTTTGAAAGCCGAAAGCACACCACGGTTGGTCTTTCAATGACTTACAATTATGTTATTTTTTGGGACAGTCTCGCAGTTTAGAAGGCCTAGTTCGAAGGTTTATGAGCGCACTCACACCTACTCTGCCTGCACAAGTGTGATTACATATGCAGCCTTCACGCTTCCAAGTAAATAATAATTTTTTCACCAACCAAAAATGCTATTTTGTGAAACACACTCAAACACTGATCTGGAACAATACCATCTACTCTATTATCTACTTGTAATCTTATTTGGTAATGATATAACCTAATTAACATTTTCAACATTTATATATACGTATCTTTTTAATCAGTATGATGCTTAACTTCAGTCATGTCTTAAACACTTGGTTTGAACGCACTAGATGGTATTCTTTATTTCAAGATGTTAGAGAAATTTTAAAATTCAGCAGTAGAATTCTATTTAACTAAAACCAAACAATTCTAAATTCTGTGTCAATTCTGATCAAGAATGCTCACTAACAACAAAGTACCAGATTTTTCCCAAAAATAGTTTTATTTTTGTAGTTATCTCTTAAACCTGAGCACTCAAGAGGCATTTCTCCTTACTAAGCATTCAGAAATTCACTCGCTAACCCAAAATTTAACCGTGCTTAAACCACCTCCCTACAACTTAAAACAAAGTTTAGCTATTTACAATTGCCTACAATACAGTAGGGGGGGGGGGGTGGGGTGGGGGGAGAAGACAACTTGAAGGATAAAGCAGATTTTCAAGAGCAACAGAAATTATGCAAAGTTGGTCAAGGCCATATTCTTATCTGTCAAAATGTTTAAGCAGGTGTTATAAACCATAGCCACCTCATATACTAACCCTGCAAAGTTATTGTGAACTAATTTAAGTTACAAATAACAAATTTAACCTACTCATTACCACCTTCAAAAGAAAATAATCCATGGAGATGAGTTTTGAGTTAATGTTTTCATTTATCCATAAGAAGTCTTCAACTCTTTTTAAGAGTTAGACAAAGCAAGACTGAAGAAGGGCTTAAAAAAAAAAAAAACTAAGGTTGTTCTTCATTTGAAAAATACTTCCGTTCACAAAACATAACTCTCTTGACAGATTCAGGTTAGACAGGAGCCATGTCCAAATACAGGTGGTCTAATACTTTTCAGGACACAAGAAATGCAGGACGGGATGGAAACAGCAGGGAGGATCTTGTACATAAACATGCCCCATGCCCTTTTTAGGGTTTTCAGAAGTCAATAAGCTTTGAGGAAATCAGTAGAGAATTGCTATTAGCATAAGCAAATGACTGAAGTCTTCATCTATTTGAGGTTTTTTTTGGTTTTTTATGATCTTTGCTATATTATGTTAAGATTGATGTGGAAACCGGACACCTAGGATCTGAGAAGAAACTTAGGAAGAAAAAACTGTAGGACAACTGTATATCTAAATCAGAAAATTAAATAGCTGGCTTATTTTCATCCAGCTCCTTTGGACTTTAAAACATTTTCCAGTTTTTAAACATCCACATTTTGTTTCCAGATCATCCTTTATCTTCACTCTACCACACTTCACAGGATTATGCCACTTCTTTATTACTTCCAGCCTCAAAGGAATTCACTGCATCTCACCTGCTCTAGATGTTACTAAGACTGGTAATTACCCCTAAAATTTCAAAGTTGTTACCCTCCGCACCCTGAACTCTCAGGAAATTCTCCCTGCCCAAAATTTCAAGCACCAGGAGCCTGCAGCACTCCAAACTTAGATAATGCCCCATTATACCAACACACACTGAGGGTTCACACGAGCCACTCACACAACTCACTTCAACTGGAGTTTCTACTATACAACTATTTTGTTGTTCTTAATACATTTTCTTTTTCTACTTTTTGCCTTTTTTTTCTCTGAATTTTCTTTAAAATGCCAAAGTAGGCTCCTGTCATGACATGTGGAAGAAAAGAGAAGAAACAACCTTCTTTATCCTACCTATATTCAAACACTGCCAGTAAGCAGATCAAGACTGGTGTTCACTATTAAATAACCACTTTTTTTCTAACTTGACTCTGTGAAGTGTGGATTTTTAAAGCCACCAGATGCCTTGATCCTTACCAACAGTTCTTCCCCTTCATCAGGCATTACTGGAATTCAGGTGGAAGCCCTGAAGTCCAGGCTTGTGGTTTCCAAATTATTCTTTCCATACTTTAACCATATTAAGAACAATGTGTAATACTGTAGGGATGATATTTTTAACACCCCTAAGCACACTCATAAATGTGTGTTATGGTCATCTAGTCGTTCAAGGAATGTTACAACAGCAGGATTATTCGGGGGGCAGTAGACAAAAAAAGGTTTCCATGGACAGAAGTGGCTGTAAGGTCTGTAAGTGAGGACCATGTGCTCTTTGCACTTCTGAGATCCAGCCTTTCCTCACAGGAATACAAGTTACAGTTTCAGTTACTTAAGTTACTTCAGATACAGGCAAATAAAATTATTAGCATTTTTTAAATCCTAAATCTCTATAAACCTATGTATTTCCACTTATCTTCCTAAAGAAGGGTGCAGCCTCACATTACACATTATCAAACCTGCATTCAGCTTTCTTCGAGGTGTAATCGTGCTAACTTCACATTCCTTCAACCTCTCTACTGCTGAATTTAGCAACTGAGCCAACAGGAAAATAACAGCTTTTCCCTCTTTCGCCTGAAGCACACGATCACTGCTGGGGGTGGTAGTCCACTCAGAGGGAAAGCAGAACAACTCCTTTCCACAACAGTTTCCAAACTCCACCAAAAAAAGACAAAAACGTGCTTTGAAAAAACAAACTAACAGACCATGAGCACAGAAGCCCAGCTTCCTCCCACCACCTCTGCCACTCACTGACCCTGTGGGCCCATTCAGGGCACCAAGTTGGCAGGAAACTAATCCATGAGCAAAAAAGCAAACTATCTTTTGACAGTTTAGGGTACTGAATCAGCCTACCAAGAAGTCAGATCAAGTGCCAGCTGATGAAGGAGGAACACAGAGAATGACCTATCCTTTTGGTGGCGTCAAGCTATCAGATTGTTTCTAACCTTCTCAAACTGCTTCCTTAGACCTTCTTCCACAACTTAGTAATAAAATCTGCATTTTTGAAAAATATACGTGTGAAGTACCTTGTAAGAAGAACTATAAATTGAGCATTTATACCATTCTAACAGTTACTCTGATAAAAAAATAACCTGACTACTATATTAAATAGTTTCTGATCAGACCCACAGCAAGTTATCACTATTAACTAATTCACAGGATGACACTCAGTGTTTTTTCTTTTAACTAGTCTTCTTTCCAACCCTTCCATGCCTGAATCACATACACTTCAGTGAGTACAATTTCAGTGAATGAAAACAAAAGTGACTTGGGAAAATGTAGCAATTGCAGCATACTGACAGCACCTGAAGTATATTCCACTATTTGAAGTATTGGTAACATTTAATAATTTATAGTCTCTTCAGTTAAAAAAAGTTTCCAGAGTTTAATCCCACTAGGGAGTGCAAACTGTAAAAGAGAACTGACTGGGGATTTTTTTTTTTCTTTTTAAACTGTGACATAAACCAGCTTAAGTTTGTGTGGCTGCTGAAATAGCAAGTCCCATTACTTGCGAAAGCACCTGGTATTTCTTCTTCATCCCCAATGATGACATAAGGACCCGTGGCTACACAATCAAGTCAAGCCTGCAAAACCAATACAGCTGGAAATGGAATCAGAAAAAAAAAAAGTTTCAGCTGATTTAATTCCCAGATCTGACTGACTATACAAACACTAGTACAAGGGAAAAAGCAGGAACACATTTTCAGGAGCACAATTCTTGTTGGCAGCATGGACTTGGAACAGCTTAACAGACAGTTGTAAAGTCATATCCTAGATTATTTATCCAAACACTGTTTCTACTCTGCAGAGACTTTAGCACTTCCAGCTTGAAAAAGTAGAAAGCCATTGACTCCGTAAAATATAAGCCTTAAGTAAGCAAAAATGTCATAAATAACACTGGCAATAGCATTAGAAAAGCCACTCCCTGATCTAGCCTGAAATAGCAGGCTTGCAGCTCTGGTTTTATCTTTCAGATTTACAAACATGTACATTGCATACAACTTACCTATTTACGATTCACATAAGTTCAGGCATAGCTCATTTCAAGCCTTGGTGAAGACTGCCTGCACATGATTTCTTTTTTTTTTTTAATAAAAGTATAGAAAAGATAAAATAGAAAAGCAGGTGGGACAGTAATTGCTGCCCTATCGTACCCTGCACAATTATGTTTCAAAAAGATTGTGCTATAAAGGTTTAAACATTTCCACTCATTCTGTTTGAAAATACAATGCAGGTTATCCCGGCAAACTTTAACTAAAGTTAGGCTGCGGTCTTAAACTGTTTTTCAGTCTGACTTGCACAATAGCACTTAAATCAACTTTTTCAAAGACTAACACACAGAAATCCAGCTTGAGCAAGTCAGAAGTAATACTCCCTCACTAAAAATATACTAGCTGTAAGAGTGACATGAAGACCTGAATGAAAAGGTAACAACGGGAGGACTACAAGTTTATTCTTTAATCCCTTTCAGCCATTCACTTCCATCTAGCATTTTTAGCTTCCTGGAGACCAAATTTTTCTAACCTAACCTACCTTGAAGTAGAAACACACTATTAAAGCTTATTCTAGTGAACATGAATAAGAAAAAGCCATATTCAAAGAAGGACACTGCAATTTTGTGCTCAGAATTATTAGATTCCCTGTAATTTTGCCGACTCCAGTGAAGGTTTAAAATTTAAACTATTACCTCGAGAACTGCCTCTGATGCTGCACTAAGTTAAAAACTTACAGACTTATGCTGAAAAAAATCCCCAAACACAGTATTAACCCGTGCAGTAAAAATTAAAAGACCTCAAAGGAAAACAAGACTGGTTCACTAAAGAAAAGCCAACTATAGGTAAACTGTATTGCAGATGTACATTACAAACGTGAAGCTTAGCAAGTCATCTACTGCGATATTAGTAAAATTCCATCCACACAGGAACATCTTGTAGTAACTATGCAGTTTAAGAGAACATCTACTGCAAGTTTCACAAAACAAAGATATTGCCCTAGCACCGCGAGCGTTCAGTCTGAGGTTTAATCCTTCGACTATTGCAGTCACATTTAAATTAAATTGAGACCAAGCCACCTGGATGCAATGCTGCTACTACATCAAGAAGTAGAGTTAATATGTTACAAGCAAGCGCGAGGAATAGCGAATCGGAGCTCAATTTAGAAAGTAATTCACCAGAAATGAATTGCAATGCAGCTTTGGAGAGAGTATAACAAAGGCTCAGACTACTACCGGCTCGGGATTTTCCTTCCCTACCCAGAGGTTACCGAGCAGGGCTGAGGGATGGAGGACGAGGCACCACGGTACCAGCCGAGACCGCCGCAGCCCGGCTGCGAGTTCGGAGGGGCCTGAAGGGCCGCGCGCCTCCCGCGCTGCAGCGGGCGGACCGGGGGAGCAGGGCCGGCCGGCCCCCACCCGCCCGCCGGCGCCGCGGTGGGAGCGGGCAGCGGCCGCCCGGCCCCGCCACGCTCGGGACAAGGATAAGGCAGCCCCGCCGGGGACAGACAGGCCGGCGGGGGCGCAGCGGCAGGGCCCGGGACACGCAGCCCCGCCACCCTCGGCCATTTTGTCCCTCTCCGGCGCGCCCGGTCACCAGCCCAAGATGGCGCCGAGCAGACTCACCATGGAGCGCGCCGGCGGGCGGGCAGCTAGAGCGTCCCCGCCGCGCGCCCCCACCGCCTCCCCGGCCGGGCCAGCCGCCATCTTCCCCCGCCAAGCCCCAGCCCTGCCGGGCCTCCCGCGCGTCCGCCGGGGCCTGCTCACCCGCCGCACCGCGGCGGCCCCTCCCGCGGCGGCTCCGCCACCCGCTCCGCCCAGGCCGCGGGACAGGGACACGGGGGCGACCGCGCCGCCCGGAGAGGAGGACGGGGAGGGGGCCCGGCCGGGTAGCGCACTCAGACTCCGTGTATTACCCGCTCGCCGTAGTTCTGCTCCCCGCTGTCGCTCATCGTCCCGCCGCACCGCTCCCCGCCACCGCCGCGCCGACCCGACCCGACTGTCCCCGGCGCCAGCGCTCTCCGCAGAGGAAGTGACGCAGCCCCCTTCCGCCGCCCGGGAGGGGAAGGCCCCGCCCCCGGCCCTGAGGGGACGCCCCGCCCCCGCCGTGCCGGCCGGGGCTTTTGGCGGGCGGTCGCCGGTGGTCGGTCCCCCCCCGCCCCGGGCTCGGCAGCTGCTCTGTCTCGGGGGCGGTCACAGCCTGGCGAGTGACCCCATCGGAAGCAGCTCCAGTGCCGGGTAGAGATGGTCCTGCCCGCCCGGCCGGGCGAGGCTGCGGCCAAGGCCAGGGTCTCCGCTTTTCCCCCGACCTCATCCTCCACAGGCCGCGCGGGCCGTGGAAGCGGTTTAAAAAAAAAAAAAAAAATCACTGTGATTGCAAAGGGCTTTCTTGGAGGAGGTGCCCAAGAGTTTCAAAGCATTAGTTTAGTGCAGGTTGAAGAGGGGGATATTTCTAAAACACCCGCGTGAGGGCAGCGTAGCATCACTGAACAGTCATTTTTGCTCAGTCCTTGAATAGTTCCTTCGTAAAACACGTACCACTGCGTCTGTGAGGAGCGACGCAAACACCTTTTTCTCCATCACAGGCAATCCGGCTGTCACTGGCTGTTGTCACATTTGTTTTCTTTCACCCCGGCAAAAGAAGCAGCACGAGTGAAGCACCATCATCCCCAAAGGGTCAGCGTGGCTCTGGCTGTGCAGGTATTAAACAAGGACACCCAGATGGACTGGGCTGCCATGATTTAAAATACACCCCGTCAATTTAAGCAAAATACCGACTTACTCAACGCTCTTGAAACCCCACGGCACTGCGCGAGGGTTGAAGTCTGGAGACAGCACTCATCATCCCGGTGCAAGGGTTACCCCACACACTGAAGGATGCATTCCCACTCCACGACTGCTCCCATAACCATCTGACACACCAGCAGCAATTAGTTTTCTTCCCTTAAATTCATTTTCTGTACAGTGAGAGTTGGGATAATGCTCCGCACACGCCTGCATTTGGGCTGTTAAACGAGCAGCGAGGCAGAGCGCTGAACAGCTCAGTACCTCTTTTATCTGTGGATTTTTTTGCTCCTGAGATTATTCCCAGCACCATTTGCCACACAGATTTAAGAGCAACGTGCTCGAGCAGTAAAACTGAAAACGCCAGACAGCAGGCTGGCAGCAATCTGCAAAGTGAAGACAGCAATTTGACTGACAGCTTTAAACGTCAGCAAGCTCTGCTGTGTGGCGAGCAGCTCCGGCAATGCAGATTTCCAGGTGATGACTCCTGAAACGCTCAGGGGGACTCCAGCTCTGTTTCTATTAGCTTTGAGACTCATGAGAAGAGACAAGCTGGAGGCTGCTTGGCTGCTTTCCTTCTCCCTCCCAGCCCCAGAACACAAAGATGAACTTATCAACCAAAGAGGAAGGTGAACAGTATTTTTGCAGCTTTTGCTGATTTAAAGGTACTGCAGCTTTTTTTAATGCCACTTCTCAATGGTTTCATCCCAATGCTTTGCTGGTGTTATAGCACAGTTAGTGATACACTGCACTGTACAAAGTCATAGGCAAGGGTGGAAGGATGTAGTCACAGAAAGCACCACCATGTTTATTGAATCCCTGAGAACTCAAGAAAAATCAGTTTTCCCTACATGCTGCTTGTGACAGAAGGAGCATCTTGTACTGAAGGGGCAGGGAGAGACATCTGACATGAGCTGTCAAAGCTGGCTAATATTCAGGAGCATGACATTGAAGTTCTGGGCTGTGTTTAGAAACCAAAACACTCACCCAAAATGTGCGGCAGAGAGTTTTGAGTGAAAGCACCTGAGCTCTACAGGGAATCTCCTTTAGTTCGCTTTTGTGGCAGAAAGTTTAACGGCCATTTGTTTTCCAGCCCTTGGTCTGTATTTATAAAGCTAGGCAGTCCTCGACCCTCAGAGAGGGTCCTGTGACTGTGGAAGCCAAATCTGTGCCCACAGCACTCGCTGCAGAACCACGCATTGACCCGCAGGGTCTGCCCACCCCTCCTTGAGCTCTTCCCGTTCACCAGCGGGACCGAGGAGACACCACTGGGGATACATCGGCCTCTCGCTGCTCCCCTGTCCCAGTGGTGGCGGGCACCCCCAATGCTCCTGAAAATGCAGAACAGGGTGCAACGGAAAAGGGACGGCTCTGATCCTTTCTATTCACATTTAAATTCAGTCAGCCAAGAGCTGCTGCAGCAAACCTACCTTTCTGCAAACGTCTGAGCCCACTGTTCTTGGCCTCTGCAACAGTGACGCAGATGTGTGAGATGATCCCAAGGAGATTATCTCCTCGCTCCCAGAGGCACCCAGAGATGCAGCCCTTCCTCCCCCTTTTCACAGGGAGCGCAATTGGATTTAAGAGATGCTTTCTGGTTTGCTTGGGCCATTTCCAGCTTGCATGTCTATGATGTGAATATGCATTTGTGGGACTCCTGACCATGTTCTCCACAGCCACGTTCCTGTAAGATTTTTATAAAAAACACTTGTGCAGTTAAACTAGCAGAGTCTCACACATGCTACATCATCTTCAGGTTCAACTCATTCCTCAGAAGAGACCCCTCAAGTCATGCCCTCTAGTTTCAGAGCATGCTCAGACATGACTCGGGTTCAAGGAGTAACTGTCCTCTCCGTGCTCGTTTCCATCTGCTCTTTCAGCAGCAAGATGAGCTGGCGCTCAGGGAAAAAAGGTTATTCTTAGCAGGATCGGTTCTCCGATCCCCTTCCAGCGAAGAGCTGCACAAGTCCTTGGTCTGGCACAGTTCTGGGTAGCACACAGCCAGGAAGAAGGGGTGCAGTAAGATGGTGGTGGAGCTCACACCCATGCTGCCACTGAAAAGCTGTTGGAGAAACTGGACCATCACCCTTGGCAGCATAGCTGTGTAACACCAGTTCACTAATTATTTTTGAGCTGGCTCGCTCCCTAATGCGGTTTCTGTGCGCTCTAGTAAGCGTGTTGGCATGCGGTGCAGGGCGGTGCAGGGGCAGGAGGAGGCGGAGGGGGAGCGGGAAGCCGTCAGGTTGGCTCTGCAGCTGCAGACATGTTGGAATCAGAGTGTGCTGAAAAAACCCATCTTTTCATAACTTCCAGAAGTGCGGATTTTTTCATAGGCTGCAATTCAGTAAGCAAATGCCAAAGAATTAGCAACCCCCAAGTGAACATCACTATTTGCCTTTTACATCATAAAGATCTATTTGTCAAAATAATCGTTTTTTCCTCATCTTATATTACTCATGGGAGTGGATTTTTTCCTTTACTGAAATTACATATGATATCTGTTAGTCATTCGAAGCTGATCAGAGATGGTTCATCGTTATTGCTCAGCAGCTTTGAACAGCACAGGATAAAAACCTTTCATTTTTCAACATGTTTTACAAGAGCTATTGCATTTGTACTGTGCCCAGTGTGTACAAATTCCATTAGCATGTAATTTGCTAATTTGATACGACAGCTGATCAGGAACAGAAAAATACTGATAAAAACATATCATTTATATCAGGTGACTTTCATTCCATCAATCCTGGAAGAAACTATGTTGGTGGATTTATTTAGCAATATTCAAATGCACTTGAAATCAGGAATTCCAGGAACTTTCGCCTTTGTTTTTTCATTTTGTCCTTTGTCTATTACCTGTTGAAAAAAAGCCTGAAAATATTAACACCAAAAGGTCGATCTCGATTAGTACAGACATGGCTAATGTGAACGGTGGCAGTCCAAACAGCAAGTCCACCTTACTGCAGCAGCAGCAGCACCTATGGACGGACTTTAGTACTTTGCCCAGCTTGGGAACAGCTGAAAGGTTATCACCACGAGATGATTTTGAATGAGCAAGAGTAGCCCAGTCTGCTCCAGAAACCTGAGCAGTGTAGACATGAGCCGCTCTGCTCTACTCGGGATCAATTTTGGGGATTATATGTAACTCCTGCTGTCGGACAGAGTGAAAATGCTGTTTTGGGAGCTATTATGGGGGTTCCTTGCCATGAATGGGTGTTTTCTACTCAGGACTTTTCACTTACTCTTTGTTCCTAATCTTTAATCTTCACTTAAATGTTCTTAATCTTCATTTAAATGTTCTTAATCTTCACTTAATCTTTGTTCTTCCATGACACTGAGCTCCTAATGGGGGATTTGAGGAAGGGGCAGGATTGAGAGATAAAACAATTGAACTGCAAGGGACATTTCCCCTGCAAAGCGGCCGTTGTCCTTGGCAGATCTGGGTGGAGAAAATAGTGCTGGTTAAGTTTCCTTTACTTCCTTGTACCTCTCTGTGCTCCTTGTGCCAGATCCTTTCCAAAATGTAATTTAAAAAACTACTAGATTTGCCACTTGGGTGTGATTTCAAAATCTAGAGTATTATGTGTGGCCATAGTGCCAGTGCTGTAATCCACCCATGTCTGTAGTGATTAATAAACCCTTCTGCAGGATTTCTCTGCTTTTTTCCCTTTTCTCTCTTCCCCAACACCTGGTATTTTATGCAACCCCCTTGCAGTAAGTTGACTGCAGTCAGTTCAATACAGCTCCTGCTGTGTCTGCTCTGCTTCTCTAATTCTGCAGGTTTTTTTCTTCAGAAAGGGGGAAGGCAGGGGGGAGCTTTCTGACCCACCTTGAGTCTAATTTCCTGCCCTTTTTGCATGTTTTTTGGACTCTTTATAAGGGAGGGACCTAGCACCCTGATCCCTTCAGGCTCCTTCCTGTGAATCTCACAGCATTGCAAGAGCTGCAGAAAGAAGCCTAATATTTTACTTTGAATATACATAAATCAGCAGGATCCCAATTCCCATGTAAATGTATTCATACGATGTGTATTATTGACAAAAGGAACTGATAATGGTCTCTGCAGAGCACCGTGAGCAGTGGAAATTGCTCCTCATTTTGGCATTTCAGCTGTAACCAGTGACTAGCTCTGTCAACACGGCAAAGCACTAAAATCCGGACTGCAACAGCACAGCGATGCTGCGGTGCCACTTCTATCTTGGTGTAAGGACTGTGTGTAAAACAAAGGAAAGAAATACCAACAGAGCTCCTGCACAGGAATGAAGAAGAGTCTGAAGAAAGAAGTTTTCCATGCATCTGGTGGCCTTTGCCTCTTCACTCTTGATGTTGTAGGCTTCACAGTAAATTGAATACTTGTTCTATGCAATTGGCTATGAGGACAGCAAGCTGCTCTGATGAGATTAGCTTTTAATAATATGACAATTTGCTATATAAATAACTCGCACGTTCTCGATTTAATGCTATGTTTTAGCTTGACATGATAGGGATGTAATTTTAAGCTTTTGTTTATTGAAGTTGCCCGGTTTGATTTCCTTTTGCTGTGGATGGCTGTCTTGAGAATTCATATTTGTTGGGTTTGACGGGTCTTGGCTGTCGTGAAATCTCTCGCCCTGGTCAGATAACTGCGTGATATCCCAGGGTGGCTTGCTGTGGTGTCCATACCACTCTCCAGTGAAACAGTGCCAGTGCCGGTGTGATCATACAGGAAAATCGCTGCAGGTAGAAATTGTAGTTAGCAGGAGCTTTGCTGGAAGCCCTCTCTGAAGATTTTTCCAGAATTTCTGCAGAAGCTCCTCTGTCAACTTGGCACAAAGAGCACCCCTGGAGTGCTCATCTCCTTCACTGGCTCTGGCAGTGTCTTGTAGACCCTGGTGTTCCCTTGAGGGCTCTCCAGAGGGGCTGAACAGGATGCTTCCCAGAGAGAAAACTGAGCCTCTGACGGAGCCTGCATAGGTCTACGGTGACACGCCTGCCTCCACTCCATGATGACAAGATTTTTTCATTAGCTCTTACCAAACCACAGCATTTCCTGCCAACATCTAAACAGCGATCCCATCCAGTATTGCTGACCCCAGAGCAGTGACAGTTGCATGGAGGGAATGTCCTGTGGGTGGAATAGCTGCTGGAGAGCTGCCATGAAGAGACCGTCCTCTGAACCACGACATGGCCAAGCTTGCCATGACGCTAAATTACGTTGGAGCAGTTACAGGAACAACTCGCCGCCCAGAAACAACTGCTGAGACTTTCTCAACCAAGTGGGGCTTTCCCAAGAAAGCTGCCCTTCCCTGCCACACACCACGCAGGAGGGGAGGGAGCAGAGCCCATCTCCAGGAGTGCTGACCACCTCTCTGGTGATACCGGGAGGATAAAACAGGTTCTCCAAATGCCTCCCCCAAATCCATCCTGGTCCTTCCACCCCATTTAACAGCTCTTCCTAACCGGGATGGTGCTCGGTAGGGACCTGCAGGTACCACCATTGCAAGTGGGGTAGCACCAAGAGAGGTGGTGCTGGTTGACCCCCAGCTGCAGCAGTGAGGCCGCCTGCTGCCTGCACTCCAGAGGAGGGTGTGCGTCCAGGCGCTGCCATCTGCACGGGGATGGTAGTGAGTACCCCGTGGCCAATGGAGGAAGGAACCACTGATAACCGTGACAGCAGGCACCCCACAGGTGATGGTGGTGTCAAGCGTGAAGAGCGGTGTGGAGGTGTGACAGCTACCGGCACCAGGGGCAGGTGCTGATCCTGGCAGCAACAATGACACTCAGGATTAGTACCAGCAGCACTTCTTGTCATCATCAGTGGCAGCTCCCAGCTCCTTCAGACTCCCTGTGCTGTGACTCACACGCCAACAGCAATCCCACAGCACGTCCAAGGGAAGGTTTGGTTCAGTAGCCAGGACGCTCGGGAGTTGAGAATGCCTCTTTCTGAAGCTTCTGTGGGCATTGCAAGTAAGTTGTGAGACCCTGCCTGGAGGAATCACAGGTCACAGCAAAAGCTACTGATCAGAAAAAAAGCTTTTCTGAAATGAGAAAATACACATAAGGATTACGTGAAAGAAGTAGCTTTCCTGAACCCTCCACAAAGTAATTAAACAAGTGGAAATAGGTTCATTGTATAAAACACTGATACAGAGCTGGGAAGAGAATGTGTGGCTACCCCATAGTGCAGCCCAAACTGAAGATACTCTAGATAGGAGCCCAAATGTACAAAGAGCTTTTCACTCTTTTGCTCACGTGGATTAAGAAGCAAGCTGGACCTCATCACGGCTGAGTATGAGACAAGCTGAGAGCCTGGGGAGCTCATGGTGGGGAGATTCAATCTCTGCATCGGAGCCCTGCACGATCTGTTAGGCGACACTGCAGGGCTGCGAGTGGGAAGTGGACGTGCCGGTGACTGTAGGTGATCCTACGCAGCCTGACGAGGCCATGTGTCCCAGACCTCAGTGGTTGTTTTGCTCTTCTCTCCAGGCTGCTAATTTAATGCACTTTACAAGTCTATATGCATTATTTAAGCTCTCTCCTTTTTAAAAGACCATGGAGAGTCTCTCGTCATGCCTGAGATTATTACTGATACTACTTGCAATATTAAACTGGGGATTAAAATCAATTTTATTAATTAACCTGAATGAAACAGTCTTTTGTGCATGTTTCAGTTGCAGGAGAGGTGTCAGAGCAGGCAGAGGAGGATGTGTATGTTTAAACTGACTGAACTGTACTTTTGTCAGCAAGATGAGTACGACAATATCTCTGTGGCACCTAGAGAAGATTCCTTAATCTACTTAGCCTGTTTCAGGGACAGGCTTTGCTGCTGACAGTGCAGCTAAGCATGGCTGGGGCTGGGATTGCGCAGCCAGGCAGCTGAAAGCATGCTTGGGTGTTTCCATGTTTCACTAGAAGTGAAAGCAGCCTGGGATTTGGAGAACAAAAGTATGGCAAAGCTGTGTACATTGCTGCTCCTCCCACGACACCGAGGATTCGGATCCTGCAGCTGCCTTCACTGACACACGGCCCGAGTGGCCAAATCCCAGGTCTCAGCAGCCACCTCACGCCAGCTGGCCTGTGAACAGCTGCACACAGAAAAGTCGAGAACTCCAAAAATCGCTTCAATTGCCTCCAAGTGCTTGTATATCCAGCTCAAAAAACATCAGTGCAACACCTGCGCCCTGGCCTCCCAGCCCGAGGTCCTGGCTAGCTGTCCAGGGGTGTGACGGCAGCCCAGTGCTGAGAGACAGAAAGAAGAAAATGCAGAATGATGATCTGCCTAACCTTCTTATCCCACATTTTCCCTGAAAAGCACGAGCCCATCGAACCCAATAAACGCATCTCTCGGCCCTTCTCTTACCCAGAAGCGTGGCAATAAGGAAGGCAGGGAGCTCAGTGCCGCCCATCTCCTCTCCCTGGCACAAGGCCTTCACCACCACCGCAACCGAGGGTTCAGGTCCATCGTGTTTGAACCACTGCACCAAAACACCAGCGTAAACAAGTAAATAACCGCCAGCCCCCATCCCGCAGTTGTTTCTGTTGCTGAAAGAGGCAGTAACATGCAGAAAAACATTGAGAAATGCTGCATTCACCCCTTATTTTGGACTGTAAGCTAATCACACCGCTTCTCCAGGCTTTTTCATTTCAGCTATCCCCATTCCACCGTGGAAGCTGCGTGTTGGAGGCCCTAAAGATGCAAAATGGAGACACATCGCAGCAATTTTACCCCAAAATGGGATGGAGGAGGACTGGCCTTGGGGCTCCTGGTGCCGGTGCGGTCAGCAGTGCTACCTATATTTCTATATATTAATGTGTAGAAATATGTATATATATTTGATTTATGCACACTTCATACATATATAGATAAAGAGGTATATACACTCACGTGTGAAGTTAGATATATGTCCATAAAGGTATAGCTATATGTATGAAACATTCTCTAATAAGATGTAATGAAATGAATTCTAAAATTTCACGTAAATATGGAATAATTAAGTAAAACTGCACCTGAGGTTGCTTCAGGCCGCCCAGCCTGCTGCAAGCAAGACACCCAAGCAGGAGACCCGGGGGGGCCGGATGGCTGCCGCCGGCCCTCCCGCCGGGTGAGGAGGGGAAAGCTGGGCACCGCCGCGGGGAGCTCCGGTGCTTGGGCCCAGCCCGGCCCGCCCCGGCCGGGAGGAGCCTGCGCGGCCGCTGGGTCCCGCCCCTGGCGACGGCGGCGGCGGCGCGGCCCTGCCCGGCCATGAGGCTGACGCGGGCGGCCGTGCTGGCGCGGGCCAAGGCTGCCGCCCTCGACGGTGTCCGCCGCCTCAACTGCTGGTGGGCACCGGCGGGGGACGGGACGGGCGGGGGGCGCTGGGCCTGCGGGGCCGGGCAGGCCAGGCCTCAGGGGGGCTGGCAGGGCTGAGGCGGGGCAGGCAGCCTGTGGGGGGGAGTGGGGCGGCTCCGGCCTGTTTCGGTGCGGCCGGGATGGGCCCTGCCGCCTCCCGGTGACCCCCCGCTCTCCTCCCGCAGGGGCAGCCAGCTGACGGATGTAAGTACCGCGCAGCCGCTCCCATCCTGCCCGGACGAGCCAGCGAGGAGAGGCCCCCCGGCTCCCGGCTGCCATCGACGAGCTCCCCGGCCGCGCCACCGGGGGAGGGGGGAAGCCTGAGGCCGGGCCGGCAGCCGGAGCGGGGAGGGGATGGAGCTGGAGGGGCGCTGAGGGGGGGCCGGCCCGGTGCCAGCGAGTTGCGGTGCTTTTTCAGGATTAGCATCACATACACAAAAAAAAAAAAAAAAAAAAGAGGTTGCTGTTGTTGTTTCCAGAGAGCGCCTGGAAAAGTCCTCTCTGAGGGCCTGCACAGGCCCCTGGAGAGCGGGGCCCTGAGTCCTACCTTGTCTGTTCGGGACTCCCCTGTTAGGAGAGGGCTGTCTGGCCTAAGAGGGATCCTCTGCTGCCTGCGGGGCCTGGGAGCCGCTCTGGAGGCTGCCGAGTTGCTGGAGCAGAAGAGCGACGTGCTGCTGGCTGGTGTCTGCGCTTCCACTCCTGGGCGGAGAAGGCAGAGGAGCTGCTGACTCTACACTGGCTGTGGCAGCTAATCTCTGGTGGTGTTCAGCTTGGGGTAGACCGAAGCAAACCTCAATTCCTGTTCTTGCTGTTATCTTGCTTGTTTGTGATTTAAATTGCTTTTATTTATTTATTATTTTTTTTTTCTGCGAATGCCAGCTTGCTGTTTCTCTCTCTTCCTGCCCAGATATCGATATGCCGGGATTTGCCCAACATCGAGGTGATCACATTCAGGTGAATGTCGGCCTGGCAGCTTTGGAGAGGGCAGGGGAAATCGCCTTTCTCATGGGGCTCTGGCTTGGCCTGTGGTTTCTTCAACCCACCTTTTTGTGGTTGTGTGTCTGAGCTGCCTGGCTCTTCATGCCCGATTTCTCAAGCAGCAGAGATGTATTAAATGGTTATTCTTCTGCTAGCACCTCTGCATATCACTTCACTACTCAAGAAAATAATCCTGGTTTTGAGAGGTGTTAAAACCTCTTAGGATTGTTGCTCCCTAAGTCCTAGTCCGTAGTGCAGCTGGGATCTTCTAGGCCTCTGTATGGGGCCAGTTTGCAGAATGCTTGTTGAAGTGCTTCGTGGATGTCACAAAACTTTTAATTTCCATAAGCCCTCCCCCAATACACCCACCTTTCACCTGTCCTGGGGATCCCACGGAACCAATGCTGTCTGAAAATTTGAGCTTTTTAGCTTGGGAATCTTACATGGGCTCTCCTTCAGGGAGTCTGAGGAACTGCTACAGAAAGGAGTGCAAGGGTGATGGGTGTCTGGGGGAAGCAAAGGCTGTTTGTCATCTTCAGCACAGAGGAGGGCCTGCTTTCTTAATTCTTTCCTTTGTTTAGAAAGATAAAACACTATCTTTTTGTTGTGTCCAAAGCCACAGGCCCCTAAATGCCCCTTGCTGTGCTGTGAGGCTCCTCAGTGAAGCTGTTGGAGGAGGGGGGCTGGAAAGCCACTGTGCTACAGGGGCTGTGCTCCCACCTGAACAGTATGGGGAGGGAGGGATGGGCTCGCTGGTCTCTGATCCTACAATCTCTCTTCAGTGTGAATGGCATCTCGGACCTTGAGCCGCTGAGTCAGTGCCAGAATCTGAGTGAACTCTATCTGAGGAAGAACAACATTGCAAGCCTAAATGAGCTCTTCTACCTCAAAAACCTACCCCGGCTGAGGGTCCTGTGGCTCTCTGAAAATCCCTGTTGTGGGTCAGACCCCCACCGCTACCGAATGACGGTGCTGCGTAACCTACCCAGCCTGCAGAAGCTTGATAACCAAGGTGGGTGTTTGCAGGTAAACAAACAGCCCCAAGCCATGGGCAGGGTGAACTGGAAACCAGTGATGCGTTGGTTCCTGTCTTTAAGGCATCCTTTGACTCTTCCTTCAGTCAGGATGTCTCAGAGGTTGGGTGTCCCTTCTGAAAGATCCGCTGCTTCTAAGCTGTTTTCTCTCTTCCCTTCTCTGCAGTGCCAGAGTTAGCACTAGCTGAGAGCGCCTCCTTATAGCTGGGACGGTACCGCTAATTAGTGGTTTTTCAGAACTCTCTCCTTTGCTGTGGCAAAACAAAGATTCTGTAATTGGATCTGCTGTCATAAAAAAGTGAGAAGCTTTTCCGTCTGGTAGCAATAACTTGGTGGCTTTTGGAGCCTTTTCCAGGGACAAGAAATAGCAAAGCGTGTTTGCATCCCTCCTTTATATCTTTCCCACTTTGAGAGGCTGGTGGCAGCTGCCAGCGTTCTCCTGGGCGGGTTTTACTGCAGAAGGATGAAAACAAAAGCCCAGTACAAAGGACAATTTTGGGAGCAAGCACCTGCAGTGTAGCTCTGCAGCAGCCATACCTGCACCGTTACAGATGCCATCTTCCTGGGCTGCTGGAGTTCATTGCAGCAGGGTTTTGTTTTGGCTGTTGCAGCTGTGACAGAGGAAGAACTGTCCCAGGCCCTGGTTGATGGTGAGGAGATCACGGCCCCACCAGCCAGGAGGAGCGTGGAGAACGGTTGTCCCGAGGCCACTGAATCCAGTGCTGCTGAATCCACAACGGAGACCGAGAGTGAACTGCTGAACTTCAGTCTGGAGGAGACAAAGTGAGGGCTTGCTTGTGAGCTGTTAGGATTTCTGGGCTGAACTTGCGTGTAGCATGAAAGGACCCTGCCAGCCAACCCTGATACTCCACGGGCCAGGCCTGCAGCTGGTGCAAATTCCTGTTGTTCCAGTTACCCCGGTGGAGCTGTGCTGGTTTAATAGCACTTGTGGGTCTGGTTCTGTATCTGCAAAACAGGCTCTTCTGTAGGTGGGTACTTACTCTCAAGCATGTCAGCTGCATGTGCAGACAGAGATGGATCCTCTCTGAAGTGTGAGCTCTCCAGCCCATTCCTGCTTAGCTCTGCTTCTGTGGCACGCTTCAGCGCATGTCAGTGCTGTGGCACGTGTTGTTCAAGTGCAGTGTTCCAGGGTCTGCAGTCCCAGCTAGCATCGAGCCTGGGAATCTGTTGTCCCAGGTAGAGCTGGGAGCAGGCTCCTCGTGGCAGTGTGCTCGTTCCCATTTTATAGCTCTGAGGCTCTTCGTGTGGGAGTTTGGCTTGGGGTGTTGTGGTCTGTAGGCAGTGGTGGTGTGTGAGCAGATGTGCCTTGAGTCCTTCAGCTAGATACTTGCATGGTTGCCCATGAGTAGAAAGGATTGGCCTGGCAGAGTAAGGTTTTCCCAGCTGGTCATAATAACACTTGCTCTTCGTCCCCTCCTTTAGCAAAATTCGAGAGGAGCTTGGTATGAAGCCTGTTCCCAGGGATAAATTTTCCTCCTTTTCACCTCGAGAGACAGACTGCAACCGAAAGAAGAGAGTGAGTATCTTTAAAGCCCAAACTGCTTTTCATCTTAAGACATCATGCAACGTAAGGAAAGCCCGATGGGGTTTGTCCTCTTGGTCTGTCCGCACACGAGCACGTGTGTGGCCCTTCGCTGGGGTGGTGCGGAGAACGCGTGGTAGTTGGGCAGCGGCTGAAATGCAGCTGGCAGCCTGCCTGGCAGGCAGGAGGCTGCTGAATTGAAAGCTTAGGTGGTTCCTCAGCCCCGCTCCCTGGTGTAGCCTTGGCTGAACCTCATGGATCTTGGCTGTTCAGCTGGGAATTGCCGTCTGCTGGGCTCAGTGCCATCGCTTCAGTCGGCAGGGTGAGATCTAGACCACATTCTGCCTCATTTTGATATTAGTCTGCGATCTCTCTTTCGTTCATGTTTTAAATATACTTGAATGTGTTGGTTCACAGCACTGTGAGTACTGCAGGCTCTGGCTTTTGGGAAAAGAAAATATTAAACAAGGGGAGGTTCGGGTTGAACGTTGGGAAAAAGATTTTCCCTAGAAGGGCAGTTATTTAGAGAGGTTCCAGAATCTCTCCCTGGAGCTTTTCAAGACGTGGTTTGACAGAGCCGTGGTTTGGTGTTGGCAGTAGTTCTGCATCGGTGGAGGGGGTTGGGCTGGGGACCTTCAAGAGTCCCTTCCAGCTCGTGCTTAGGCGATTCTGCCAGTTCTTCTCATTCCTCAGATCAGAGGCTTCCTGTCCTCTCCCATCCTACACACGGTCACGCTGGAGAGGGAGGGCAGCTGCTCTTGAATGGGCCTTTCCTTACGGAAGCCAGTTGGGAGGGTGGCCAGGAGCCAGAGGCATGTGGGCAGGCTGCGTGGGACTGAGCGGACTGGTTTGTCCTGCATTCCACTTGGCCTCATCACATGCAGCCTCTGCCCATGTTTGCCCCGAGGGCTTGGTTGTTCTGTCCCTGTAGCTGCAGGTGTCTGCTGCAAACTGCTGCCAGTGGTGGTGGAGTTCCTAGAAAGAGCAGCTCTTTGAAAATCGCTGGCATTAACGTGCTTGTATAAAGCAGTGTCTGTCTCCTCCCGACAGAACAACGTCCTGAATGCCATCCTGCTTCTCATGAAGGAACTGGACGCCGAGGGTCTGGAGATCGTCCAGCAGACAGTGGGGAGGAGGCTCCAGGCCTTTCAGAAGAAGGAGCTGCAGGAGGAGTGACAGTGCCCGTTACAAACCTCCCTGGAGCACCAGCCAGCCCCGGCCCCGCAGCGCCGTTCTGCCCGCGCATGCCTGGCTGCAGCCAAAGCCCTGGTGTTTTCCCGCTGTGCTTTCCCTGCGGAGGGGCTGGGATGGGGTGCTGCTGGCTTCTGACATCACCCCTGGCTGTGCGCATCACGCTGGGGCTGGCAGCGCCTGACCCGGCGCTCGGGAGCTTTCCTGCTTGCGTAGCAGGCTCCATTAACATTTGTATCTCTTGTCGCTGCGATGGGAGCGGCGGGCAAATCGGCAAAGCAGAAGGGAGCAGGGCTGCAGCGAGAGGTGCTGCTGTGCCGCGCGGCCAAAGGGGGATGGCAAAGCCTGCTGATGGCTAGAAAGGTCGCTGCTCGTCAGTGGCTCCCTGTCAGACTAACCCTCGGCCAGCCTCTGCCTGTAGCAGACTCTAAAGGCAGTTTCTACGACAAAGCTGTGTTTTTGTGAAGTCTGGTGGGGAGACACTGCCTGAAATGTTTACCAAGAACTGTCTGGTGCAGACTGTGAAGGTCAATGTCAAATTTGTAATTTATCTTCAACTCCTGCCTTTTTCTGGTCCTGGTTAGCACATGTGGCAGCTGACTTGGTGGTCAGGCAGCCCAAAGAAAAGCTCGGTGCAGCCTAGGTGAAACAGAAATTACTCTCTCCCAGATCCTGAACGCTCAGCTGTGCCCTCACCCCTACGTGCCCCTGCAGGCATTAGAGCAGCTTAAGGAAACAGCGTCAGAGGTAAAAAGCCCCTGTGCATTCTGCAGTTAAGAGAAAATAAGCCAAGCATTACTGTCTGGTTAGTACAGGCATCAGGGGTGGCGTTTCTCTTTAACTGAAAAAAGCTGCATTTACTAAGACTTCATAGAGCCATTAAATACAAACTAAAACGTTGTGACGTACCAAATAAAACCAATTATCCCTCTAGGACGTGGAAGTTGTGGCTGGGGTTCTGCAAACATAGTGAGAACAACTGACTCTGGGCATTGCTCCATTATGTCTGGTTCACGGCCTGCATTGTTAGTCCTGCGGAGCAGGAGGAGGGCTGTGGGCCCCTGCACCTTCCCGCTTCACTGGACCCGGGAAATGGCTCACCCGCCTCTGGTGCTGGTTGCTGCTGCAGGGGCTGTTTTTCAAAGGCACTGTGCTATTTGGGAGCCTTCTTGCAGCCACAAGTCCACACCGAGCGCGGGAAGCGGACGAGATGGCGAGCAAAGCTCGCTTGCTTGTGCAGAGGTGCGCAGCCTGCCTGGGTGGGACAGCGGCCCCTGAGATACAGGACACGAGCTCTCCGTGCTGCTTGGCTGCGGACCCTGGTGCTGCGCAGGGCAGCGTGGCCTTTCCGTGTCCCCACTTTCCCTGTTTGTGAGGTATCTGAGCCCCCGCGTGCTGGGTCGCGCGGCCGGGAAGGAGCGAGCGCTCCTCGGGGATGGTGACGGCCGGTGGCCACAAGCCTGTTTACTTGACCTTGGTGGGAGGGGACAGAGTTTGACCCTCATCACTTGGGTGAAGATTCCTGATGCCTTTAACTCCTCCAGTGACCTTCTGCATGAAACACAGCTGTGTTTAAATGGCCAGTGTGATTTATAATACACCAGATTTTCCTTGACAGCCAAGGCCCGAGGGACTTACCCGTTATCTTGTTCGCCTGTTGCCCTTGTGCTGAGGGCAATTCCTCTCCCAGGCTGTCTCGACAGCCTGCTCAGTGGTAGAAGTTGTGCCTGTTCATGTTAGAGAACAGGGAAGCTGCCGTTTGGGCGTGCCAGACCCCCCCCCCCTCCCCAGCTTTGCTGGGAGGAGAGTGATCGGAGCAAGCGTCATCATTTCTCATCGAGGTTTGTTTGTGGTGAAGGTGGTTAATGGAGCAATTGCGTTGGCCTCAGGCTGCTCTGGTGCGGCTCCTCCCCTCTCCGCTGCAGAAGTTGGGCTGTTAATCCCCGACAGTACGACTGTCCCTGAGCAGAGCTTGCCGCCTACGTGCTGCGCTTGTCATACTTGGCTGCTGTGGGTGTTCCTGCTGGCAGCTGAGCTGCCCTTGATGCTCCCCACTGCTCCTTGCGGGGTCACCCCGCAGCATCCTGCCTGGGGGTAGGCTGGCCCCTTCAGCTCATGCCTCTTCAAGGGCCTGGCAGCCTGCCTTTGCTGCAGGATGCTGGTGGCTTTTTGCTCTGCCCTCTCTTTGGGGACAGGGAGAGGCTGGGCTGGATGTGCTGGCGAGCCTGGGTGCGCAGTTGCCACGTCCCCTCCTGCTTGACCTGGCAGGGCACGGGGTGGTTGCCCATCACGGGCTGTGCCTGTCTGTCTCCCCGCCAGGAATTTGGCACTCCAGGCTTTTTATTTTGGGTGGAAATGAGGTATTAGGGCTGCAGTGACCCCTGTCCCCAAGTTGCATCCAAACGTGCAGCTGGTCTGAGCGTGGGGACACCCCCTTCCCCATTCACACCCTAAACGTGGCTGCTGGAGGAGGGCTGCGGTGCCGTGCCAGCCCCTGCAGTGCCCTGCCTGCTGCCGAGCGCGCCAGGCAGGAGAAAACACGCCTGCCAGCTACGCCCGGGCACGAGGCTCCACCCGGGCCATGGCACAACCGTGTGGCTTTTCGGCGTGACCTGCTTTCACCCTGACCTGCCTCAGCGGGGGATATCGAGCGGTGAGGGCAGACATGTCCCAGTCATGGAAAACGCCAGCAGCTGTCTGCCTGCGGGCATGGATCCAGCACGACTTGTGTTCAGACCGTTCTCGGGGACTCTCGGAGGCTTGATGGGACAGGGACCACCACGGTGCGGTGTCTGTGGCTGATGGACGGTCTTGCTTGGGAGCTGGTTGGGGCTCCTTGAAAGCAGCACATGGGATGGTGGGAGAGCCCACCGCTCTCTGCCTGGCGTCCCCAGAGCAGATACTTGCCCAGGAAGAGCAGTGATGCTGCTTCCATCAGCAAGTAAAACACTATTTCTCCGTCTGTCCAGCTCTGGCAGGGAAGATACAATGATTATCATCATCTTCCAGAGCTTAAAACAAGTAACGTAGCCAGCTAGGGGAAAAGCACTGAAATCAAGGGGGACTTGTCACTTGGGGACAACTCCATGGGGAGGAAAAAAATAACTGCATATCTGACCCAAAAGACTGTGATGCATCCTTGTGCTGGCGACATCCCAGAGGCTGGAGCCGTCAGCTGAAAGCCCCAAGAGGAAAATGGCCTGGGAAAGGGGGTACAGGCAGCCGTCCGGCCTCGGCCAAGCGCGGCAGAGCTCAGCCAAGCCCGAGCACTGCAGGCGGGAGCCAGTGCGCTTGGCAGCTGCCCTGAGAAACTGCCTTAACAAACAAACACAGCGCCTTGATAAATCACTTCTGCGCTTTCTTTGAAGGTGGGAACCAAGCCATGGGAGAAGCAATTTTTCTCCAGGATTGCGAAGTCTGCCCGCAGAGGGATGCTGACCTAGCACCCGCCACAGCCCAGCCAGGGAGAGGCCGCCCGCAGTCCCACTCTCCCAGGCTTTGAGGACGCATGAAGCAGGGAAACGTCCTGGCCCAGCATCAACCTGGCCCCAGCAAACCATCTGGCTTTGCTCATTCCCATCCTAACCCCAGGTCTGCCCCCCCCATTCCTCCCCACGGGGACTCGGCGCGCAATGACCACTCTCCGGAGCGAGGCAGGTTTGGCTCCAGCGGGTTTTATCTCTAGAGGAGGAGAGCAGCGCCACGAATCATACAAGATTTGGGGGTTACAGAGCAGCGGTGAGATGATGGGCACGGCACCCGGGGCCGTGCGGTGACGGTCGCATCCAAGCATCATGCAAGGTGGCCGGGGAAGAGGGGCTGGCCAGGACCGGTGCTCTGCGCTGAGCCCTCGAGACACCCCACTGAGCAAACGCCGGGGGAGGATGGAGCTCTACCGGGGCTCATGGGGCAGCCAAAAGCCCCCGGGACCAGCCCCTACCTGCTGCAGGACGGCACCGCATCCCCCTCAGCTCCCCTCCTGCACGCAGGGCAGGCAACTAAAAGCAGCAGTTGGCTCAGGCGGTCAAGCCGCTAAATAAAGAATCAAGATACCCCACCATTAAATAATAGGAATAAACTCTTAAGGGATGATTAAGGGTCTGGGATGTGCAGCTGGGCTCTAGCAACACCTCTTGTCTGCATCTGCACAGGGACCAGACCCTGGACCAGCGATCTGGGGCAGGATTGTGCTGTTTTGGGAGCTGGGACCAGGCTCTGCCTGCTTCAAGGGGTCGATGGCAAAGCTACAGGGCTACTGAGAACAAGGGGGGACCCGGTGCTCCCCGAGCAGCACGTGGGGATGGAGAGGATGTGGAGAGGGGGCTACAGCTCAGGCTGGTGGGACTAGAAGCCCTTCTCGATGCTGAGTGTGCGGCGGGTGACATGCTCCATCTTCCCCGAGATATACTCGGTCAGGCTGATCTGGTAGTTGGCGAGCATCTTCAGCATCAGCCGCAGGTTCAGCCACCACTGCTCTTGGGGCAGCCTGTGCCTGTGCAGGGGGGGGACACGGCTCTCAAGTGACCCCAGGGACGGCCCAGGAAGGTCCGCCCAGGGCCTGATAAACCGCTGGGGCGTGGGAACTTACTCGAAATCGGTGACTTTCTTAAGCTCCGTCACGGGGCTGAAGGCCACCACCTTCTTCCTGAGCCCGATCACACAGGCAGAGTCGTCCGAGTTGGCAAACACACGCCCTGGGAGGGATACACAGCTGACCATGGCCACCTTCCAGGGGCTAAACGGAGCAGCAGGGGCTACCCAGTGCCACCAGCCACCCCCCATGGGACCCCCAGCCGTCAGCTCACCCTTGCAGTAGACCTCCTCCAGCTTCTCTGACATCCACAGCACCGCCTTCACTCCCAGCTTGGTCCCATAGTTGCGGTCAAAGGGGGTCGGGGCTCCCCCCTGGGGACAAAGAAATGGGCACATCAAGCCCACCCAGCTCTTGGGGACAGCAGTGGCCTGTGTGGTCCTGTCCCCTGTACCTGCTGGAGGTGGCCCAGGACGTTAATCCTGCAGTCGAAGATGCCTTTGCCCTCGGAGGAGTAGAGGTTGTAGAGGAACTCGGTGGTGTAGTGCTCATGGCACTTCTCGTTGCTGGAGGAGCAGAGGGAAGAGGTGGGGGGGCTGCTCCTTAATCTGGCATCCCCAGGGGGTTCCTCCATGCTCCTCTAAACACCTTTTTTTTTTTTTTTTCTGTTTTGTTCTCCCTGAGGCCCAGCGCCCCAGCCCATCTCCCCAGGATGGCCCCGGATGCATCCAGCGTAGAACTGTCCCCCTGGCCGAGCATGGCATCCCCAGGCAGGACGCCGTGCACCCACCGTGCCAAACCCCGCTGCACCCGGGAACCCCTCTCCAGCTGCGGGCAGAGCTCAGCTCCGCCCTTGCTCCCCACCACGGGGCTGGGTTTTTCAGCGAGTGTCCCCAGGGGCCCCCAACTCACCGCAGCACCAATCCTCTCTGGATATCTGTCTTCATTTTGTCGGTCAAGTGCTCCACATTGGCCTGCAAGATGAACGCCAGGATGCTGGCAGCCATCCTGGGTCCCTCTGGTCCTCTTGGTTGGACCCAAGTGCCACTAACAGCAACACAGCAGCTTCCCAGGCCTTGACCGTGTTCCTCCAAATCCTGCCCTGCCCCACAGCCCTCCCTTTCCCAGTTTTCCTTCTTATTTTACCCAAACGATGCTGCCAGAAAGCAGCTCCCGCCCTGTTCACCTTCAGGTCATGGATGGTGAAGGGATCTTCGTAGACGTAGGCGGCGTCAGCGCCCACCGCGATGCCGGTGACAGTCGACAGGTACCCGCAGTAGCCCCCCATCGTCTCCACGATGAAGACCCGGCGCTTGGTGCCTGAGGCCGACTGCTTGATGCGGTCACAACTCTGTGCCAGGAGAAAGGCAGCTCACACTAGGAAAACCCATTTTTGCTGCCTGGGATGGGATGTTGGTTCATTCCCGCCTGTCGAGGGGTGGAGCGGGACGGCCCCGCGAGCTGCGCCCTGCCCTGTTCCCCACCTCCATGGCCGCGTTGACGGCTGTGTCTGAGCCCAGGCTGAAGTCGGTCCCGGGGACGTTGTTGCTGATGGTGGCGGGGATGACGCACATGATGATGCAGAGCTCCTCGTACTGCCCACGGGCCTCCACCAGCTGCAGCACCCCCTCGTACGCCTGCAAGCAGCCGAGAGCTGGGGAGATGCTGGCCCCAGGGGATGGATCCACACCCCAAAAGGGATGGCCTGGGGGGCTGGTGTCGCCTGGGATGCCAACAGCCCGCCCTGGCCCCCACCGAAACAGGGCTGAGGGGTCCCCCGCACCTCAAACCCCCCAATGACCAGCAGCCCCTGGATGTTGAATTTCCGCACGTTCTCCACGATCTTTTCCATGCAGGTCTTGGGCAGCGTCCTGCGGTAGGGAAGGGGAGAAGAGACCACGGGGTGAGGACAGGGGGTCCCTGCAATCCCCCGGGGCAGCAGCGTCTCTTCCACTACGTCCCCCAGCCCCCCCGGGGCTGTGCTTACCGTTTGGTGCCCAGCATGGACCCGCCGCGTCCCAGCCAGCCTGCCACGTCGTGCCAGCCCACCTCACGGATCTGCAAGCAGCAGCGCTCGGTTTTGGGGTGGGGGAGCACCCCACCACCCCCCCTCCAAGCCCAAACTCATCCCTCTGGGAAACCCAGGCTCGCCGTTCCCCTTACCTGCCCCTTGGCCAAGCCCTCGAAGCCGTCGCTCACTGCATAGATGGTGTGTCCCTGGCAAATGCTGATCCGCACGGCTGATCTGACGGCAGCGTTCATGCCCGCGGCGGGGGCACCCACGTTCAGGATGGCCAGGCTGAAGGGGCTCTGTGGGGACAGGGATGGGGACAGCACTTGGGTGCGTGTCCCCAAGGCAGGGATGGTGTCCCCTGCCGCTCTCCAACCCTCCTCACCTTCTCCTGTGCTGGCTTCTGGTGCGCCAGAAGCTTGTAGATGTTCCAGTTGTTCTCAAAGCTCCTGCAAGGACAAGGCAGCATGGCCCCAAGGCGTGCCTGGACCCTGGGGAGGGGGGGGACGACCCTCCCCGGCTGCAGGAGCGGCTGGTTTTCCCCCAGGGAGAAGCCCCCATCCCAGCACCTCCTTTTGGCCACCCCATAGGGATATCTCCCCCCATCCCGGTCGCTGCTCCTCACCTCCCACGGAGCTGGATGGCCTCCTCAAACCTCTTCTCATCCATGGCCTTCTGCACATCCTTCGTCTTGGCAGGGGGAGAGATGCAGCACCGTGACCCCCACGCCTGCGGGGAGGGGAGCGGGACCCCCACCCAGGGGGCTTGGTGTGCCCGATCCCCGCCCCGGTACTCACCACCTGGACGCACTCCATGAGCGGCAGCCGCACCGACTGGTTCCCCGAGAGGCTCACCACGCAGGCGGGGGTGTCTGGCGTGGCCTCCAGCAGTGCCATCACCGCCTCCATCCCCATCTTGCTGCTCTGCGGAGCGAAAGGGACCCCCGCCACCCCGTGACACCTGGGCCACCCGTGCCAGCCGGGCGGGATGCTCCCCTGGGCTCGCACAGCAACACTCCCGCAGGCTTGGAAACCTTGCAGCTGCTTGACCGCCTGATTTACAGCCAGAGAGCTGCTGGTTTTATTTAAAAACCCGTGAAATTTGCAGCACATGAGGGGTAACGGGTGCATCACTCTGCCTGGCACAGCGGGGCCAAGCCTGTCTGAGCCTCCTCTCAGCCAGCAAGTCCTTTGCAACAGGCAGAGGGAAGGCAGGAGTGGGGTGCCCCAGCCGCCTGCTCCTTTCTGCAGGGTGACCCCCCCCTTCCCGTGTCCCCCCTCCCAAAACCTACCAGCACACGGTCAAAGGCTGAAGGGGTCCCTCCGCGCTGCACGTGGCCGAGGACGGTGACCCGCGTGTCGAAGCCCAAGCGTTGCACCACCAGCTGCGGAGCAGAGCAGACGTCACGCCGGGGACCCGCTGGCCACCGCGGGTGCCGGAGCGGGCGCCGGAGCGGGCGCTTACGTCCTTCACGTAGTTGGAAGAGATGGGTTTGCCGCTGCGGTCGATGGCGCCCTCGGCGATGATGATGATGTTGAGCCGCGACCCTCTGCTGCGCGTCTGGGTGTGAGGGGAAGAAAACAGCCGCCGCGGCTTAGCCAAAACTCACCGGCGGCCGCGTCTGAGCATCCTTTGCCCCCACTGGCTGTAGCCCGGAGAGGTGTGTGGCGGGGGTGGCTCAGGTTCTGGACGGCCGAGCCCCCGAGCCACCGCTGCCCCTGGCATGCAAGGGCTGGATTTGCACTCGGCTGAGTGCCCCGTTTCACAGGGACAATGGCGGGAGCTCCCGAAGCTTCGCAGGGGCCGGGCACTGGCTGCGGGGCTCAGCCCAGGTCCCTGTGGGGACCTTCCAGGGAGAAAAGGGGGACGGGACTGTAGGAAGCCCCCCTCACCTCCCCGAGCCTCTCGCACATGAGGTCCTCCCAGCCGTCCTCCGGAGGGGATTCGGGGATGAAGAGCCAGTCAGCGCCTGAAGCCAGGCCAGACACCAGCGCCAGGTACCTGGGGGGGACACGGCGGTGGCAGCACCGGCCCCAAAATGTGGCGTCCCGTCCCACCGATGGGCTTCCTCGCCCGCGGGGGCTTACCCACAGTGGCGGCCCATCACCTCCAGCACGAAGGTCCGCTGGTGGCTGCAAGGACACGGGTGGGAGGAGAAGGAAGGTGGGTGCGTACGCCCAGGGGGGGAGCGGTCAAGCCCCCAGCCCGCAGCCCCCAGCCCGCTCACCTCTGCGCCGTGGTGGTGATGGCGTCGATGACCTCCATGATGCGGTGCAGCGCTGAGTCGGTGCCGATGGTCATGTCAGTGCCGCAGAAATCGTTGTCGATGGAGCCCACCAGCCCCACGATGTTCAGGCGGCTGTTCTCCTGCGCCACCTCCTTGCTGATCTGCCCTGTTGGGGGGGCGGGGGGAGGATGGGACACACGGTTATTTTAGGGTGCTCCCATTCTCCCCCCAGCATCGGGCTGGATGCTGCGGAGCGGCAGAGGAGCCCAGCTCTCCCTGGGGGTCCTAGTGGGGCTGGGGGGGGGGGTCACACCCCTTGAATCACTCTACCCACCCAAGGGTTTTGGGAGGGGGGTTCACCCACCATCTTGGACCAGCTCCTCCAGCAGCTCGCCCCACTCGGAGCGGAAGATGTCGGCGCCCGTCAGGCTGCCGTCCCCGCCGATGACGCACAGGTTGGTGATGCCGTGCTCCACCAGGTTACGGGCAGCCCGCAGCCGGCCCGCGCGGGTGGTGAAGGCTTTGCAGCGGGCGCTGCCGATCACCGTCCCACCCTGGAGAGTAAAAAAATGGGGGGGGGGGACGACACACACAGCTCGTCACGCAGGTTTGGGGGAGTGGGATTTGGGGGTCCCGTGGCCCCACCGGTGATCCTCACCAGCTGGATGATGTTGGAGACGCTGAGCCAGTTGGCTTGCTTGATGTTGTCTCCCCCCTCCACCAGCCCCTCGTAGCCCTGCAGAGAAACGGGGAGCGGAGGTGAGGGGTGACCTGGCACGGGGTGGGGGGGGTGGTTTCCCCCCACCCACGACGGGGAGCGGAGGGGGGTCCACCAACCTCATAGATGAGGAAGACCTTGGCTCCCACGTATATCCCCATGCGGGTGACGGCGCGGACGGCGGCGTTCATCCCTGGAAAGGTGAGACGTGAGCTGGGGAGGCCCCACGGGACCCCGCGCCCCACAGGGTGACCCTGAAGTGTCCCCTCGAGCGGGGGGCACCCACACGGGCAGAGGCCGGGGAAACTCAGTGCACGGGTGGGAGCTGCGGATGAGCAACTGCCTGAGAGTGAGACGTATTAGAAATCGCTGCTTATCGGCGGGTGGGGGGGGGGCACCGTGGGGGTTCCCCCGTGGGTCCGTGACCTCTCACGGAGGGGGGTCCGTGGGGGGGATGGGGATGGGGAAGCGCCGCAGGTGGGACGCGCCGACCCTTCCCCCGTGGGGGGGGGGGAAACGGGAGCGGGGTGTGTGTCCGCCACCCGCCTCGCCGCTCCCCCGCCCCGGGCGCCCGGGGAGGAGCGAGGGCCGCGTCTCCGTTGCGCGCCCCGAGGCGCCGCGGACTCCGGCCCCGCCGCGCCCGCAGGGCCGGGCGGCCACGGCCACGCAGCGCCCCCGGGACGGGCCCGGGGCCGCGCCGCCCCCCGCCTCCTCCCGCCGGGCCCCACCTTGCGCGTCGCCGCCGCTGGTGAGGACGGCGATGGCCATGCCGGCCCCCGCCATCCGCAGCCGCTCCAGCTCCGCCGCCGCCATCGCTGCGCTCCCGGCACCGGCGCCGCCGGACACGCCCCCGCGGAGACACGCCCCCTAAAGGCCACGCCCCCTAAAGCCCACGCCCCCGCCAGGGCACGCCCGCTCCCGGCCAAGCCACGCCCCCCGCCGCGGGGCCACGCCCCTCCCCGCCGCCGGGCCGCGCCATACCGTGCCATACCGTGCCATGCTGTGCCATACCGTGCCATACCATGCCATACTGTGCCATACTGTGCCATGCTGTGCCATGCTGTGCCATACCGTGCCATACCGTGCCATGCTGTGCCATACCGTGCCATACTGTGCCATACCGTGCCATACCGTGCCATACCGTGCCATGCTGTGCCATGCTGTGCCATACCGTGCCATGCTGTGCCTTACCGTGCCATACTGTGCCATACGGCGCCATACCATGCCATACTGTGCCATACCGTGCCATACCACACCATACCACACCATACTGCGCCATGCTGTGCCATACTGCACCATACTGCACCATACTGTGCCATATCGTGCCATACTGTGCCATACCGCACCATACCATGCTGTACTGTGCCATACCATGCCATACTGCGCCCTACCCTGCCATACCACACCATACCATGCCACACTGTGCCATACTGCACCACGCCATGCCATACCACACCATACTGCACCATACCATGCCATACTGTGCCATACGATGCCACACTATGTCATACTGTGCCATACTGTGCCATACCATGCCATATCACGCCATACTGCACCATACCGTGCCATACCACGCCATACAGTGCCATACCACACCATACCATGCCATACCATGCCATACTGTGCCATACTGTGCCATACTGTGTCATACCATGCCATACTGCCCCATACTGTGCCATACTGTACCATACCATGCCATACTGCCCCATACTGTGCCATACTGTACCATACCATGCCATACCGTGCCATACCACGCCATACTGTGCTATACTGTGCCACGCTGTGCCATACATGCCATGCCACACCGCACCATACCGTGCCATACCGTGCCATACTGTGCTGTACCGTGCCATACTGCCCCATACAGTGTCATACTGTGTCATACCGTGCCATACCATGCCCTACTGCACCATACTGCACCACACCATGCCACACCATGCCATACTGTGCCATGGCAGGCAGGGTGGTGCTGGTACCTGCTGCCCTAGGCTGTGGTATGCTGTGCCAGCAGGGCGAGCTGGGTGTTTTAATATAGATTTCGTGGGTTTTTAATTTTAATCTATGATTATTTTAGGTGTAATTAAAAACCAAGCCTACGGAGCGAGCCCAGCCTGCAAGGCCGCTCCCCTCCATCCCTCCCTTCTCCTCTGCAGTGGTCCCCCACCGCTGTGTCCCTGCTGGCCTCCTGCATCGCCCCAGGGGAGCGGGGACGGGGCCTCTGCCCAGCCTATGGATGGGGAAACTGAGGCAGGTGCTGGCCACTCGCTCCCGCCGGCTGGAGCGGTGCCGTGTGGTCCTGCAGGCCCTGGGGTGAGCTTGGAGCCTCATCCCGCATCACCATCCCCAGGCGCTGCAGGGCCCGGCATGTCTGGCAGGGAAGGGGTGTGGGTGGCTTGGGCTAAGGAAATGGGAGAGACTTGGCCGGACTCCCACTCTCCTCCTCCCGCAGCCCCACCTCCCCGGTTCGGCTTAACTCCCTGCGTCAGACCATCGGTGGGGCCACCATTCCTGTCCCATCCCTGTCCCCACGATGCTCTGGTTGCTGCTGCTCTGCGGTGCCCTGGGCTGCGGGGCAGACCAGGCGGGTAAGGCGAGGACACGGTGGCGGTGGGGTTGGAGAGACTTGGGGTTGGCGTGGGGGACATACGGGGAGGGGACGGGGTGGTGGGTGATGTCTGGTGTCTCTCGCAGCCCCGCTTGCCTTCACCATGCTGCAACGGACCCGTGTCTCCAAAGGCAGCTCCGTCTTCTGGGGGAACGCCAGCCTGGACGGGCAGCTCAGCCATCTCCTGGAGGGGTTTAATGTCACCCAGGTGCTGCCGCTGGAGCCCCCGGATGCCTGGGCCAGGCGGCAGCAGGACGTGGCCACCTACCTGGTCTACTTTGGCCAGCTGGTGAAGCTCTTCAGCATGGAGAGGCCCATCAACTGTGAGTGGTACCCTTGGGGGACACAGGGATGGGGACGCATGGCCTGGTGGGGGGACAGGTCCCGCTGGGGAAGGGGAGCCCCCCCCTGCACTACTTGGGCACGGGGATGGCTCTTCAAGGGACTGCTGGGCAAAAGGACGGGGACACGGCTACCTGCAAAACCCTGCTCTGGGCAAAAGGAGCCTTTCTGCAGAGCTGGGAATTGTGGAGCCCACGCTGGGAGCAGGGCAGTGCTCAACCTCTTGCTGCCCCTTGGGAAAAGGGCTGGGGGCTGCAGCCTGGGGGGGTCGGTTGAGGTGTGGGCACCCTGCCTGCACCCCACTTGCATCCCACCTGCACTCTGCCTGCACCATGCAGCCTTTGCGGGGTGCTGACGGCGATGGTTTCACACCCCTGCCTGCATTGCTCCGCAAGCCTGCGTTATCCCTGATGTTCCTGCCCAGAGTTTGTTTTAACATCCTTGTCTTTGTTACCCCCAAACCAGTTTTGTCCCAGCTCTGTGTTTCTTTACCTGGCCCTTGGGGAGCACTTTCTCACCGCGGGGTCTCTGGCGTGAGCCCCATGTCTCCCCTCGCCCGGTGTCCCCGCGCTCCCTGTGCCGTGTCCTACCATGAGAGCGATGAATAGCTCGCTCTGCACCAAAAAACCACCCGTCTCTGTAAAACTGATGCTGGTGACGGCAATGGGCTGCTGAGGGTGGGAGCGTGCTGACCCCGGGCCCCTCCCTCTGTCCCCACAGACACCCAGATGCTGTGCTGCCACCTGGGCTGCCGCCTCTTCCCCGACGGCACGGCCCACAGCTTCTACGAGGTGACCCTCAACGGGACGGCTTTCCTCAGCTTCCACGTCCCCAACGCCACCTGGCAGCGGCGCTGGCCTGGCAAGGACGCGGTGGCCACCTTTGCCGAGAGGGAGCTGATGAAGTACCCCAAGACCACCCAGGACCTCCAGCATTTCCTCAACACCACCTGCGTTGGCATCCTGCGGGCTCAGAGCGCCAGGACAGGTCCGTGCCGGGGCTGGGGGGGGGCGGTGACACGCGGTGGCACGGTGGGGGTGACCGCCATCGTCACCTCCATCCCTCTCACCTCTTGCAGGGAAACAGAGCAGCCGGTCGCATGCCCCGCTGGTGCTGGGCCTGATCCTGGGGATCTTTGCCTTGCTGGGCATGGCCGTGGGGATCTTCTTGTGCACGGGAGGGAGCTGCTAACGGATCCGGCAGCTGTCCCACGTCACCCCATGGAGGCAGGGGATGGACCCATCGTCACCCTGTGGAGCAGGGACCGAGCCTGCGCCTCACAAGAGATAACATCTCCCCAGCACCGCAGGCTTTGCTCCCAAAGGATGCTGGTGGCTTCCCTGCCCGGTCCCAGCTGGGGTGACCCCCCCAGCAGCAGCACCCTGCTCTGGGGACGGCCCCCACGCTGGGCTGGCACAGCGCACCGAGACTTAACGCAGAAATACACTTGGCACAGATGGAAAAAATGGGGAAGGGGGGTGGGGTGGGGGGAAAGTGGCAGGAGAAACAGCCAAGAAAGGGTTAAAAGGATGGCATTGAAGCCCACATTTATCCCTGTTCCAGTGGGGATAAATGCGCAGGAGGGAGGATGTCACACCTTTGTGGCACTGCTTTGAGATGTTCTGTAAATAAAACCACCTGTCAGCTCTCACAGCGCATTTGGTTGCTCTCATATTTCCCCACACCCCCCCCCGCCCCCCGGCAGCACGGATGTGGGGCTGCAGATCCATCCTGGGGGGCAGGCACAGGGGCAGCCCCAGTTGCTGGTGCTCCTGGGGGTTGCCAGCCCCTGCGTCAGCCCCAGGCCACGCACCGTGTTTGCAAAGCCTCTGGAGAGAGGCTGGTAGGGTTTGCGCCTCCCGAGCTCATTTCAATCTGTCCGCAGCTTTGGTTGGACTCAATTAAGTTATTTTTCCAATGGCCGACTGGTGACGCTTCATTTATTTTTCATTTCCTCATCTTTGTGCGAGGCGCTACGGTCGAGTACAGACAGCTGTAACGGTTTTTCTGAGCAGATTAACACGTTCACTGTTCTCCCCTAAGGGTGCTGCCGGGAGGGATGCGGGAGCGGGGGGACACTGGGCGAGGGGCAGGGCAGGTGTGGGGCGATGCGCTGGGGACCCCAAGACCGGAAACTGCTCCCCAAGGGCCGGCTAAAGAAATGCAGAGCTGTACCACTAGTGCTGTCCAACAGCATTCGTTGCTTTATTTGCCTTTTGTGCAAGCTCAATCCGAGCTAAAACAGGCCCTTTGATTGCTTAGACTTCAGTTATATTATTAATAAATTCTTGGCTGCGTTTCTCTTTTGCCCATAAAACGACACCCCTCTTGTCTCTGCTGCCCCGAGGGCAGGAAGGGCTGGGGATTAGCCAGGAGCTGGCTTGGACTATGGAAAGAGGGGACAGCGCAGGAGCAAGGAGCTTTCCTGGGTTAATTTCCAGCTTGTTCCTTCCTAAATATCCTTCCCTGCAGCTCAAAGCAAGAAAGAAAGGGTGGACAGGGGGGGAAGATGGGAAAAAGAGAATTAGGACAGAAAGGGGATGGAGGAAGAGGTCTCCAAAGACCACATCTCATCACCTTGGCCCCCAGCCACCCCCCTCGCAGCCCCCGCCTCCACCAGGCTCTCAGGGCAGGGGCTGGGATGCTCCCCACCCTTCAGTGGGCTCCTTTGCAAAAGGGAGAGGGCAGCCAAGAGGCCAGAGGATCCAAAATGACAACGCTGAGGCACGTCAACATCATTGCTCAGCTTCTAAAGAAGTGCCCTTGGTGGGAGCTCTGCCGCAGGCATCAGGGGCATCAGGGGACGCGAGGCTGACGGGGAAGGTCAAGCGCAGTAGGCTTGCTCCTCACAAAGGGGTAAACACGCTTGTAGCGGGGAGAAACTGCTGCGTTGGCAGCGCTGCTTCGGCTTTTGGGTGTGGGGCATCTCCGCTGCCTGCGCACGGAGGCAGATGTTGCACCGGGAGGGGGGGGGGGGGGCGGGCGCAGATCCCCTGGAGCGATTCTGCCAGCGAGGCCTCGGGGGCTGCACCTCCCAGGAGTCATGGCCTGAGGTTGGGAAGGTGCTGTTGGACACAGGTTGGAGAAACCGGGGAGGTCTGAAACAGGGCTTGTTTTGCTCCGTGCTTCTGAAACGTGTCATCTTTTGGACACATGAGGAAGCGTCCACTTTAAACAGCTCTGGAAAAGGCTTTTTGCTGCCCCCAGGCCCCCCCCGTTGCATGTCAGTCACAGCAGGAGAGCGTGCTAGAAAGGAGCCAACTCTGCTGCTGGTCTCTCGAGTCTCTGCCAGCGATCACAAGGGGATGGGGCAGCGCCCAGCAGCGGGGCTCCCCCTGAAACTGCAGGATCCTGCACAACAGCCTCATCCTGAACCATGCCCACGGGCAACGCACCCAACGCTGCCACCCCCCAGCCCAGGGCCACCTCCCTGGTGGTGACCAGCATCTGCGCCCAATGGGGGCACAGTGGCCAAGAGCAGAGGGGCTATGGCAATAGCATCCACCCCCAGAATTTCTCTTTCTCATCCCAAAACCCCAAACTCCCTCATCACAGGGCCACCAAGGTGTAGTATGTGGCGGCCACGGGGCCATGCTGGGGTCCCTCCCCACCACCGCTCCAGCATGTACCATCTGTCCGCAGCTGGTAGCCACATCCATGGCTGATCCTCTCCCAAATTTGGTTGTTCTTCCACCCTTGCTTGCAGCTTGGGACAGGCGCCAATGCTTAACCACATATCCTGTCAACACAGGGTTGTTTGCAATTTGCTCCTTGTTTTTTTTTTTTTTTTTTGTTTGGGGTTTGTTTTGTTGGGTTTTTTTTGCAAGAGGGTGAACAAACGCACATGCAGACCTTTGGAGGCTTTAACTAACTCCTCTACACAGTGTCTCCCCCAAAACAAACCATCCCAGGCGCCTGCACCGCTCACCCTCTGAGGCTTTGCTCTCCATGCGCCGCTCGGTTTCCATTACTCAGCTCTGCTATCGCTGGTTTAGATAAGGGTTCAGATAAAACACCCAGCCTTGAACCTTGGCATCGTCTTAACTCACTGGAGCAACGTGCTAGGAACCGGCTTTGCCCATGGGTGCTTCAGCTGGGTCCCCCCACTGCCTTTCAGACATCAGCTCGCCCCACAAGGTCGCTGTCCCCGGCCGTGTCCTTCGGGAGCCTCCAGCTGCTGGCACAGCATCCTTGGCTCCGAGTCTGGTCTGGCAACCGCCGTGCCCTGCCCAGCCCCAGGGGCTGGTCGGCTCCAAGAGCTGCTCTTGTGCCTGCTTGGGTGGGGATGGGGAAGGCAGGAGCCGGGGGAAAGAGAAAAAAAAAAAAAAAAAAAAAAAAAAAGTGGCTTATGAGGAAAAGGGATAGCACCAGATTTACGTCTGGAAGGGATTATTCCTGTAAACAAGCCTTACGCACTCAGTGCCTGCGCTGGTGTCATCATTGCTTTTCTGAACTACAGCTCCATTCTTCTGAATTCCCCCCAGGGTCACATTGTCACAGCCCCACATTTTCATTTTGGGTGTCACCAGCCTTAGGGCATCATTTTTAACCCAGGGGCTGCACGGGGGTGAGGGGATTTGCAACGTGCACAGCCTCCAGCCAGCCCTCCCTGAGCAAGGGATGCTTTTTGGTTTTTTTGGGCAACATCGTTTTAGAAGTAGAAGCTGTTGGGTATCTGCTTTTTAGCAACCTCCTGCTCCCACACAAGAGCGGGCAGGTTCTTGGCAATATTAACCAGCAGAGGAAAGGGCTGTGCTGGTGAGCCCCTCCTCCAGGGCGCACGGGTGCCCAGGAGCCATCGCTGCCCTCTTCCCTTTCCTCTCACCTCCCAACTCAGCTCCTGACACAGCCTGAGGAAGCAGGAGGAGAAAGCTGGCTGCCGGCCACAGTCAACACCAAGCGGGGCTCCAGGGCAGCGGGGGTGAAGGGAGGCTTCTGGGCAGCAGGATGCCACCAGCGAGTGCCACCACACCTCCTGCCCTGCCCCAACCGGGCTGTCCCCTCCCTGGGGACAGCTGCAGTCTAAGCAAGCCACCCCTTGCGAGATGCTCCACTGCTGCTCCTGCAATGCTGCTCGTCAGCCCAGCAGCACAGATGGAATGAAAGGGCTCAAACAAATGAATTTCTGACAATTATTAAGACTGTGATGTGAGTCGCTGCTAATAAAGAATACCTGCTTAACAGTTATCTTCGATTCTGACTGTTAATTTCTTTGTTTCACTATCTACAAATCCCATTAAAGATTCCAAGGAATCATTGCTTCACCTTCCCTTCCCAGCCAGAGGCCCCCACAGGCTCCATCTGAACAGATGTATTCAGGAACGCTGCAAATCTGTGTGTTTTCAGAGGAATTTTCTCCTGGCAGCAGTCACTTCTGCCCTCCTATCTCCACTGCCTGTCTTTTGGAAGTAGAAAAGTTTAGATATAGATAAGTACTTTAAAATAACAAGCTCTTTGGAAAAAAAACAACCAAGGCCGCCCGCACTGTACTTGCAGAGGTTTCCATGGAATAGAAACCACTGTTTGGGAACACTTTCACCCCCGGCCCGGACACGGGGAGGAGGGGATGCTCTGTCCCAGCAGTGCTGTGACGAGAAAGACGACAGCAGCAGCCCTCTGCATGGCTGAAGCCATCGGGAACAAACCACCCCCTTGGGCCAGACTGCTCCCCAGGACCCACGTCCCTAACGCTGAAGCTCCTGTGTGCAGCCCCAAAACTTCGCCATCTGCTCTGGGATGGGCAATGTGGGTTTTAAGATGCAGCAAGCCCAGACTGCAGAGGGACAGAAGCGGGACAAGGCTGCCAGGGCACGCTGCTTTCTGGAAAAGCAGATCTGAACGCTGTTTTCACCCCCATCATCTACCTGCTAGGGAGTCCTCACCCCGCCTGCTCCTTCAGCTCTCCTGGGATGGCGGGGTAACAGAGCACTGACAGAGGCAATGAGATCTTAAAATAAGCCTGTGGTGAGACCCTGGAGGAACACACACAACTTCTGGAAGTGATCAAAACCATTCGCTTCGGAAATAAATCAGGGTCCTGTTAGCCAGGCAAGGACCATGTGCTTGTTTAAACACCCCCTTCGAAAACAGCAAGGGCTTCTAGAAATATGTTTCAAGGATAAGTACTTTGCTAGAAGAATTGAACAACATGCCTATATCTAAACCCTCAACAATCCTTGACTTGTGCAAGGATTTAGGGTAAAAGGGAACTAGGAAATTAGGTTTATTTTTTTATTTATTTGATCCAATTTTTGAGCAACAGCATTGCTTAGAGGGGGCTATGCATTACAGGATTCCCAGCTCAGAGGTTCCCACCTTCAGGACGTTTGCTTGGTCCCCAAGCAAGAAGCAATGTGAAGATCTAAGCCCTCCAAGAAGCATTTATATGACATACAGTGTGCATGGACTCCTCTGGCTCACTCACACCAGCTAAACGTTACTGAAATGTCACAGGATGTCACAGACACTGAAGAGCCTCCACATCCCCCTGGCCAGACACCCTGCAGCCCTTGGAGGACAAATACCTCCCCTGCCATGATCCTAGAAGCAGCACAACTTTCCTCAGGCAAACAGACCAAAACCAAACCAAGCGCAAATGTTTGAACCAGACCCTCATAAGCACTAGTGTACGCTGCTGTCTGCAGGGCAACCCTGAAAGCTCCGTCTGCAGGTGGGAAAGGCAGCAGACCCTGGCTCTACACACACCCCACAGTAGTGGGGGAAGAGGAAGACGGAAGGAAGCAGGGTTGCTTGGTATGATTCAGGGCTTTCTGTGTGTTTCTTCTCATGCTTGTAAGAGCTGGGGCTTTGCAGCTATTGTTGCTGTTCTACACAGCACCGGCCTCTCAGTAGTACTGACCAACAATGAAAAACAACTAACCAAACGACAGGAAGGAAAAGGATTAGCAGGGAGAGGAAAAGCAGCAGCAGGAACAAGTGTCTGAAATAAATACAATGCCTGCTGCTAGGGGTGCAGGTAGGAAAGGTTACACCACCTTCTCCTGCGGAGAAGTTGAGACTTTGGTGTGGAGTCCTGGCTTTGTGGTTTTATTGCTACAGGCAAGCACTGGCAGCACGGTTGTGTGCAGGTGGAATAGGGAGGCAGGCAACCAAACAGACCCTCGAGGGGCTGAGATAAAATGAACCAACCCCACGCACAGGGATACTGGAAGGAGAGTTTCTTTGACATCCAGGGTTCCTCAGAAATCTAAGCTAAGGGGGAAAGCAGGGACAGAGCTGTCTGACCTCTGCAAAGAGCCAGTCATCAAATGGGCAGATGCCTGAAGTAGCAGCCTCACCTGGGATTAACAATTTACATTTACAGATTTTGAGGAAGACAAGCATTGAGACACAGGGTTTGGCATCCCAGGTTTGTCTTGCTCCCCTCTCTCAGTTGTTCCTGAAGACCCCGCTTTGCTCTGCCAAGGCAAATGTACAAAGGGTCCAACAGGAAGCCTTCCCAGTGCTGCTGCTTCCACTGCGTCAGCTCCCACTGGAGTTTAAGGGTTGGGTGGGACATTGCTAGACCAAGGGCAGCACACAAGGGCAGAGCCAGAGCTGCTCTCCACCTCTCCGAGCTCAGATCTGAGCTAAAGTAATGAAGAAAAAACAAACAACAAAAAAACCAAACAAAAAAACCCCCCTGAATCTCCTGCTGCTGCTCCCCAGCAAACATTTCTGTGTAGAAAAAACAGATCCCATCCACTTCCCAGGCCGAGGATGAGGTGTAAGGCAGCAGCTGTAAGGATCCCACTTTATTAGCCCCTAAGAGCCCAGAAGGAAGGAGCAGAATGTCCTACACAAATAACTGACTAATTTCTCTTGCTGCCTACGTCCCTGTCAGTGAAGCACAAGTCTGACACAGGCACCTCTGAGGAATTGTTTAGCTACCACTCCTGAAGAACACGTGGAGATGAGTCTCTGATGGGGATACTTAAAGCAGCTGGGTCTTCGGAGACCAGAGCACAGGTACCTCCCTGCCACATTACCAGGCCCTCAGTTCAAACAAAGCAGCTGCAGAGCTTTTGCTGGTATTTGCAGCTGTGGTTTTACCCTTTACAGCAGCTCACATCACTGAAGGGACCATTCCTTGTTAGACCAACTACTTGCAGCTGTCCCAGGGCAAGGGCTGCTGAAATACATAACCAGGCAGTTTTTGCCATTCCAACTCACAACACCTTTATTTCTGTGCTGTTAGCTTCACCCGTCCTCACAGAGGACAGAGTGCAGGAGGTAAGTGAACTCTTCCAGACAAGTTGTTGGTTACATTTAGGGGCAATGAGGAAGAACCAAGGCCACAAGGAACCATTCCTATTATTTTCCAAAATCCCACCATGAAAGTCTGCGGAGTCTTTGTTAAGCTGTTGTGACTTCAAATTTAAAACCAAGCATTAACTTTTGGGACAAGAGGATTACCTGGTAGTTAAAGAGAGTCCACAGGAGCCTTAAGAGTCACTATTCCCCTGCTTTTCCACCATACGTGGGGACCATAAAGGCTCTCCTGCCAGTCCACTCCCAACAGCACCTGTACTCCAGCCCCAGAAAAACAGACTCTGGGCTCAGAGGGGAAGGGGAGGATGGCCTGGGAATAAAAAAACCCCCAAACAACAGAAACTTGGAAGAGACTGACACAAAGGACATAAAAAGCAGGAGAAGCTATGAAAATATGTTGAGATGGTCAAGAAAAGTCACATCAAAATATATTTAAAAACCAGAAATTCCAATCTGCATGGAATTTAAGACGCCTTCCCCCACCTTTTTTTTTTTTCCTGCTCAAGGAGTCTTTGTTGTTCCAGGACGTGGAACGTAATAGGCAGCACCAGTTATGTCCTGAAAAGGGTAGTATTTCCCCCAACTCGTCTGAGCACTTCCACCATTTACAAAGAAAAAAATTATATATACCTCAACAATTGCCCCACCCTCCCTCTTTTCCATTCTACAGTGGGCAGGAGAAAAGACTGCAAACAAATCTGACTTTTCATTTTCAGTTAAGTCCAATTTTTCCACACATCAATATCCCTGCAATCCATTGTACACCTTCTGCACGGATCCTTGTTTCAACAGCTGTTTGAGACCTGTAAGAGAAAGGAAAGCGTTACTGCACAGCACAAACAGGAGGGGGACTCTGCATTTGCTGTTCCTGCTGCATTTACACATCTGGCTCGCAGGTCCCGTGGCACCAGCTTTTCAAGGCTGAGCCCACATATCTGAATAATGCAAACCCTGGTACTCTAAGAGCATCAGGAAAAAAAAAAAAAAAAAAAAAAAAAAAAAGGAAAAATCCCCCCAAACCCAGTGGTGTGACATCTTTACTCCTGCTCCTTCAGCAATCCTACAAGGAGAAACAGGACTGAGGTTAGTGATGCTGTAAGTGCTTTCATGCACTCCTGGGATCACACAAGGCCTGTGGTTCCAAGGAGAAAGCCTCCTCTGCTAGAAACTCAAAGCCCAGCACACCACCTCAGGATCCTCACAGCTCCATAACGGATAAAGTTGACACTCAGGGATCCTTTGTTGTTGGAAGCTGACAACAATTTTGGCATCTTAAGTACAAACGGAACAACAAACTGCTTGCTGAGTATTTCCAGAGTCTAATTCCTCTAACTCATGTGCCCAGGCTTTCTCTACAGCTCAAGAGAAATCTGCTAGCAGCAAGTTTGGGAGGGTTATGCTTGAGCCCTTTTGGACTTGGCAGCTGCAGAAACCCACATGAGTAATTAGAAAGCAGAAGTTTTCACACTGGTATGTGGTGCCTGGGGACACTACTGACCACTAGAAGTAGTCCCTGAAGGCAAAAAGAGAAGTAAACTTGTTATCTGTGGGCTTAAGTATCTGAAGGCCTGAAAATACCAAGCTTTTTTTGAAACTCACTGTTTCCCAAAGGACTCTAGATGACTTTTCAAATACCATCTTCCCCACCCCTGAAAGCCCATTCATAAAACATTTCAAAGAACTGACTGCTCTGAAGTCCTGTCGGTATCAAATTCTTACCAGAACAGAATAAGAGAAGAGTGAGTCAGCCCTTAAAACCATAATAGCTCATCTACTGGGATCAGCACGTTCAGGGCAAGACTGGCAGGTCTTCACTGCTACTTAAAAGGGCAAGTCCACACAAAACAGAGGAAGCGGACGGGCAAGAATAGATGTGTCACACTTTTTCCAGAGATAATCAGAGGGGACTCCCTCTTTTAAAGTCAGCCTGGTCACACACTGCCCGGACTCCCACTGCCCTGGCCATGGGGCCCCTCAGGGCATGGCAGTATCTCTGCTCTGACCAGCACCAGAAACCACTGAGCCTGAGGAGGAGCTGTCAGGACCCAAAACAGAGAGGAAAACTTCCCATGCCATGGGTAACTTTCAAATAATAAAAATTAAGCTAAACCAATATAATTTTGCTGTTGGATATCTCCAAAACAGCATCAGTCTTGCAACAAAGCACACAAGCAGCTGGCTTGCACCTCAGCATGACAGAAGACAGGATCACAGCCCTGCCTCAGATCAGCTTGCTCTGCTGCTCCACTGAAGCCGGAGTCACGGTGTCATACTGTACGTGTTGGTACAACAGGTCACATTAGGCTACCAAGAAAATAACACTGTAGTTGTTAACTTTAAGTGAGGTAACAGGCATGGTAAGGGAGGATCAGTAATTAAATCAACCAATTTACTTGTACAGAAAGACCCCCCCAACCTTTCAGGCACTCAAGACCTTTTTCACAAAATCCAGATAAAAGAGATTATGTCTCCCTATAAACCTTGTCCTGCTTGTCTACTTTTAAATCATTCTGGCTACAAGTAACTACTGTCCTTCAAGAGCAGTGTCACAGTAGCTCTGTTAAAATACTGGAAAACTGTCCTAGAAGTAGTACCTGGAACTGAGATGGCTCTCTGCCAGGCAAGAAATATTCATGCTTCTTGCTCGCTGGCCAGCGAATCCTGAACTCTTTTCTACATTCAGAAATATCCTCAACAGCAAAGTGAGCCCCTATACAGGAGCTGCTAATTGTTAAGGATCAGTCATTTTCCAGGGGAGTGCAAGGCAAGTTCACTTCCCCTCCACAGCCAAAGGAGGCCCAGAGACACTTCCTGGCTGATGGGCAAGAGGATGTGCCTCCTGGACGTGTAGTTCTTTGAAAGGAAGGATATAGCTGGAGAAAGGTGTGCTCCAGTAACCCTGAAAAAAGTGGGATTTGCACCATTCCTGTACCTTGTTTCCTGCTAGCTACCTCTAGGCAGCTGCCTGCTGGCCTGGATATCCTCATTAGTGCACAGGATATTTCAACGCATATCTGATGTTCAATAAGGAATTCCAGCCAGGAATCCTGACATTTGGTGTTACTGCACCTCAGGCATTTTTTACTAGGGCCAACTCTGAGATTTTTCTGATGCCACCAACAGGTGACAGGTTACAACACAACCTGGGCCACTTTGCTGTCTGCTGTTGGTCTCTGAGCACTTCAGAACTAAAGTATGGGATCCAAAGCTCCAAAACAGACAATAAACAAGTGTCACGAGAGACAAATGAGAGATATATCGAAGAGAAAGTCATCTCCGATCAACAGGCAATAAATTCCCTGATGTCACACTGGCAGGAAAGCAGGCATATTATTTCTCTGACTAAAGCTTAGACTGACCAGAGCGGTGCTCTCGGAGTCAGAGTATTTTCTGACTGCCCCAGGAGCTGCACGTCTAGTTATGAGATAAGAAATCAGGACCACTGCCAGCAATAAGAAAAAAGGGATGTTTTGAATTCTGAAGCCTACAGTCTTCCTTTGAATGTGTACACTGAACTGCTGCCACATAACATGAATAGACCTATTCCCTCATAAAATCACTGGATATTTGGAGATACTCTAGCACACAGAAGTGCATCTGCCTGCCTACCCAGTCACCTTCCCCTGGGAAGCGTGGAATTGCTTTAGGAGGGAGTGGAACACCCAAAGGCCCCATGCCTGAACATGCTCATGCCAGTACCATCACCAATCTGTTCCCAGGATATCTGTAAAGGCACGCAAGCAATTTTGACAAAGACAAAGGCTTCTGTTGCTGCTCCTCGCCTGGTCTCTTCTAAACTGTCAAGAGCAACAGCTGGAATAACCTCACATCTGTTCAAGAGGTGCTGTCGCCTTACGAAGCTTCAAGAAGGGCAGCAGAGCCTGGAATGAGACTTCACACCGATGCAGTCGCTGTGCTCCACAGCCCTCACGGGGCACGGACACTTGTGACAAGCAGGAAAGCACAGGGGTCAAAGCACAAACCAGACACACTCAGAGCAGAGCCCTCACAGCCCAAAGAGCTGCAGAGAGCCACAGAACAGTCAACCCTGGAGCTGCAGCTACCAACCGGGCTCCAAGTGGCAGCCAGCAGTGTGGCCAACACAGCAGGAAGAGCCCTAGGGCTGAGGAAAAGCCCACCCAGGCCCTGGCTTCCCTCTACAAACTCAAAGGGTCCAGGAAAGCCACACATTTGCCTCATTCTACCAGGACAGCTGCCAGGATCTACTAAAACGGTGCCTTCAGAAGAAGAAAATACGATAGCCCTGACCAGCAGGAAGAAGTTCTGGGAGGTGAGGGTTTTTTAAAGAGCTGCACTGGTACATGCCAGGAACTTCTCTACCCCGTAGCAGTGGATGGGGCCCTTGATGCCTACTCTGATGCCCCATGCAAAGCAGCAGAACCTACTGCAGAGGCTGCTGAAGCAAAGAATAATTTCTGGCTAGGAGTATTGTATTTACCCTCCTGTCAACTTTAGGATTTCTACATGGTTCATCAAGTTTCCATTGGAGCAGATCTCTTCTACAAGATATCTGCATTGCACCCTTCTTCCCCATATGGCCACAAAGCACTTAGGGTAGAAGGAGATGTGGGGAGAAACAATCCTTCTCTTGATGCTGCATGACACACTCTACCCTTGATAGTAGAGGGATTTTCACAAGTCTTGTCTCCAAGAAAGTAGAAGCAGGGGCTGGAAAACCACTTGTGATCCCATTCCAGCAGAGGCAGAGCAGACAGAGGCTAAGCCCAGTAAGTCTTTCAGCTCAGACAGATGGCCAGCTACAAAACAAAGCACCTGCAAACTTGCCAAGTGCTACATCCCAGCAGTGGCACATCCCAACCTAATCTGGTTCCCTACAACTGAAGCTCACTTGCTTCAAAGGGAAACGGAAGTTAAGAGAGTTGGCTGATGCCCTGTGATTATGTTGTACAAAGGGCACAGGGAAAGGAGAGGCCCTCCTGACCGCTACAGGCCACTGGTTCAGTTGTGCCAGTTTCTTATCAGCTTTAGCGAGAGGTCTGTGCAGCCCGCTGCCATGACAGAGCTTCACCACACGCACCTTCCCGCTGTTCATTTGTCAGTTGCTCTTTGGGGAACTCCACATCAAATGTTATTATTAGTGAGCCTTTGATATTATTGTTATCAAAATTTGGAAGACCTTCTCCTTTCTTCCACAGTTTGGCCCCAGGTTTCGTAATTTTATCGCGAGCAACATGAACCTAGAGACAAAAGAAATTTCAGAACATTACTAGTATGTACCCCAATGCCCTTTCCAACCCACTGAAAAGCTTCAACTGATATTGATTCATTGCCAAAGTCAGTGATATTCAAGAGGTCCAAGCAGTATTACTGCCAGGACACAGGCCAGAACAAACACCCCCCCCATGACAGCACACACAGTAACTGCTGTGACAGCCTGGAACCGAGACCCATGCTGTGCACCCCTTGTACAGAGCCCGTTTTGGCTCCATGGGAACTGGTCTGAAAGGCTCTAGTAGAGGAGATACTGTATACAACCACCAGCTGCAGACACCCAGAGCAAGCCAAGCCCCAGCACAGGAGACCTGCAGTTAAATTTTGTTTACACACAGCAAGAAGACAAACTACTGCCTCACCTTGTGCCCATCCAAGTGGGCGATATCCATTTCAAAGCCTGTAAGTGCCTCGACCAGCGAGATTGTCACGTTTGTGTACAAGTCATCTCCTCTTCTTTCAAAGACTGGGTGCCTGTGGAAGTAAAAGACATTGGAACTTTTCTCCTTCCCCATAGGGGAAATGGGTCCTTTAGCTTCCTCCCCTCTATTTACGAATTTAGAGAATTCACAAATCAGAGAGGAAGTGAAGAATGAATGAACTTTAGCTTCGTTTTCCTGTGTAAGGTACGTACTACTAAACCTTTCTATTTCTAGGGCAATGAGTGGTGAGGCGTGTCAAGAAGTTGTGACTCATGCAACAATCTTCTTAGTAGTGCATTTCCTTATGATAGGGAGATAGTATGCTTATGGAAAAAGGAGATATTTCATGTGATTCACACAGGACCTACTAACGCGTGCCAGAATTTGAGCCACATAAAATAAAAGTGGAATTATCGCAGCGTCTTAAGTGGTGAATCCACCTACTCCAGCATCATCAGGGTTGAACATCCTGCACTGCTGTGTACCAGATCCCTGGCTGCATCAACTCTGCTGAAGGGCAAGTTACATGCTAGCCAAGCAGGCAACGCTGGCCAGAAAATTGCTTGCCAGCTTCCTTTTCAGTAACCAGAAAGAGCTGGTCTAACCAGGCCAGCTTAAGAGCTTTTTTACTTAAGAACTTACTTACTTAAGAACTTTTATTCGGAAGCGCAAATCACCTGGCTCCCCATCCACATGGGGTTCACCTGTGAAAAAGAAAAGTTCTGTTTAAAGGAGCTAGTTAGTAAAAACCTGAAGAAACAAGCAGCATATTAAACACAAAAGAGATGTGCAGCTCACATGTTAAAGTAAAAACCAACTAGCTGATCTTCACATGACTAAAACCCTGCTTACACATATCTGTTATTTAATAGTCTAGGACTTTCTGAGTATTGCCTCAATGAGCTCATACCTCTCCACTGTTCTGAAAGACTTGCCTGCATATTAATGATGTCCTTTACTTGTTGAAGGACTTCATCTCCTTGGGCAGAGGGGATTCCCTCACATACTCAAGCCTGGAACTGATGCTCCTGCTCCAAAGTAATCTGAAACATCAGATTTAGAGCTTTTTTTTTGTGTGTGCGCCCCCAGTACCAGCAAAGGGAGTGGAACTCAAGAGTTATCTAGACTTAGCAAAGAGTATGCTCCTGGATATCAGCAGCATTCAGAGGACACAGCACTTAAAACCACCTGTGCTGATCCAAATCAGGGCTTGGATACCATCACTACCATAAAGAGCAGCCCTGCATCACAGAAAAGCAGCAAGTCAAAGCTGAGCAGCAGGGCAGTGCCCAGAGACGTACCTTCACCAATGAAGGGATACTCCATACCATCCCTCACACCTGGCTCTATCTCCACTTCTAGTGTCCGCTCCTCATTCACAAGCCTGCAAAGGGGAAGAGCAAGCAAGCACTAAGTTTTCACCAGCAGGTGCTACCACCTACTGTTGAGTTACTGGGATAATGAGAACACCCACACAAATTAGCACGTACTTTCTCCTTGCTCACACCTCAAACAGGAGGGCAAGCGCTGCCTTTCTTGTGTGCTGATACTCATCTAATAAAGAAGGCAAAGTTAAGCTCCTAAATGCACTGTCAGCATCTGGATACGTGACTACAACGCAGTATTCCATGTCCAGCTCTTCCCAGATGGAAACTGGGGGCTTGCCTGACTCCGTTTATTCAGATTTACTTGTGGAACTTCCAGTATGAATGATTGTTAAAGGAATAAGAGGGTGAAAGAGCAAATCGGGGAGCTCTACATCTAATAGAGCTGGCTGTCTCTACTGTAAGAATAAAGGCTGGCTCCTTGGAAATAAGATTCCAAATTCCTCAGGTCGTACCGGTAGCACAGGCGCTTCCCTCCACCTAGTGGCAGGTTTTGAATAAACATCCATATAGCAGTAAAGAGCACGAAACTCACTTGACGTTTGGACATTCATCACAAACAACTTCTTGAGTCATCTGGAAACGTCCAGGTCCCAGCTGGGTGGTCCTCATCTCCTGTCGGCAATTGCATTTCCGTTTGCCAGGCGCCTGTCTTGCCACTGGCTTGTTCCTGACAACCTGCACGGAAGCAGAAGATACCATGATACCAGCACGCAGGCCAGCACTCCTGGGTCTCCACGAGAGTCTGGATTTCTCAAACAGCCTGAACATAATTTGGTTTTGTGTGCTGCCTCCACAGTAGCTCCAAACAGCCTCAGCAAAACATTCTGACAGGAGTTTTCACCTTGCATCTCTTGCTGATCACACATTAAATACCTGAAAAACTCTCCCCGACACCACTCTCACCATTTCCTTTCTTTTTCCTGCAAACCTTTCAAAACAGGAAAGGTAATGCTAGGATGAAACACCTCACACTTCGGTTATGATAGCTTCCTTGTCCCACACAACGGGCAAAATTATTTGGAGTTCCTCATTTACCCAGACACTCACCACACAAACTCAATCAACGCAAATTCTAGCATGCAGAATAGCAGGGATTGTCAGCACCAGAAATGTAGCTTGCTTAAAAAACCCCCCATAATTAAAGGCCACCATAAATTTGCCAATTATGTAATCCTGAAATTTGCAGCAACATGTTTGGCCTACGAAAAAATCCTCAACATGGTTTGGCAAGAATTGAAAAATGAATTTGAGGCTTATAAATGGGCCTTCAATACCACTAAGTTCTAGGGAGAGACGACTTACAACTTTTCCAAGTGGGCTACTGCAATAAAAAAAAGCTACAGCTAGTCACCAACAGCCAATAAATAAATTATGATCACAAGAAGCATCCCTTTATAGAGAAATTGCCAGATGGCAAAGATGAATAAATATATTATTTCTTCAGTTAACTCCTAGCAAATAGCATCACAACATCCTCCACTGTTACTGCCAGATACTGAGAAAAAGAGCATCTATTTCAGTTCTATTCTTTGGGAGAAGGTATTGTTCTGAGCAGTGGCCAGGCCAGGCATCTCAAACCTGAGAACACACTGGAGAGACCAACAGGCAAGCAGTTAAACTTACCTCTACAAAGTTTCCTGAATACACCTCCTCCAGTGTAACCTCCAGGTCCACGATGATGTCACTTCCCCGGGGAATGTTCCTGTCTTGTTGGCGAGGGTTACCTCCAAACATGAATCCAAAGTCCCCGAAGAAGCTGGAGTGAAGCACATCAATTAGTTCAGGAAGGAATTCCGATCAAATGAGGCTTTGATGGAGAGAGTCACCCGAGGCAGCAGCAACATGCTGCTTGGTAAATGCTTCTAGTCCCCTAGGGAACCACCTCCTCACAGTACCAAAGCACCATAGTAAATCCAGATACCTCTTCTTGCTCCTCCAGGACACAAGCTAATGCCTTCAAACAAAGTGGTCACTTTGAAAGAGTTTTCTGTACTAAAGAAATCAAGTTTTGGAGTGGGAGTTGAATGCCAACTCCTCAAAATCTGACCGCCACCTAAGGGAATTCTCTGTACTGCACTGCTGCTCAGCCAGCATCACCACCACAAGGTGCAAACTGAGTGATGCTCCGTCTCTGCCACTGCAAGTCAGTGCTAGTAGATTGGTTTTCAGTAATTTGAGGACAAGGGGGATGACAAAAAGCTTCCCAGCAAGTCTGCATATTTTTCCTCAAAGCAGACCAGCAGATGGTGTGAATTCTCATCCAGAAGGTTTACACGAGATGAGCAACCTCAGGAATTGTTAGTAAATAGTTAGCAAATCTGTGCTTCGCAGAACCAAAGGGGCCTTAAACAGAAAATCAGGTTCTGCCTGAGCAACATGCAAGTGCCTTCAGATTTTACTGATCCAAATTCTACAGTGGCTCTGAAGTGTAGTGTCAGTCACTACAGCATTACTTTGCAAAAGAAAAATGACCCCTGAAGCGCAGACATGATCTATGACAACAGGTCAAACATCAGTCACATACCAGATAACACAAGCAAGTTTGTACATGTTTAATGCAGCTGCAGCATCTTACAGATCATGCACGTTAGTGATGCAGCTTGTCAAGCGAGCAAGAGCAGCCCGTATGGGAAGACACCACTGACTCCTACTCACTGCTCTTAAACCAAGGACTGATGCAAGACGGACAACTGAAAACAGGCACATGGGATATCCACTGTAAATGTATGTCTCCAAATTATCAACTGTCACTTCAGATCAGTCCCTCTGGACTGGGTAAAAGACCTCAACATACAATTTGCTCACGTCAAGCGTCTGCATGAGCATCACAAAAATCAGAGCACCAACTGCAGAATAGCCTGAAGTGGTAAAATCTTACTGTGAGAAGATGTCTCCATGGGAGCTCTGGTGCCCATCCTTCAATCCCTCCTCACCATACGCATCGTACTGCTTCCTCTTCTCCTCATCTGACAGCACCTGGCAAAGGGATGTGAGCAGACAAGACATTCACCCACAGCCTAGCTGAGTTATTTAAACAAGGCTCCAAGAGAAAGCTCATCAGGACTCTTCACTGAGGGACAAACAGCAATGCTTTACGTTACAGAAACACTGGCTAGAACTTGCTTGCTGCACTGGACTAGAAAAGTTAAATATTTATCAGTTAAACCCATAAAAAGTACAGTTAGCTTATTAAACCAGCCAAAGCCACACAGGAAAATATAAACAATACTGAGTTTATATTAAGGATTAAAAAACAAATCTGGAGGAATGATTCAAATCAGTTCCTACAAAGCAGGACACACTGGGGGGGGGGGTGGGTGGAAATCACATACCACCACCCATTTCTCAGTTTGTTCTTCAACTACACAGAATGTTTATTTCTCTGGCTACTATTTCATAGCAATTAGCAGTGATGGCAAGTTTGGCTACCAAGCTGAACCTGCCAAATACGGTAACTCTGCACCAGTTTGAACGCTGGCCCTCATTCCTAATAGCAGCAAAAGTTAGAAGTAACTTCAGTACTGAGGCAGAAAAACACATCCCAACACACATGACTTTCAAGACTGTAAAGCTTCAATTTTAATTCCTAAGTATTGATCTTTGCTCTTTCCTCCCCCAGAGGCCCAGAAGTTTCCAGTCACGTTTAGTCTTCCTTCCCCTTCCTCCCCCTGTTGATCACCTTTGGGAAGGTTGAAATTGCCAGGTTAGCTTTCACACTGCTAGAGAGGTGGAAACAGGTGGAGAAGCTGGCTAAATGATGAAAAACAGCCTGAAATTGCAACCAATGATAAATGCTAGCAATGGGGGAAAAACCCAACAGTGTCTTTACTAGATTAATCTAGTAGGTAAGAGCTTAATTCTCCCTTTGCCGCTTCAGATTTTGCATTAAAACACATATTTCCTAGAACTGGGATAAGCTTTCCATTCTGTGATCTGTTGGTGTCAGAGGAAAATTCTTCTGGTAAATTACTGTGCAGTACTGACTACACCACGAGTAATAAAAAAAAAGGAATGAAGAACACAAAATATTTGCCTTTCCATTAATTTTCATCCTTTCTGCAGGCTGTTGGAGAACACAACTCCAAGAACACAATTTCAAGTACTGTGCAGAGACTTTGTGATTGTTACATCAGGTTGCCTCAAAAGCAAAGCAACTATAAGCTTAGAAAAACCCCCATGGAAACTTCATCACCAAACCATCCTGAGACTAATGACTATGCACAGAGGAGTCTCAGCTTGCTCACATGGGATCTGCCTCCTTTCTAACTGAATCAACTGCATTCAGACCACACAGCTGCAGGGTGGAAATCACTTAGGCTGTGAAAATGAAGGAGAGAGTAGCTTAATTAACCTATTTTCCCCACAATTTTTTTGGAAGACTTTACTATAGTCAGCTAGCCAAACCCTGAGCAGTGGTACTACTAACAGAGGCTGTTGCTTTATAGCAAAAAGCATCGTGGTTTAGGTTATAAGGGAAAAATAATTATAGCTCCATTTTGCCCAAAACAATCAAATCAGCACACTGCATCTCATAGCTAGTTTAGCAGAAGGATCTGGAAGCTTACTGGCTAAACAAAAAGAAAGACTGTGTAGGACATCAAAATGCTACTTCTTCCAAACCTATTTTAAAAACTCTATATGCCAATACTGGATTTCAATATCCTGATGCATCTCTCTTCAGCAAGAAGCACGTGAATGAAGACTTTGAAGGGAGGTTTCCTCGTTTAGTTTAATTTTCACCAGCACCCAGCAAAAGCACGTTGCATTCATGTTGTCTGTGTTAGCACTAGAACTCCACACTTGGTGTTGAACAAGGACACTGCTGTGCTTCAATAACACCCTGGTGAGGGGGAGGCAGACTCAGTCACTGCTCACAAAAGTTAACATTCAGCTATTCCTGCCACTACATCCCCTGCTGATTTGATTTTACAACCATTTTCTCCACAGTGTTTTTAATAGAAAGAGTACTCTCAATTGTTACTATGGCAAAGACTTAAATAAACTGGGACTCGGTGAAGAGGTAGAGAAATGCTTCCCATGCATAAAGCACTGTCAAATGTGACAAGATCCCAACTGACAGAAACAGCACCAAGCTCACAGCTTTGAAGTAAACTGCATGCATCAATCTTCAGATGCTGCAAATGACAGGTAACAAATACGTTCTTCTAGAAAAAAATTCTTTATGTTCACTGATCTCCCTGTGATAGTTCACCCAATTTATTTAAGAATTGCTAAGTCTGAACTAAAAAGAGGTCCCAGCTCTGATACAAAAATAAAGTTAATGCATTCCCCTTTGCTCAGAAAAAAACACATTCAAGCTGTTTCACTTCCTCATATATTTGCATATCTGAAGAGCAGAGGAGCATCAGGGATGGAAGCAGGAGCCACGTTACAGCTGCGGGCTGAGCAGCACCACCAGACTGCAGTGGGAACACAAACCCTCTCCTTCTGAAGCTCGACTCCTCAAAGAGGACACAAACCTCCCACCCAAACAGCCCACCAGTGCAGGCAAGCTCCTGGTGGCTGCTACAAATTCTTGCTGGTCACCTCAGGGGCCCTCTGCTCCATGGGGGATGGCAGGAGCAGATGGAAACCAACAGTGACAGAAGGGAAACAAAAAGGACAGAGAACATGCAAGAAACAGCTCCTATCACCCTGCCTAAATTGCGTTAACACGTATGTAAGTGGCAGAGAAAGTAGGCTTTGACTTAAAACACTTGGCTAATGAAATAATCTATATGTGATTTATCTAATGCACCGTGCTATTAGTAGCCGGTATCATTTGTATGTTACTATATTATCATGGAAACAACAGGAATCCTCACACGTATGTGACCCACAATTATTTTTCCCACCTTAGTGTCTTCTAAAAGGCAAACCGACCACCTTTCATCTCCTATCAGCTCAGCCTTACTCACATCCAGGCCTCATACAAACACTTGTTCTTGTACCAATGCTTATAGCTGATGCAACTATTTCTTTCTCAAAGAACTATTAATAAATACCACATAACTTTAAACTTGCTGTTTTCACTTTCTTCTGGCTAAGCGAGCTAAGGTCTTTTATTGTCCTCTGACAGAAGCAGCTCTCTAATCAACCTGGTAGCCTTGCTACCTTTGTTTTTTATTTGATAGAATGTCTGAATTTCAATACAGTAATAGGGGGAGGATGAATTGCACCTGCACCTTACAGAAAAGCCTTTACATTTCCTAGAAGCCCTCCTTTCTCATCGCCCTGAACGCTACAGGATGAAGCCTCACGAGACTCCCGGTTGGCCAAGCTCATTTTCATGCCCCTGGCATGTTTTACCACGAACCCCGTCCACCCTTCACAGCCTGGGAAGTGCCAGGAGGACTTAACGTTCTCCGAGTTCCTTACAACACGGTGCACAACTTCGCCCCTCTCCTTCCCCAACAGCTCCCCCAGGCCCTGCTACGCCCTGCCCTACGCCGCAGGGAGCAGTACCGCTCAGCAGCGTCCACGGAAGGGCGCGGGGCAGCGGGGGGGGGAACCCGCTGCCGCCGGCCTCACCTCGTAGGCAGCCCCCAGGTCCTGGAACTTCTCCTGAGCCCGAGGGTCGTCGGGGTTCCTGTCGGGATGGAGCTGCAGCGCCAGTTTCCGGTAGGCCTTCTTGATGTCCTTGATGGAGGCGCCGCGGGACACCCCCAGGATCTTGTAGAAGTCCCTCCTGCCGGGGGTGGGGGGGAAAGAGAGAAGGGAAGGTGAGCGGGGCCCCGTCAGCGCCGCGCAGGCGCGGGGGAGCGGCGGGGCAGGCCCAGCGCTGAGGCCGGCGGTCACAGGCCCGGCGGCGGCGCGGCCCGGCGCACTCACCCGGCGGCGGCCTCCCCGCAGAGGCAGAGCAGCAGCAGGCAGAGGCGGCCGAGCCAGCCGGGGGCCATGGCGCAGCGGCCGGGGCTGCCCGGGGGGTGGTGGAGGGTGGCGGGGAGCGGCGCTCTCCAGGCGGGTCCGCAGCGCCGCAGCCGCCCGCCCCGGCCCCGCCACCATTAGACGCGAAGCGGAGCCCGGCGGCGACCGCCGGCCAATGGGAGCGCGACGCGGCCCCGCGCGCTGCGTGCCGCCGGCCTATCGGCTGCGCACACTTCACCGCCGCCTCGGCGCCGCTGGCCAATCGTCTGCCAGGACGTCGGCGCTGAGCCCGCCGGACCAATTAGGGCTCAGGGCGTCACGCCGCGCCCTGCCCTATCGCTGCTCCAGGCCGCCCAGCAGCACGAGTTCTCCCGGCAGCAGCCAGTCAGAGCGCGCGTCGCTTATTCCCGCCTCCGCGCTGGTTCGAGCAGCCAATCGAAACCGGCTCCTCGGGGAGGGGGCGGACCCGCCGGAGTCCTCCACGGTGTGAGAGAAGGGCCCTCTCGTTGGTCCGCGGGGCTGCCGCTCTGTGCGGCGCCTTGGTGGGCACCGGAAGCGGGCAGCCGCGGTCGCCATGGAGGCGGCGGCCCCGGTGCGGCTGTGGGTGAAGACGGAGCCGTTCCTGGTGGGGGTCCTGCCCGTCCCGCCGCCCGCCCGCCTCGGTCCCCACTGCCTGCGGAAGATGGCGGCCTACGTCCGGGCGCGGGCGGCCGAGGGCTGCTTCCCGCGGCTGTCGTGGCCCCGCTGGCGGCACATCGCCTGCGGGAAGCTGCAGCTGGGCCGCGGCCTGGCCTGGCTCTACTTCGAGCTCTTCCACAGCCTCCTCCGGCGGGACCCGGCGCGCCGCCTCGAGTGGGCCGAGGCCGAGGCGGCCTGCGCCAGCGCCGACGAGCTGGAGCGGGAGCGGAGCAAGGCAGGAGCCCCATCCCGAGCCGGGCGGGCGTGGGGGGAGCCCAGCCCATCCTAACGCCTCTTTTTCTCCCCTCTTGGCTAGCTGTCGGTAGACACCCTGCAGTTCCTGCTGTTCCTGTACGTCCAACAGGTGAACAAGGTTTCTCTGCGAAGGTCTCTGATCGGGGAGGAGTGGCCCAGCCCCAGGACCAAGTCTCCCAGCCTGACTGGAAAATCTGCCAGCGAGAATAAGGTATTTGTGGCTGTAGGGTTCTTGTGTGGCCATGTGGGAAACAGCAAAGACCTGCCTTGAGGTGGATCAAAAAGTGGCTGGTTTGTTCCTGGGAGGGTGTAACCTGGCCTGTGGTAAAGTCTAAGCTACAGTCAAATTGGAGATATTTTGCTCAATAGTAAATGAAACAAAGTTGGTGTATTCTCTGCAGTTTTACCAGCAAAAGTTGTCTATGGGAATTTCCTAGAGTCTGAGACCAACTGTGCAAGTTCTTTCAGTGTCTTGGCAATTCTTTTAAGAAGCAGCTGCCTCTTTGATTTTCATATTAGTCAAACGGGAAGCTTATGTTGAGGCTGCTTTCTCATGATCCTCTGTAGAGTATTAGGATTCCAGGGTGGTCCTTAGCATTAAGTTATATTTCAGAGAGGGCAGTTGGTCAGCTGTAGATCAACCGTGTGGAAATGCTAATGTTTCCTTTTAAAATACTATCAAGTATTTTGAAAGGAGAGAAATGAGTCGGATGTATCAGGTGCAGCTTGTGGGCAGTGCTGTATTTGGGAGTGAATTACAGATTGGCAATGTCATTATAAAGGCCAGCTGCAAACCTCAGGGGATTTCTGTCATGACTGTGGTGCTGTGAGCTCTGTGAGCTAGCGAAATGTAGCTTGGGACAAGCTGAACTAATTAAAACCAGGAACTGGGTAACTTTATACTGAAAGATTTGAACAAATGAAAAAAGAAATGAGAGGAACTGACACAGGGCTGTGACTTGGGTGGTTGTGGAGCACCCAGTGTTATTTAAAAGCCGATGTTTTCTTTTAACTGTAGCCATTACGTAAAACTCTGGACAGGAAGGAGGTGTGTCTTGGCTGCCATTGTACCCCTCCCAAGGGTTTTGGTCCCGATGGGATTGGGTCTGTCTCCACTGGTGTTACTTTTCTCTATGCAATTGGGTGAGATTCCCCCAGCTTCAGCGATGCCTGACGTGAACTGTGCCCCCCGTTGAAATGGTGCAGCGAGGCTTGTCCGGTGCGGGAGGGTATCTGGGACAGCGCAGGGATCTCCAGCTGCTGGACACGATGCGCGCAGATGCTTGCTAAGCCCTTTTGGCTACAGCCCTCACGGATGATGAGGACAACATGTAATCACAGCTGTGTGTTGCTTGTTCTGCTCTTCACACGCCAGCAAAACTTGTCTTTATTAAGGTCTGCCATAATTCTAGTCTTGCGCTTTTTTTTTTTGGTCTGGAGCCCTTTAGAATTTGAACTAACGATTCTTTCAAAGGTTGTTTGGTTTATTGGCCCGCTTGCTGTGAAGAAATGACCCTCTGCTTTTTGCCCCGCAGTGCCTTGGAAGGCGGCACTGAATCATATCTGAAGGTCTGGAACAGAGGCAGCGATTTTCCAATAGAGCGGTTGCAAGACCTTGACTGTCAGTTATTGATTTGTTTCCTACCTTCCATTGCCAGTAACAGCTGCCTGAATTTGTGTGGGAAGGACTGTAGGAGAGTCTGTTTCTGCTTTCTAGAATGAAATATTTGGTACTTGGAGTGAGAATAAAATCCTTTTTTATTTTTGGGGAGAGGTTTCAAGACAGTAATGTTTGGAAAGAGCAGAACAGCAGAAGCAGTGAGCAGGAGATATCACTACATTTGACTTTCTTTCCCTCTTTTAGAATGAGTGTAGGCAAAGATGCATTGTACAATGTCAGTGGAGCTTGTGAGCTCTGTGAGAACTCACCTCCTTCTTCTGTGTTTTTCTGCCTGCCAAGAACTGGAACGATCAGGACCACCGTGCCTTTGTGCAGAGCCACCTCTCGGATATGCTGGAACTGCTGTTGGAGCCGGAGCAGCTCACTGCCTCCTCCCATCCCACACACAGAAGCTTGGTGTCCTACGAAGCTGTCTGTGCCCTCAGCTTTCTTATTGAAGGGACTGTGAACAAATCCAGGACAGTCTGTCCTCTGCACGAGCTTGCCCTCTGGCAGCCCTGTCACGGACAGAACGGCTACTCAAAGGTCTCCAGAGCCTTCTCTTTCCCCAAGCTAGAGAGCTGGCTGCGGTCTTGCATGACAACAAACCCTTTCGGAATGACTGCCTGCCTCAAGTCTGGGAAGAAACTTGCGTGGGCACAGCAAGGTAGTTATAGGCCTTGCCTTTATTTTTAGAAATAACTTCTCAGTCTCAGCTCCCCTAGGTGACCAGGGATCTGGCAGTGCTGTGGAGGCTTGCCTCCTTTTCCTCTTACTGTCAGTGGAAGTGGGGAAAGTGACAGCTTGGAGGTGAGTCTGGGTGATTAGAGGGTGCTGTGTGACACCTGTGTGTATTTTCCTGGTCCTTGAATCACTTTTGTGAGCAAACATTAATGACTTTATTGTCAAAGGCCCCTCTGAGTGAGGTCAGGACTACTACTACCCTTGTTATTCAAGTACAGCTGAGCACAGAGAATAGATGATGTGATGTGTTTGTAGCAAAGCTGAGAACTGCTCTGGGTTTCCTTGTCTTGAATCTCTCGCCTGCGGGGACATGGCAGTGGAGCCAAGGCACCTTCTACCTTAGGAGAAAAAAATTTAGATTAATGTTTTGTTTCTCTGCACAGCTGTAAGAGCGGCGGCACGTTAGGTAGTACAGTGAGGTTACACAAGGATTGTACTGTAGAGGGAGCATTTCGCTGTCTTAAAATGTACAGTTCCTGCTTTCAACATAAAGCTTGCCCTGAGGATCTTTGTGCCAAGCTAAGTCTTGTGTTCGGGAACAGACTTCTGTAAGTGGAGATGCCTCAGTCAGGGTTGTCTGTAGCTTGTGGAAGGCTTTGGCTGCCCCTGAATACTTTTGAAGTGTTTTTGATCTTTTAATGTGCCCTGACTTCTGGAGCTCTTCTGACTGCTACGTACTGCTGACCTGCCTAGGCACTGGTGGATGGTGTGACTGGTGCATGAAGTGATGCAGTCTGATGGTACCATCCTTGAAGTTTTGGGCTGATTATTTTCTTGAGGGATTGCTGAGTGATGTGGACAGTGAACCATCATGTCTACGTAGGAATCGCCTATAGCCTTTTTGTGCTTTTTTTTTTCAATTTTAAATGCATTGGTGAACTTTATTTTGCAGTTGAAGGAACAACCAGGAGAGCAAAGATTGCCTGCAATAGTCGTGTGGCGCCTGAGGTGTTCCCCATGGTGATAATGAGCCAGGTGTACAAGCAGACGCTGGCCAAGAGCTCGGACACCCTGGTGGGGGCTCACGTAAGAATTCATCGCTGCAATGAGTCCTTCATTTATCTCCTCTCTCCTCTCCGGTGAGTTTTTGTTCTCCTGGGACACAGCTAGATGTCTTTTCAGCAGGTTTGTTCAAGCGGTAAATTCTTGTTAGATGGACTAAGCAGTGAAAAAGTCCTGGTTTTGCTCTTTCCTGCTCACTCTGTCCTCACTGTCTTGTTCTTTTGCAGATCTGTGACCATTGAGAAGTGTCGGAATAGCACTTTTGTCCTTGGCCCGGTGCAGGCCTCTGTTCACGTCCACAGCTGTGACAACGTCAAGGTCATTGTGGTTTGCCATTGTTTGTCCCTTTCTTCCACTGCTGGCTGCACTTTTTACATTCTCACACCTACCCAGCCTCTCATCCTCTCGGGGAACGAAGCAGTCAGCTTTGCCCCTTTCCACACCCATTATCCGATGCTGGAAGACCACATGGCTCAGGTGGGCTTGGCCACTCTGCCAAACTACTGGGACAGCCCCATGCTGGTGTGCAAGGAGAGCAGTGACACGAGTGTCTTCCGCCTCCTGCCGCCCTTGGACTTCTACACCTTTGTGATTCCTTTCGAGATGGAAGGAGACACCACGGAGACGCCGGGTGGGCTTCCCCACGCCTATCAGAAGGCGCTGAGTCAGCGAGAGCGGAAGGTACAGATCTGGCAGAAAACTGTGAAGGAGGCAGGCCTGACCAAGTGAGTGCTGTATCCGACCAGGAGCCTGTGAGCTGCGTTGCAGCTCAGCTCAGACACACCAACAGAAGACTCATTTGATGTGGTTCAACACAAATGTTTTAATAATGGGTTGTTTTGCATGAGCCATGTGTTGCATGCCATTTCCAGAGCATTAGTAATTAGCAATCTTGGGATCCTGGTCTTTGGTATTATTATAACAAGAAGAATAATGCTCGCAGTCCTAACTCTGAAGGAGGTACTTTGTCATGACTGCATTTTCCTAGCTTGTGAGACTCAAGGAAGAGCATGTTTAGATACTGTTGAGGGCTGAGGTGAGGGCTCCACCCTGGCAGTAAGAGTTTACGACTTAACTCATGCTGGCTACTGTCCCTCTGCTGTCTCTGTTCTGCTTCCAGTGTCGTGTGCTGCCGTGGGTGAGATTTGGGTGCGTACCCTGAACAGGTCAACTAATTATTGGCCTGCAGCTGATTGGTGGTCACTCTTAGCCCAACCTTTACACTGAGATTGAAGCTTTAAATTACTGTCCCATCTGTTGTTGAGGTGAGCTAAGAATGTGCATGTGGTCCGTTACAGTGGATCACCTCGTGGACAGTAGCTTTTAAAGTCCTCTTTATCAGATCGCATTGAATCCTCTGCCCAGCTTTTACTGTACTAGCTAGGCCTGTCCTAGCCCAGCTCATGTACTGGTGCACGTCTGTTTGCTTTCTCAGCACCTGTTGTGGAGTTCTGAAAAAGTTCAGCTTGCTTCCTTTGTCAGTGTGCTTTCTTCTGCAGCCAGACAGATTGGGCAAGGGTACAAATCTCTGCTTACTTCAGTTTAGCTGCTTTTATTGTTTTGTGAACTGTTTTGATGCAGTGACCTGAAGGACTCAGCTTCCTTTGCAAATATAGAATGGGGATAGAAACCCAGATATTCAATTGTAAAGACTTGAAGAGATGAAAACAAGTTTTGTTCCCTAAGCTGTACTTAAGCTGTATAGATTTTTTTCTGTTCTGTGCTTAGTCGAAGACTTGTAACGGGCATGTAACTGGGTGCTGATAAGCAGTGATCTTGGAGGGGTTTAACCTGTGGGGAACACAGAATATGAAAACCTGCTCTCTGGTCAAACTGTCAACACTTACCATCATACCAGGCTGAGGATTTCTAGTCCATTTGATCGTTCATTGTTTCAGAGGAGTTCCCTCCACTTCCCTTGTTCCTTCCTGAAATCCAGGTGCCTCAGTGCTGAGTGTGGAGCGTGCAGTTTGAAAGAGCTCTAGACTGGGAGAGAGAAAGGATTCTGGGGCAGGATTTTCCTACAGGTGGAGGGTGGCTGAGCAGTAGTGACCGAGTAGTAGTGACAGAGGTGTAAAAACATTCAAAACTCTTGGCCCTGAGTCTTCAAGGGCAGCAGAGAGTTGTGAAGTTAAATTGTTATAAGCAAAGTTACAACTTTGGCCATTGTGTTAGTCATCCGTTGTGTCTATCAGCCTCATCTAAGGTTCTTCCCCCTCCAGCCATTGTCCTCCCAGGGCTGCTGCTTCTCACGCCAGGGTTTTGTGAAGGTGTCTGGCCTGTCAAAACCTTACTGTTAAAGAAATGTGAGGTAATAAGGATGATGTGCTTAGATTTAACATCCTCCACAGCGGTCACAGGAGGCAAGAGCTCACTACTGGAGTGGCTTATTTCATAAAAGGGGGAAAACTGTGCCAAGTTTAGAAGCTTGCTGAAAAGAAACTGGGCAGCTGACTGTAAAATGTCTCTGTCTCTTGCAGTCAGGGAAACAACTAGGGAGACAACTAGGAAGCTTAGAGCAAACAGGATATCAGACTTGTAGAAAGAAAAAAGCTGCCATGCTTGAACGGGGAGGTGAAAGAGAATGTTAAGAAAAAGAAGACATCTTTCAAGTAGTTGAAGTTGTCTGAATGAGGAAAGTGGGGCAAAAAAAGAATGTAAATCCTGCCAGGCTGAAAGTAAAACCCCCATAAGACAGGACCAGTAAGACAGCTTGAGGAACAACTTGCAAAAGCATAAAATCCTGTTTATTCATTTTCTGAGCATATCAGACAGAAAGTCTTTCAGGGTCAGTAGCAGATCAAGGTATATAAAAAGCACTTGTAGAAGATAAAACCATGAGGAAAGAAAGAAGTGACTGCCTTTGTGTTCACGTTCACTGGGAGGAATTTAGGTTAGTTTCTGTCCTAGAACCCTGCTTTCTGGGGAATGTCTCAAATGGAAGCAATAGTACAAAAAAGAGTCTTTGACTGAAAAAAAGGGTCTGGGTACACTGAGCCTCTCTGAAGCTGAGTGGCACAAAAATGAAAAGGGCTGGTTTGCTGCTTTTCCCAGTACAGGATGGGATCAGCACATCAGATTAGGAAAGGGTTCAAAGCAAAACCACATAAAATCTCCACAGGATATCAAAAATGTTCATGTTTTACGTGGGTTCAGAAAGGAGTTATGTAAGCTCATAGGAAAAAAACACTCCAGCAGGAGCTACTCAACACCCATGCCACCTTTGGCTTAAGAAATTCTGGAGCTGAGCTGATCCCAGATGACTGGGATGCTCTTCTGGAGAAATACTGCCATGAGCCTGTGCTGCTCTTGGGCATCTGGCTGGTGCCAGACAGCGCCTGAGCTAAGTGGTACACCCTGTTATTGCTGGTCTTAGCAAAAACACCCCAAAAGTTATTTAGCAGTAATGGGAGTTGTTTGAGGAGTGGTGGTGCAATTTTTCCTCATCTCCATCCTCTCTCAGATGCTGTCAGAACAGAATTTTGTGTCTTTAGTGCTTGAACCCTGGTTACTAATATTTTTCTCCCTTTTCAGACAGTTTTTAATCTGTGCTCTAAGAGTAAAGCAGGGGCAGCCCACAGGGTTGCTGTGCTAGTTTGATGGGGAAGTTTGCATGACTTCTCTAACTTGACCAAGTTCTGCCTTTGGGGTTCATTGTAGTCATATTCACTTGGTAAAAACCTTCTCCTCCTGGTACAGACAGTTGGAACCAAGCCCAGCTCTTAGCTGATATATATAGAGGCTTGTTTTGGTAGTGAAGGTGAGGTTAGAAGTATATGAGCTACTGATGTCATCTGCCTGGACTTGTGCAAAGCATTTGACACTGTCCCTCATGACATCCTTGTCTCTAAATTGGAGAGACATGGATGTGATGGTGGGTAAGGAATTAGCTGGATGGTCGCACTCAAAGAGCTGTGGTCAACAGCTCGATGTCCAATGGAGAGCAGTGACGAGTGGTGTCCTCAGGGGTCGGTGTTGGGACTGGCGCTGTTTAACATCTTTGTGGGTCACATGGACAGTGGGATCGAGGCACCTTCAGCAAGTTTTCTGACAACACCAACACCAAGCTGTGTGGTGTGGCTGACACACTGGAGGGAAGGGACGTGCCATCCAGAGGGACCTCGACAGGCTGGAGAGGTGGGCCTGTGCAAACCTCATGGAGTTCAACAAGGCCAAGTGCAAGGTCCTGCCCATGGGTCGGGGCAATCCCAAGCACAAATCCAGGCTGGGCGAGGAGTGGATGGAGAGCAGCCCTGCGGAGAAGGACTTGGGGGTATTAGTGGATGGAAAACTGACTGTGAGCCAGCAATGTGTGCTCACAGCCCAGAAAGCCAACCGTGTCCTGGGCTGCATCCAGAGCGGTGTGGGCAGCAGGGCGAGGGGGGGGATTCTCCCCCTCTGCTCCGCTCTCATGAGACCCCCCCCTGCAGTGCTGGGTCCAGCTCTGGGGGCACCAACATCAGAAGGACACGGACCTGCTCAAGTGGGTCCAGAGGAGGCCACGAAGATGATCAGGGGCTGGAGCACCTCCCCTGTGAGGACAGGCTGAGAGAGTTGGGGGTGTTCAGCTGGAGAAGAGAAGGCTCCGGGGAGACCTTATAGCAGCCTCCCAGTACTTAAAGGGGCTACAGGAAAGAGGGGAGGGACTCTTGATCAGGGATTGTGGGGATAGGACGAGGGGTAAGTTTTAAACTGAAAGAGGGCAGATTTAGACTAGGTATAAGGAAGAAGTTCTCTACTGTGGGGGTGGTGAGGCCCTGGCACAGGTTGCCCAGAGAAGCTGTGGCTGCCCCCTCCCTGGAAGGGTTCAAGGCCAGGTTGGACGGGGCTTTTGGCAACCTGGGCTAGTGGAAGGTGTCCCTGCCCATGGCAGGGGATTGGGACTGGACGGTCTTTAAGGTCCCTTTTGACCCAAACCATTCTATGATTCTGTGATAATACTATAAATAAATGTGACCTTTACATACTTCCCTGCTGGTTTTCTTTTGGTTTCAGGGATCAGAGGAAACAGTTCCAGATACTGGTAGAAAACAAATTCTATGAATGGCTGGTTCAGACAGGGAACCGTCAGCAGCTGGATAGCCTCGTTCCTCCCGCAGCAGGCTCCAAGCAGGCAGCAGGATAGCATCATGTTCCTGTACAGCAAAAAGAAAGGAAGGGTGAGTAGAGGGCCTGTTTCTCTTGGTTCTTCTCTGTCTAGAAGAATTGCCCCATGTTTGTGTGCACAGCCTAGGCAGAGGTGGAGGTAGTAGGAGGCTGTTCAGTGGACATTCTCCCATTTGGTTTTAGTTCTTATTTTGCAGACAAAACCTGTTTTCAGTTTGAATCTGTTCCCAGTGTACTCAGCACCTCTCTTGTTCTCTGCAGGTGTTCTGATTTGTTGGGGACATATGTGTGCCTCTGTAAAGGCAGATAGGCATATTGTACATAATCTGATGTAAAAACTTAGTTTAATAGCTGCTCTTTCAAAGAGACTGTGTGTATTAATGTCTGTACTTACCTGTCTCACTTTTTGCTTAAGAGAATTGAGTGAGATTTCAAATAATTCTTGCTTTGTAGTGTCTTTCTCTTCCCAAGTAGAAGTGGTTTAGGAGCCAGAGACAAGCCCTTATCATGCTTTTCTGCCATTGCTTGTTTCAGACCATTAGAAAGTTGTTTTTTTTTTCCTTTTCTTTAGTCTTTGAGTTGCTTTTTCTTTGCTAGCGTTGGGAGTAAAATTTGCTCCTCTTGTTTTGTTACAGAGTTCTGGGAACAGGCAGCGATACATGAAAACAGTTCTCATTAAGACTCTGCGGCCATCCTGACTCAAGGCACTTGATGTGGATCTGATGCCCAGCCTTGGTGTGGATTGGACTGTCTGCCTGGCGTAGGATTTTTTTATCACTACCGCTTTCCCAGGAATGTGTTGTAACTGTTCTGTTGGTAACTGAGAAAGTGCGTGTCGCTAGAGGATGATGAAGTATGCCTTGTTGCAGATCCTTTAGCGGGGAGGCTGTCATCATGGTTAGTGTCCGTGGTGAGCAAGTGCCCAGCAATGAGCCCTTCCTGGTGCAGAGCTGGGCACAGGCCCCTGCCCATCGCCTGCATCTTCATGGTACGAGCCAGCTGCACTGTTTTTATAAATGTGAAAAAGAAATGTTTGATTTTTTTAACGAATGAAATTCAATGGATTTTTTTTTTTTATATGAAGATAGCACTTAAACAATGTGATTTCATGGAATTAACTTTCTTACATGTTTGCATTGTTTTGACGAATGTCAATAAAACAGAGTTCTCAGATAAGCCTGGTACATGTCCTAGGGAAAGGGTTTTACCTGTACAGTGGGTGTTAGGGGGACACATCTTTACTGCTTGATGACATATAAACTAGTCAGCTAGAGAAAAGTGCTAATTTATTAACAGCCATGGAGTTGCAGGTTTTGAAGGCTTCCCCAGCACAGCACTTTGATGCAAACACTGCTTCATACCTTTAATATTTCTTGTAAAGAGTATCAACTTGAATGAGTACCATTCTCATGTGCTAGTGGAACCTGCCTTGGGGAGATGTGCTTGTAGCTGAGCACCTAAATAAGCTAAGCAAAACAGACAAAGGCCTTGCATGGCTGACCGCAGGCAGCAAGGGCATTCAGTGCTCTGGTGCACACAGCTGTTGTGATGCTAGAATTTTCCTGAAGGGGTCTCTCCTGGCTCCTGGGGAGGCAGGTGATGCAATGCAAGGTGAGTTTATTATATTTAACTGACTTTTAAAGGAGACATGTGCAAAGTGACCACAGTGGAGCTTTGAGATGTCCTAGTGGACATCTCAACTAGGCTGGAGAGCTGCCAGTCAGAGAGGGACCTGGGGGGGTTGATTGCCAGCCGGCTGAACAGGAGCCAGCAGTGTGCCCAGGTGGCCAAGAAGGCCAATGGCATCCTGGCTTGTATCAGCACTAGCGTGGCCAGCAGGGACAGGGAAGGGATCTGACCCCTGTGCTCGGCACTGGTGAGGCCGCCCCTCGATGAGTGGGTTCAGTTTTGGGCCCCTCACTCCAAAAAGGCCATTGAATGACTCGAGCGTGTCCAGAGAAGGGCAACAGAGCTGGTGCAGGGTCTGGAGCACAGGTCTGATGGGGAGCGGCTGAGGGAACTGGGGGGGTTTAGTCTGGAGAAGAGGAGGCTGAGGGGAGACCTCATGGCCCTCTACAACTCCCTGAGAGGAGGGTGCAGAGAAGGGGGATGAGTCTCTTGAGCCAAGGAACCAGCGCCAGGACAAGAGGGAATGGCCTCAAGCTGCGCCAGGGCAGGGTCAGACTGGCTCTTAGGAAGGATTTCTTTGCAGAAGGGGTTGTTGGGCGTTGGAATGGGCTGCCCAGGGCAGGGGGGGAGTCCCCATCCCTGGAGGGGTTGAAGAGTCGGGTTGACCCAGCGCTGAGGGATCTGGTGGAGTTGGGAATGGTCAGTGTGAGGTTCATGGTTGGACTGGAGGAGCTTCAAGGACTTTTCCAACCGAGATCATTCTGTGATAGTGAACCTACCGGATTGCCTTTTGATAGGACCTGGATTGTGGTTGAACTTTGATCTTTATAAGATGGCATTTGAATTAAAAAAAAAAAAATCTAATTGGCCTCACAGCTTTCTAAGAGTAAGAGCTGTAAGCAACACCACTAGGCAATTCAAGAACGTAAAACGGGAAGAGGATGAGATGCTGCTGATCATGTCTTGTCTCGGGCTGTCATATCAGACTGCATTTAGCAGGACTGTGGCAGTGTACATGGTGGCATGCAGAGCTGCTGTTGCGAGACTGCTTGTCCTGACAGATTTGAAATAGGGTCTGTGTGTTTCAGGCGCCGCTGTGCCAAATTCGTTTCCCTTTGTTTCGCTAAGCCTTTGGGCTGGTGCAGTGAATAGCTGCAGAGGTGTTTTTTCATAATGCACTGGCGGGGGGTGTGGATGTACATAAGCCAGCAATCCTCGCCCTCCCTGCTCAGTGGGCCAGAGTGTGGCTAAAAGAAAAACTTTTGCTCAAACCTCAGACAGTGGTGTAGGAGTTTTGAGTTGAATTTGTGACACTAGCAGATATGGTCAGAAACCTGGGCATCATTCTTTACTATCTGATGTGTGAAATCACTCTCTTTGGGGGTGTGTGGCCAGACATACTTCTTTGCCTCTATGTCAGGCACCATTTGGAGCAATACAGCTCAAGCTGAGGGTGTGCTGTAAAAATACGCAGCCTCTTTGCTGCACAGATGTTTCCATCATGAGCTTTTGAAGCAGAGCCCCCACGCAGTGGCTGGTCTTTGCAAGCCTGTGGTGTCTGCCCTGAGCACATGTTGACCATTTCCTAGCTGCATCCTTCGCTGCGTGGGAATGTTCTCTGATAAATATTGTGTTTCTTCCTTACACGTGGGGGTGGGCCCTTTAGAGCTGACAAGGATGCCTTCTTGTTTAACATGCTTGAAAGGGAGAGAGCAGCCAAATTGCCCCCCGTCTTCCAGGACTTGGCAGGGGGCTGCGTGTTTTGAGTGTGTTTGGCAGAGTTTTGGTGTTCTGACTCAGCAAATGGTAACAAAGGGAGGATGGCGAAGCCTTCCTTTATTCCATAATCCTGTTTGCTTTTCTGGAAATCGGCTATAGCCTCAGAATCACTGACTCAATTTTTGGATCCTATTCTCATGACAAAGCGGCTGTCTGGTTTAAAACAAGCCCATTATAAAAAGGGTGCCTCAGATCCTGACTGTTTGTAACAGCTTCTGACGTTCCTCCAGCACTGGGGAGCTTGGTTGGAACAGAAAATGTCCAGAGCTGGAACCAAGGTAGGTTTATTTGCAGCCTATACATGACTGTGGCTAGGAGTACAGAATTGATCAGGGGTAAGTTGTGGAGAAATTTCGGTATCTTTGTTCTGCTGACAGCCTACCCCTCTGTCAGTCCCCCTCTGTCGACAAGAGGAGATGCTTCAAATCCCAGCTCAAATGGAGGGAGGCTGGAGCCCTCCCTAGTCTTTTCCCAGATCTTGGCTGTTACTCTAGGTGTGGCTCTGCGAGAGGATCGAGTCGGACACAGTGACTGGTGAGGGGATATTTTAAGATGCACCAGGACCTGATGCCTTGTAGATTGGCGGCGGAGGCTGCTGTGCCAGCAGCAAACGTGATGAGTTGCATTTGCAGAGCAGAGACTCGTGGAAGGCTTCCTTGGGAGGACCTGAGTCCCAACACCAGTGGCAGCTGCCACATCCCCCTTCCGTGGTGGAACAAAGGGTGTGCTGCGACAGAAAGACGCCTGAATGATGACCCTAGCACCAAAGGCAATAGCATTCCCCGAGGGATGCGAACCGGCCTTGGGATTTGGTGGACTCGGCAAAGGTGAATTTAAACTGGAGATGGAGGTAGATCAGAAAGCTCAACTTCGGCTAGAGTGACGTGCATCCGGTGGGGATCCAGCTCTAACGCTGCGTTCTTCAGTCTTGAAGTGAGCAGAGCCCAGCTGACTGGTCACACAGAGCTTGGTGCAGGGTTGGGAGTGGGCAGGGATAAACAGCGGGGAAAGGAGGGCAAGAACTTTGGGGTAACAGCCAGCTTCCTCGGTGAAATGTTAAGCAGCTGTTAAGAGGTGGTGGACAGATGCAGGTCTTTCCATTGTAGGAGTTTTGCTTTTGCGTTACGTTCCTTTTAACCCGTGGAGACTGTAAGACCTGAGGGGGCAGAGGGCTCAGAAGCAGAGTGGCTTGGTAGGCACTGGCCGATGCTATGGAAGATCTAGATTCAGTCTCTGCTTCTCCACACCTTTTGTCCTGTGATCTTTGCTTGAAGTGATTTGACTATTTCTGAGCAGTCTTTAGGAACTGAACACGGGGCGCTGCTTCCTTCTAACTTGGTGGCTGTCAGATAGCAGTGGTACAGTCTTTATGTACCCGTGCATAAAGAAGGTGCTGGGGAAATGTAACTGAGTCATGCTCGAGTCTCCTGTCCGCTTAAAGAGACTTAAATACATGCTGCCGTTACCCTTGCTGAGAGCCGTGTCCCCTGTGAGCTTGCTACAGGGAATTCGTTGATGATGTGCTGCTGTGGTACAGCAAAATGTCCAGAGGAGTTAAGTCAGTGAAAGAGTGGGAATCTCCTCTTTTCTCCATGCCACGCTCTTGTCTAGCACATTCCAGGGAGAAGAAAAGGGTGAGGGAGTGAATTAAGCACTATTTTTCACAACCTAAGTGAGCGGTCTGCCCTAGGGAGGGGTCACTGCCCCCATGCTGCTTTAGAAGGCAGTGGGCACTACTAGTTAGTGTTTACGAGTTTCCTTCTAACAGAGCTGCTGTTGGGAAGAAATGTAACAACTGCTATGAGGTGGCCAAGGGAGTAAGAGTTTTATAGTCCTGTAAGGAAGATCTGCTATGGCAAATATTATCTGCCAGGTAAGCCCCAAAAAAGCAAAGCTTGGGCAGTGAGCGAGGGTTAGTGCTGCAAGCAGAGCAACTTGATGGCTTTACCGAAGGAAGGCGATTTGTGTTGGAGTGAGATGCGACTGAAACAAACTGATGAATTTGGAACAGGAATCCGTAATTCACCTGTCATTATCCTGTGGGTGCAAAAACATCAGTCTGGTCTGTTTGTGCCCAAATCATTGGAGGAAAGCTGAGAAGCGCTGAGTGTGAAGGTCTGAAATGAATTGTGCAAAGGGCTGGGGTGGAGAATGGGTGGACAGGAGCCCTCTCCTTGAGTCTCCCTATAAACGGTCTAAGAATAAAACAATGAACAACACTTTTGGTTGGTCACTGTTCTGTGGGCATGGCCATACCCTTAATGTGCTCTCGGATTTCTTTGGCTTTGTGGCTTTATAAGTACAGGGAAAATACCCTCCTAGGAACACCAGGTAGCTTTGCCAAATTGCAGTTCAGTTGTGTTAGGCTGGGTGAGGAAGGAACATCTAATGAGCTTTGCTTTTCTGTTACAAAATTAAAGGCCAACTTAACCAACTTCGTGCACAGTTGCTGTGATAAGGCGTCGCAAGAGAAGCTGGTTCTGCTGAATGCCAGCCACAAAATCCCAGCAGCTCACGCGGAGCCAGGAGCAGAGGTGATGGACACCCACTCCTTTCCCAGTGCCAGCCATCCTGCTGTGAGGCAGGAGGAGGCATCCCTCTGCCTGGGCGGGGTGCTGCCTGCACAGAGACCAGACCTGTGGTCTTACAGGCGTTGGGCAGAGTTCACTATCGACTGGACAGGAGCGGGACTGCAGATCAGAAGGGGCTGCAGAGCCTGGGGAGTGAGGTTGAAGAGAGGGAGAGCTCATCAGCTGTCCCAGTGGAAGGCGATGGCTGAGCTGCAAAGGGTATTACAGGGATGCTGTGGCTTCCTTGACCACTGGCTTCAAGAAGAGGATTGCTGGTGCGGAGTGACTGCCAAACCTCAGTGAGCAGGGCTTTCATTGTTGCCTCTAGGGTCAGGCTGGCAGAGTTTTCAGGTGATGCCTCTAGGGACAAAGATCCAGAAGCAGGATCTGTAAAACAACAGCAGGATTGTGGCTGGCAAGGGCTGACCAACATGGTTAACTACCCAATAGTAGCAGTGTGGGAAACCAAAAATTGGTCGTTTTGGTGCACACCTTTTACAACCTTTATTCACTTGCTGGAAAGATGGTAGAGATCTCCCAACTCTCCATTGCACTGAAGCTGGGAAGAGCTTGCTCAGGAGAGAGAGACGTGGGGAGAGGTTGTTTTGTATGTTCTGACTGCTTCGTAATGGGAGACCAGTCTCTTGAAAGTCAGAGGAAAATCTGAGTGAAATAACATTATCCTAATAAAGGTCTACTAACAGGCCACAAGACCAAGGACATAAATCCTTTGGCATAATTAGTCCGACTCCGCAGATACTTGGTCAGGTTGGTGGGACATACTGACCAACCAGCTCTAGGAAAACTGTGGCTAACTTATTTTTTAACACAAAGTGAATGAAAAAAAATATAGTGAGCGGGTTGTCCTAGATTTGAGTCTATGTCCTGGATTGAAACTGTGACAATGAACGGTATTTTAACAGCAGTGATGTGAGACTGGTACCAGTAGGCAAAGCACCATAGGTGAAGTACAACCAGCTAGGAGCAAAAGGGGATCGTGTATCTTATTACTCAAGCTATGGAGGAACTATGGAAAATATGGATTACGGAGTACTGCGTGTTAGATGTTCAAATCACTGTGGCCAGAAAAATTATCTCCAGAGCATCTGGGGGAATTGGCTGAGGCAATCTCAGATGCTACCAAATAACTCGGCAGCATGTATGGGGCTGGTGCCATACTGGAAGGCTGGAAAAGGTGAAATGTTGTCTTGAGTATGTACAGCATTGGATCAACCAACTGGCACATCAGTTGATTCAACGCAAGGCTCTGGAAGACACTGGAGTAAGTAATCAAGCTCCTGTTAGGGTGGAAGATGGGCTGGTGATTGGGTGCAGCTGAAAGTGATCTACTGAGACTGATTTGTGTCAAACTAATGTAATTTTTGGTGTGGTCTGGCATAACAGCATCATAAGCGAGCAAGGGTTATAGTCAAAATAGACATGATGGTTTGGAAACCCGTATTACAAAGAGCAGCTCTTGATGAATAATTGTCATCTGGAAGGATATAAAAATGGGGCTGTACAAAGGACTGGTCTGGGTCTGGGGCTTGGCAATATTTCCATGAAGGGCTTTCTGAAGAAAGCACACGTTGCCTCTCCAGGGCTGGCTGGATGGGTGATACCTCAGGCAAGAGGAATGGGATTTGCTCACCAGCTCTCGAGATGATTTTGAAACAGGTTGTGATCAAGTAGGGAAAAAACATAGTTAAGCAAAGTGCTTTGCAGTCAGCTGCCTGGCTGTGGAGCGGCTCTTGGGAAAGAAATGTGGTGATGGATCGTATCACAAAGTTGCAGCAACCAAAGCAGAAGGAAGCCAACTGCAACCGCAGTCCTCGGATGTCTGAAGAACTGTGCTATCCACCACGTACGTGGAGTGCTCCTTTAGTTTTTCTTGGCACTGGTAAAGCTTGTGTGATGTCCAGCTTTTGGCATTGACTTTTTCAAAAGTGAGCTGTGGACCGTTAGAGTGGGAACAAGGAGAACGATCGCAGGGCTAGAAAACATGACCCAAGAGGAAAGAGACCTCACCCTGCCCTTATCAGTAAAGGTCTAACCGCAAACACTCGTTAAGCCGACATAAATGAAATGCTGCTTAGTACTGTCCGTTGACTATTTATGGCTCCCTTGGCCATAATTTAGTAACTACTGATCTAGAGAAGGTGGGAGGGAAATGTTTTAATAGTGTTTTCCTGCAAAGAGGAGCAGGACTTCACCAAGGGAGCTTTGGGTTGGATTGGGACAGAACTAGGTGCTGGGAAGGGCAAGAAAATGGTGGCAGCTGGAGTCGTTGGGGCCAGACTGGTCAATTGGCTGCCAGGGTTTGTTGGGATGCAGTTGATCCCGCTCAGTGGTTGGGCTTGATGACTTTTTTTGACATCTCGAGGACTCTGTTTTCAGATATTTCATGCCATGATGCGGCGAGAATATGGATGCAGGCATGTGCACACGCTGAGTGATGAGGAACCTCCCTGCTTTCCTTCCTCTGCTTGTGTTTCAGGTCACCTTCTATGAAGACAAGAATTTCCTAGGTCGTTCCTACGAGTGCGACAGCGACTGCCCTGATTTTCACACCTACCTGAGCCGCTGCAACTCCATCCGTGTGGATGGGGGCACCTGGGTGGCCTATGAGAGGCCCAACTTCTCCGGGAACATGTATGTTCTGACACACGGGGAGTATCCTGACTACCACCACTGGATGGGCCTCAATGACCGCCTTGGCTCCTGCAAAGCCATCCAGATAGTAAGTGTGACCTCTTCCCAAGGGACACTTTAATTTACACACCTATCATTAAAGGGTTTCAGCACGCTTGTGGGTGGCCCCCATCTTCCTGGAGACCTGCAGGAGCTCCCTTGGAGAGGATGGCTATAGGGGCTTTGCTCCTGAAGCCCTGTTCTGGGAATGGCAAGGTGTTTGGTGAGTGGAGAAGGTAAATCTCTTCCACTCTTGACTGCAATGGGAAAAAGCAGATCCTTTTGAGTGCTTTATAGGTGAGTTTCCATAGGGACCGCAGCGTAGTTGTATCTGTATGTTCCTCTAGGGACTTCAGTGTCTGGGCAGGTCGCTCTGAGGTTTGCCTCTTGCCTTACCCCCTGGTGTGCTGCCAACTGATCCAAATCTGATGGTGGGCACAAGGCTTGTATCAGTGGGATGTAGATTTTGCAGGAGCACTCATAAGGGGCAGTTTGTTTGCCTCTCTGGCAAGCCAGGGCTCCCTTCTGATATGGGGAACTGAATCTCAGTATCACCAAGCCCCTCTGGGCATGGGGAGAGCAGCCTCAGGAGCAGATCTGGAGTGACCAGGAGAGGGAAGGATGCCCGAAGCCCTCCTTGGGCATGCTTGGAGCAGCCTGGTGTCTCCTGGTGTTAGGGGAGCACAGGGGGATGCATGTCTCCCCGCTGCAGCATAGATGCTGTGCTGATCCCCTCCTAACTGAGGATGGGGAGAAGCTTCCGCAGCCTCCAGCAGTGCCTGTCCTGAAGAAGATGGGGGAAGTGTAGGTTGATAGCGAGCAACGTTTACACCCTGTGGAAGTGCTGGGGGGAGAAAGGGACAGAGGGAACGATCCCTTTGGGAAGCCTGTGGGGAGAAGCACCCTTTAAAACTGGTGGGTATGGGAGTGTGGATGGGGTGTGTACTGGGGTTGAGATGTGTTTTTGCCAGCAGTGTGGCAGACGCTGGTGGGGACCTGTGCATCGCTGGCTTGAATAGCACAGCCGTGGATTCCCATTGCGTGAGGCAGGTCTCACAGCTGAGAAGGGCTTTTGCTTCTATGTCTGGAGGTCTAAGGCCACTTTGAGCCTGTTCTGGGTTTGAGCTAGGTCTAAATCCCTTTGCACAAGGCAGGGAGAGTTTCCAGCCAGTTCAGAGCGCTGATCTGGCATAAGAGATGGAGCCGAAATACACGGGGAGGTGTAACAGCGACACAGCTTCCTCCATCAGGATGAAATGTGGAGGCCTTATCCTGCAGGTTCACCTGGTGCTGGGCTTCCCCTCCTGCACCTGGGGAGGTTGCACAGGACCCACCCCTTGCAGGCAGAAGGTCCGAGCGCCCTGGAGAAACCGCAGAGACCCCGCAGAGCTCAGCTGGGGCTGGCAACGAGAGTGGGCTGGGGCGGACGGGGGAGGCGGAGGAAGACGGTGTCCAGGCAGCTGCAGATTAAAACTGCCGCAGTGCCTTCGGGCAACGCAGCGCTTCAAATCACAGTGGAAAATACCCGCGCTGTGTTCGCCTGTAATACAACCCAGCTGGGGTCACCAGCTCATTAAACTCCTCGTTGCCCGGAGGAGTGGGGAGTGGAGGGGGTTCATCTCTCCTTCTGATGCTCACGTGGAGTGGCTGAAGGGTTCAGGCCAGCAGCGGGACGGGCAGGCTGCCTGGGATAGAGAGCCTGGCTCTTGCTGATGTGGTCTCATCCCTCCCTGCAGCCTGCGAAACTGGGGCTGTGGTGGGGGTTTGAGCTGAAACTGCTCTGCTCCAGCTCGGTGTTTTTGTACCCTCTTTGCGGGTGATGCTGGGTCAAGAGTTATCCCGGCTGCCTCCCTGCTGTGCTCTTGGGGCTGATGTGAGCTGTTCAGCCCTGTCCTGGTGTGCTGGGGGGTAGTTTGTACCCGATGGGAGTCTGACTGTGCTTCAGCTCTGCTCCCATCCACTGGCGACTGTCGGAGCTGGGGATGTGTCGGTGTCTCCCTCCGGTGCTCTGCTATTTTCTCTCCTCTTTTTCTAGCCGAGTGGAGGCCGGAGCCACATCCAGGTATTTGAGAAGGGAGATTTTGGCGGTCAGATGTTCGAAGCCACTGAAGACTGCCCTTCTGTCATGGAGGAGTGGCACATGCGCGAGGTCCATGCCTGCAGAGTGCTGGAGGGCGTCTGGGTTTTCTACGAGCATCCCAACTACCGGGGCAGGCAGTACCTGCTGCCCAAGGGGGAGTACCGCAAACCCGTGGAATGGGGAGCGGCAAGCCCCGCTGTCCAGTCCTTCCGCAGCATTGCTGAGTGAGGCAGCCCGTTGACTGGGCTGCTGGAAGCCGTCAATAAAAGCAACTGAGTCGTTCAGCTCAACCTGTCCTGTTTATTCCCAGAGTCTGCGTGTGAGTTATCCTGCCACAGGGGAATGGGTGTGGAGCTGAGCCTTCTCTAAGCAAAACACCCTCCACCAGCCCCAGTTGCTGCCATCTCTGCTGTCCTCCAGGTTGGCCCCATCCCCTCCCCTCCATCCCACTTGCTTCTCTCTGGAGCTTGTGCTCCGGCATTTGGCCAGTCCAGTGGAGCAGTGGGACAACTCGTCCCTGGGACTCCAGTTTTAGGTGCTAGCTGTGGGTGGCTCAGTCCATCGTGGCCCTGGGGAGTCCCTGCTTGCTGTGTTGCTGCTCCGTGGTGGTTGGGGAGAAGGGATGAGGTTTGCCTCCATGCCACGCTCAACACAACACCCCAGGGAGCCTGAGCAGGCAGCAGACGTCCCGCTGCTGGAGGAGCATCTTCCTCTCATGATGCGCAGGGCAACAGGGCTGGGGGGAAAGTGGAGATGAGAGGCAGGGATCCCAGAGCAGGCAGGAGGGTTATGGCTGCAGTCTCCATGGGGGATGCTGGGGCCCTCAGCAGCCCAGTGTGCCAGGTACAGGATGCCCTCTGTAGGTGTGAGACAAGAGATCTGGTTGCTTAAAAAGGGGCTAAAGACCACACCAAGCTGGGCAGCTGGAAGGGGAAGAAGAGGCTGGACATGGACAGATGGTCAGTGCCTCTGAAAGCTGCCCTGAGATGGGAGGTTACTGCTGAATGATCTTGAAGGGCAGGAAGAGGTCCCTGGGCACCTGAGACGTGCTGGGAGCAGAGGAGGCTGTCAGGCTCCCAGTCAGCCCAGTTTGCCACCAGCTGGAGCACCCCATTTTGCCCAGTGCTGCTAGATGTCAGGCTGAGCCCACGCCATGGCCACGTGCCCATGCACAGCCTCCCGTGCAGGAATAACTGATGTCTGCTGCGCAGGGCACTCCCCTCCCAGCACCCCGGGGACCCGCAGTCTGTTTGTGTATCGAGCTGAGGGGCCTTGGGATAATGACACTGGATGTAGAAGCAGAGCCCTTCTAGCCATGCTCTGCGGTCTCTTTCCGGTTGATATATGAGGTTATTACGGAGCAGGGAGGCAGGTTAAGTGATGCTTGTCAAGCCACGGTGCTGTGACCCCCTGGGAACACAGTCACCGGCGAGGAGTGGGAAGGGGCTGCTGAGAGGGGCAGCTCTGGCCCCACGGGCTCCCCTTAGCACAAAGGTGGGCTGAAGAGAGTTGCCTTCCTCCTCCTCCTCCTCCTCCTCCTCCTCTTCCTGCTGTGACCCTGCAGTTCATCCTCCCCAGCCTTAGTCCCCTGCCCTGTTTCAGTCCTTTGCTGCAAAGGGTGATGCATCTTCCTGACCCACCTCGCCTTTCTCCTCCATCACGGGTCAGCAGGATGCAGATGATTCGGCATTACGATTGGGTCTCGGTGCGTTTTTCCCCAAAATATTTCTCCAGGACCAACCAGCCTTGCCAGCACCCAGCTCCAGCTCCCTTTTTCCCCCTGACTCATGGCAAAAGCTCTCCAAGTGCCTCCGAGGCCACCAGCTCCTGCCTGTGCAAGGCAACAGCTCGAGCATGGCCTGGCCACCGTTTCTTGTGGGGAGCCTGTTGCCATCCCCATTTTGGACGGAAAAATCTGCAGGTAGCTGTACTCTGGCCAGTGCATTTCAACCATCTCCCACCCTGATTCTGGGGAATGTCTGCCTGGGCAGCTTCCTCATCCTACATCCCCTGCAGTGGGACTTGTCCCACCCTGCAGCGGGTGCCGGAGCTGCAGTGGGTAGGTTTAGGGTGGTACAGCCCCGTGGCTGCTGGTGTATGTCCACCCCGGAGCATCAGAGGAACCAGACCTGGTTCTGGTTTGCCCTTACACTAACATTTCCTCCCTGCGTCCTTCCCTTACATCGCTTGATCTACCCACCGCGAAAACGCAATTATCCAAACTCTTTTCCCCCCTCCTCCTCTGGCTGGCTCTTGCCCTCTGGTGAATTTTTCATTGTGCCCTGAATGTTGGCAACCAATACGAATAACAATAAAATATGCTAGTTGGGTGTGGGGGGGTGTTTTTATTATTTTTTATTTTATTATTATTCTAGATTACTTTTTCCATCGGGGGCTCCCTTGTCACGGCTGCACGCGGAGCAGAGTGCATATGGATATGAGCGGCGGCGCGAGCGAGCGGGGAGCGCAGGCAATCCAAACCCAGCCTGCTGATGCCGTTTTTTGCTTGACAGCTAATTTCCATTTTTCAGTATCAGGGGGTCTGCTCTGGTAATTGGCATGCAGATTGTGTCTGATGGGCCTGTTAGACACGAGAAAAGACTCTGCTAGTTAGAATAAGCCAACCCCAGGCTGATGGATGGGGTGTAAGGAGGTCATTGCGAGAGAGAATATACAGATGCCCGTGCTCACGCACACACCTACGAAATTTCACATTTCGTGCCCTCCCCCCACTCCTACTTTCTTTATCCAGCAAACTCTAATCTATCATATTTCATTGAGACAAATCCTGCTCCATTTCTCTCTCTTTCCTTTTTCCCTCTAAGGGAAATGTGATGGAACTTACTCCTGGATTTAATAAGAAGATGGTGCAGCGTAGCAGGAATTAAAGCGGTGCCATGCTTCATTAGCAGCTGGGGATCACACAGAGCTGGCCCAGACGTTAATTACACTTTGGGAATTAATTGGTATAAGGCGTTCCTCTCCTCCATCATCTATAATCCGGTGAGTGTGCAAAGACTTCTGGAAGCGGAGACCGCTGGGCAGGCGTCTGTCTCCCCTCCTCAGCCCACCCAGTGCTGGCCGTGACCGAGGGGCACAGGCTGGCTTTGAAATTTTGTAGTCGCTTCCATTTCCATCCCCTTGGTGCTCAAAGACCCACAGCTATTTTTCTCTCCTTTCCTGCCTGTGACACTCTTCTCCAAACTTTTTCTCCAGCTGCTGGGGAGAAGCAGGTCCAGGTGGAACTGGGAAATAGTAGGAGGTGGCACCGCTTTGAAGGAGGAAAGATCATCCCCCCCGAAGCTGGACACCCCCAGGGCACCCCAGGACACCCTTTATGAGGGCTGGTGGGATGGTAACTTCCCTTTCTCCTGCTTCCTGACCCATCCTTGCTGGGCCATCCCTTCCCTCCAGCTCTGAGTGCAGACCCACGCTGTTCCCCATGCTGCACAGGAGAGCCCCAATTGACCCCTGCAGCACCTCTCTGCTGCTGAAATCCCCCCAGCTCTCGAAGGAAAATGGTCTCCAGTTTCTTCCCTCCCCTTTTCCACCTTGGATTCAGCCCGATGAAATGCAAAAGCTGCTAAAAATCTGGGCGGGGGGCCTTTTTGCCAGAGGACAGAAATGATATGCTTGGAAATGAAGAATATTCCTCTGAATACTGACAATTTGTTCCTTTTCTGAGCTGGCTGGTGGCGGCCCAGCGTGGGGCACGGTTATCTCTGTGACAGAGCATCACATCTTCGGGTTTCTGCCTGGCCTGGGAGAGATTGCTGCATGGCCACAGTGGGACACTTGCGCTCAGCTTTGCCCCCCAAAATTGCTCCCAGGCCCTAAAGGTGAGAGCTTGCTGGCACCGCAGCCACAGCAGGGGCTTGGCTGGAGCTCTCGCTGTGACGGGTGTGACGGGATCAGCTCACGCTCCTGTGTTTGCCCTCCTCTTCCAGGCTTTCCAGCAGCGATGCTCCCAGGTCGCAGCAGCAATCCTCCTTGCTGCTTGCTGTGTGCACGAGCTTTTGTGCTGCCCACAGCAATCCTCAGGGTTTTGTGGGTCTTCTCTTCACACTGCTGATGCTCTTCAGTCTTGAGGCGTCAGTAACTTGATGGACCTTTCTTCTGCCAGCCAAGGTCATTAATGAATGAGACCCAGTAGTGTCCCTTCAGGGCAACACTTCATTGCCATTTGGTTCCCCTGGAGCCCTGTCGTTTTGGATCCTGCACTTCCCACCACTCCCTCGCTGAAAACAAAGGTCCTGTAGGTTCAGCCACTGCCTTAGCCCAAACCTGGTCAGTCTCTGAAGGTCCTCACCAGAGATTACAGCACATACTTTGGTTTTGGCAGTGTGGCCGTTCTGGATGTCCTCTTTTCCTGCTCTATGTGCGAACCACCCTATGCATCCCCTGCTGACGCCAGCTGAAATGCAAAGGTTGCAGAGAGCAAAGCGTGTTGGGAGGTGATGCTCAGGACTAGCTCTGTCCTGCTTTGAGCTTGTGGGTAAAGTCTGGCCCAGCTCTGGATGCACAGAGCTTTCGAGCTGTGCACAAGTAGGTGCGAAAGCAGAGCCGAGATGCTTTATATCTCACACATGTCTGTGCACCCACATGGGGACGTCTCTGGTGCCTGCTCACCGTCACGCGTGTCCTCTCGGCCAGATGCGCTGGCCACGCACGGGGCTAGCCACGTCCATGAGCGGGTGTGCAGTGCCGTGGGCGAGTGGCCACTCCGAGACCTGCGAGCGGTGACGAGGGATCGCTGCTGCGGTGGGGTGCTGGCACTCCGACCCGTGGCTCTGCGGCTCCCCAAAAATTGCAGGGGGAGACGGAAAGGAGAAGGCACTGCCCAGGGGATCAGCCTTCCCTTTGACAGTCCCCAGCAGAGGGCAATAGAAGCAAATGGAAGAGACAAGACCTCGCAAGTGATGTGCAAGAGGAGCAGTTTGCAAGCCAGAGGGACCTGCAAGCAGAGTGATGTGCAAGCGGAGCGATGGGCAAACGGGAGCGATGTGCAAGAGGGGGCGATGTGCAGACAGAGTGATGTGCAGTGGGACCAGTGCTTGGGGGGGGCTTGAGAAGGGGGTCGAAGCAAAACAGCAATTCAAGGATATTTTGGTAGGAGTTAAAGCAAAACAATGCTTTTATAAATCCAAATTTGATTGCTTTGCGTTTAGCTGGAGACAGAAGGGGAGATATTTAACCCTTTTGTTTAAACTTTCTTGATTTTAGGTCAGTTTCTACGTGAAAAGTGCTGCCTTAACAGGCATGGCTGAGCACCTCCACTGAATGGTGCTGGAAGGAAAGGCTCTGAGATTTCCCAGCACCGATTATATTCCAACCAGTCAGTTTGTGCGACTGAGCTGAGCTCAGTTTGTGGGTCTCTTTCTGGATGCTCTCCTCTCTTCGAGACCAAATTCTACCATAGTCACACGTGCCTGGAGACCTTGGGTGCCAAACTCCACCCTGGCCAGAGGGACGTGCTGGGCTGGGGCTGGCACTGCCTGCAGGCTCCCTTCTGCCCTGTAAAGGGAAAACCAGAGTGGGCTGCAGGGGGGAAGCCACAGGGAAGAAGCAGGCAGAACATCCCTTCCACCTCCCTGTTGCTGGACCAGCTTGGGCAAGAGCCTCTGCCTCGTTTCATTACTGCTCCCTGCATGCTCCTGCCTGGCTTGGCAGGTATTCACATCCCGCTTGTGTATTTCCTACATATGTTTTTTCAGCTTTTTTTGTCCCACACTGCTTGGAATTACACAGGGATGTTTTAGCAAGGAAAGCTTTCCATGGCAGGAGCGTGATCCTACAGATCCTGCCCTCCCAGCCAGGACAAGACATCTGCACAGACACTGCAGGGAAGTCTTTCCTGGCAGTACTCTCATCTCATTTTTTTTTTTTTTTTTTTTTTTAATGGGGACAAATGCAATTATTTGAAAAGGAAGGGCAAAATCCACGTGGCAGGGAGCTGTGAGTGCTGGGGAGCAGCACCCTGCCTGGATGCAGGGTGCCCAGGAGGGTTGGACATGCCAGCAAGCAGCTGGGGAGGTTATTTGGGCAGAGACTCACACCACGGTGCTGCTGCTGTGGTGTGGGGCAGGGAGCAAAGCCTTGGGGAAATAGACATTTTTGGGGGAGTCTGGGATAGGACTTTTGTTGAGATGCTGCTGCTTGGAGAGGGCACAACCGACCTCCAGCCCTAAAGGAGAAGAACGAAGGGGGTCCACCACCTTTTCTCCGCAGAGCCCCCTGATCTGCCTCATTAAACCTCTCCTGGCTGAGATGAGCAAGGCGCAATCTCCCCATCTCAGCCTTATCTCCCCATCTGCCTCCTCTCCTGCCATGCTTCCAGATGCTCCTTATCTCCTCTCACCTTCCCCAGAAACCTGGCGTGCTTCTCCCGCTCCCCCGGCTGGAGGCAGAGACGGCTGCCCGCACCGAGACTCTCTACCTGTGATCTCCCCAGCTCTTATCTTCTGCCGGGAGTTTTGATTCAGCCCCTGTCTCAAAGTCAAATGGATTTCTGGCAGGGCGAGCATGGCGAAGGTCGCCGGTGGGGAGGCAGGCAGGGACCACGATCTCTCCCTCCGCCCTGCTCGAGCCAATTCTCCAGGTAGCGCCTATCCCCATTTATTCTCCAACATTATCAATTACATTTGGATTATTATTACTCATTCAAGCCAAAGTGAGTCGCAGACAGCTATTTCCTAATGGGGAAATGTTACAGGCAACTTATTAACGAACAATGCATCATTAAGGGGGGAGAGCTTCAAAGGCTCATAAATGCATTTCAAAGGACACAATACCAGCGGAGCCTGCAATCACATATCTGGGGGACATGGGCGAAATTTGTAACAAGGAATATACTGGGCCCAATGTAATTAACTAATTCTCGATCAAAGGGGTTTTAGAACTGAATGGTCAGGGAATTCAATTACGGGTTTCCTAATGAACCACTGTGTGCCAAGGCAGGGGGATGTTTTCTCCTGGAAAAGCAGGGCTGAGGATCAGCACTAGGATTTCCAGGGAGGTTTGGGGAGAGAAGCACCAGAAAAGCTCATCCTGGGCGGATTTGGCACAGGGGGACAGAGCAATGCACCGCAGAGGGAGGCACAGTCCAGGTCCCCCGTGACAGCTGTCTGTCCTGGAGATGGCCCACGTGGTGGGATGTGTTCACCCTGCATCTGATTTTTGGCAGACTGACGCCACTTTTGAAGCCAAGGCTGGTGAAAGGGGCTGGGGGATGCAGCTCCCCAGCCCCCAGGAGGGCAGAACGGCTGCCCTGGGGCTGGCACCGCCTGATCCCCTTCCTGGAAAACCTGAGCCAGGGAGATTTCCTCCTTTGCCATCTGAATCCAGCCTCCGGTAAAAATAGCGTTGTACTCCGTTTATGAAAGAAGCATCTTCTAGTCCTCCACTAGTTTATCTTATTATAGAAAGTTGGTTTGCTCAGTTTACAAAGGGAAATGTATTATGAATTTTCCCTTCATTCTCCTCCTTTTTTTTTCCACGTTTAACAACCAATTTGTGTGTTGCATGAAAGTTACACAGTTCTTTAGATGCATTTGCTATTTTATTTTCTTTCATTCAAAAATATGTCAGTAATCTTTTTGTTAACATGAAAGATAAAGGATTAGTAATGCAAGATGCAGTTTTCTTGTAACCTTCTTGAAAGCAGACTATAGTTTCTTATCTGTCTCTAACATTCATTTTCCTGAAATGAAAAAAAAAAAAAAAAAGACTTCTTAAAATGAAATAAACTATATTCGATTCAGACGAGCAGCGCTAGCTAGCAAAGAAATTTATTGCAGCTGGCAGAATGGAGCAGCTGCACAGAAGTCCTGCTGTCACAGCAGCGAGGACCTTGCCAAGAAAACTGCATACATGCGCGTACATGCGCACACACACGTGCACAGTCTGCGTGGAAAATGCTTCTGCGAAGAGAAAGCGCCATGGCCAAGCCTTGCGTTGACATCAGAACACATCCCCAGGTGTGCCCGTCCGGGTGGCTCCGGCAGCTGTGATGTGTGCGGCGGGGACATACAGGAGCAGGACCCCGCTGTTGTGTCCCAGGCTGGAGGTGGGCTGCCTGTTTTCTGGGCTCGATGCTCGTTGCTGATGTGCAGCAGTGGGCTGCCTGCCTGCTGCCTGCTGCCTGCACCAGCGCATCCCTTCTGGGTTTGGCCCAGAAGGGCTTGTGAAACGGGGTGGCTTTTGGGGCTGCAAAGCTGGGGTGTCCTGCAAGCCCTGGAGACTACAGAGGCCAAGAAGGAGGAAATTGGTGGGTTTTTATATGCTGATGAACCCTTGAGAAAGGTTTCTAATGAAGCCATACATCTGAAGGAAGGTTTTCTCTGCCGGTGGTTCACGAGCCTGGTGGGTCACTGTGGTGGTCACAAGCACAGCCCCAAACCATCTGCTGGGTTGTGAGCATCGCAAGGCGTGACAGGGGCGGGCATCAGCATCCTCCTGCTGATGACCCGAGGCATGGTGCTCTAGCTAGTGCTTGCCAGCAGAGCTATGATATAAAGTCACTCTTTGGCCTCTTCTGGGCTGTCTCTGCCATCCCTGTTAGATTCCAGCAATTTCTATCTCAGCATCTTCTGCTCACGTCTCATGAGCAAACAGGGTTTTGCAGCACTGCCAGCTCCTGATCACTTATCTGAGCGACGCTGGGTCTCCAGGAGGTCCCACCTTGCAGTAGCCCACCTTGTTGGCTGAGAGCTTCCTCTCCTCCCTGCCAGCCGGGGACAGGAGCTCCTGCTTCGGGCTGTGCAAGCTGGGGATGGAAGGCAGGGAGGGAAGGACACAGAAAAATGCCAGGGAGGGGAAAGAGAGATGGGGACAGTGTGAGGGGCTACCAGGGACCAGCAGGTCTTCGAGCATCACCTGCTGAAGCAAACAACTTAAATTTCTTGGAGCTGATTTCTTTGTAGACGCAGAGAATGAAAGCAAACGCAGCGTGGGCTGGTTTTCACAGCACTGAAATCCTCCCGGCAAAGAAACACTGTGGCAATAGCAGAAGGGGGATGCCGTAACCCCAGGAGGAGAGGTGGTCCATGCGAGCATGCCGGGATGCCCCCCTGCCCCTGCCCACCCTGCTCTCCTGGGCTGGCTGCCCTCTTCTACCAGCCTGACAGCTCCACAAGGGTTAAATCGTTATATAAAATGCCAGATTTCTATGGCAATTAGCTAATGGGTCCTCAGCACGTAAAACAAAGTACTTTTCCCAGTCAGGTGGATTTGGTTAATACTGAGTTAGCATAACAAGGAGCCGGTGTTTACAACTTTGTTTATAACCTCATTTGCAGGGAATACTTTGTTTTGCTCCAGAGAAACTTGATATTTTCTGTTGCTGATGGAATAATGATTTCTGTCGCACACAACATGGATTGCATTCTGCTCCCTTCGCAGGGCTTAACAATTAAAAAAAAAAAAGAAGAGCATTATCTTTTGGGATGAAATCTTCACCTATAGTGTTTAATGGGTCTCTTGTCCTGTGCTAACAGATCCGTGGTTTCATTTGACAAAAACTGTGTTTTCATATCAAAGGAGCCCCCCCTCACTGACCCAGCCTTCCCTTCCCCCCTCGCTGCCCCAGCACACACGCTATTTTAATATTTCATATATTTCATAAGCTTTTATGCCTCTAAAAGAGAAGTGAATTTGTGGAGAGTTGAGCTCTCCAGAGCTGTACTTCAGAGCTGGGAAGTAATTCAGGGTGAAGCCTGTATTAATCTCAGGTGAGAGAGATATTTAAATTCAGGCTACCAGTGTGAATATAAAATGGGGATCTCTTTACAAAAATTTCAAATTGTAATATGCAAAGCTTAAAGAAAAGAAACCCCAAGGGAACAGCTTTCTTCTAGAACATTTTGTTCCAACCATCATCTCTTTACCTTTATTTTTTTATTTAAAAACCCTCCCTTTGCCATTTTGTATTTTTAAATTAAATCTTTCAGTTTTTAAAATGAAATTCTTTATTGCTGGGAGATGGTGGTGGTGGGGGGGTGGGGAACGTAAGTGCCTGGCTGTGAAGAATGGTGCACGGGCCCAAATTTTAGCTGGAGCAGAAGGAATAGTGACCAGCGGAGTAATAAAGCCCTTCCTGGTTGGTCCCTCGTGTCTCCAGGAACACAGGGCAATTTGCTACCTCCCCACTTGGGGGATGCTGCCTGCACCCCGCTTTTGGGGCAGCTGCCAGGCAGGAGAGGAGCCAAAATCTCTGCTGGGAGGGAGGGGAGAGGCAGCGCAATGATGTCCTTGCTGTCCTCCTCCGGCAGCCCTGGAGCTGGGCTGGTCCTTCACCATCAGTGTGCCCGGCGCATGTTCAGCCTTCTCCTTCTAAGCAGATAAAATTTTAATATTGATTTCTGATCCTAGGCGGCAGACAATTTATGCGTGTGCATTTTGGTAGGGGTGAGGATCATTTTGCAGATGTCTGCGCCCGGTGTGTTGAGCAGCATAACCCAAACCCTGTATTACCACCCCTGGGAGAGCCCTGTATTTGCATCCATGGCAAAATCCTCGGGCTGCAACCAGCTCCCAGGTCAGGAGAAATGGTGACAGATGACATGCTATTATCAGCTCTGTCAATTAATTAAATTATACATTATGCTTATGAGGGTGATATACTGAGCCACTCTAGATTAAGTGTCTCAATTAAGTCTTTAATTTAGATTTAATAAGTAAGTTATTATACGTTAATAAAAGATCAATTAGTTGTTAAAAGAGCATTGATCCAGGTACAATAAGTGTGTCAGGGAGACATCAAGCTGACATTGAAGAGACTGGGAGTTCGCGTGCACAACACGTGTACAATTAGGTTTTTAATAGAGTCAAACTGGAGTGGACGCGGGGGCATCGAGCTGGCACTCGACTGTGGGTTTGAGATATCGCACCACGCTGTGAAACCTGTCTCTCCCCAGGCTGTAAGAGCTGGGACACCCAGGTCGGACCCAGTCCTTTGGTCTCAGCGAGAGCAAACGTTGCTCCTCTGTGGGAAGACCCCAAGGAAGGACCTTCCATCAAAATCAGAAGAGAGGTGTCTCCAAAACAGCCGGTCTTGCTGCTTGCTCCTATGGAAACTGTGCATCACGGTGCCTTTCCACACGCCCGATGCACCTTCCGCCAGCACCCCCTTCCTCTGCGATCCCCGCCTGAGCCCGCTCATTCCCACGGGGTAATTTTGGGTGAACACGGACTGGTCGGAAGGCTGTGGCTGGGCTTCCAGGGGGAGGGGAGGGAAGCGCTGGGCTCCAGCGGAGCCAAGATTTCAGCTGAATATGGATGACATCATTATACGGGTGATCCTTTCAGCAACAGCGAGCCGGGTTTTAAAGTAGCGACCTACAGCATACAAATGATGGGTTTAAAGGAAATAAAAAAAGAGATGATTTGAATAGCATACATTTATAGAAGAAAAGCCTTCCCCCCCCCGCCTTCCATTTCTAATATCTTTCTACGGGGCAGGCGCTGTGCATTCGAAAAGAAATTAAAACACTCCTCCTAAATACACTCCAGGCAGTAACAATGGCAAAGTTAAGAAGGTTACGAGACTTAGTTGTCCCAGCAACATGTCATCAAGTTGAAATGAGCAGGAAACACAGATAAGGTAAGAAAGAGAAGGGGGGAGGAGAAGAATAAAACCACAGGAGGAAAAATGCCAAGAGATTGAGAAAGAATAGGGAAACCCCCTTTTATTTGCTGTTTCGTTAGGATGAATCTGATTTTATAGTCTCGGAAAGAGGCTAAAATATAATCTCCTTTTGTGTAATGCGCGTGTTAGGAAAATGTGTCATCAGCAATTCTTCTGTACACTACAGCAATATTCAAAAAATTAGCAGGGATATTCAAGTCAAGCTACAAAGAAAAACAAACAGAAGACTCACATTTCAAGCCCGAGCTGCCATTTAAGAATGTTCTCAACTTTTTATTAACCTTTTTGATTGTCCCTTATGGTTTCTCTCCGCTGCAGCAGAAGAGCTCTGCGGTTCAAAAGGAAGACAAAGCACGCGAGAGAAAGGTTTGAAATGCAGCTCTATCTGCCTAGCGAGCCCAGGGCTCTCTCCACTCCTCCAGCATGGTAGGTTTTTGTGCTCGGCGCTGTACGTGGGCACAGGGGGAAAGCACGCATGCCTTGTGCCATGCAGCGCCTGGTAGAGGATGGAGAAGTGGTGGACAAAGAGAAATGGGAGGCTCACCTAAGCCAGAAACCTCAATCTGCCTGGTCAAGCATAGGCTAGTTACCCTTATTCAAGACACCAGCCGGGTGCTAAGGTGCTAAGGCTGTATGGTGCATCAACACCAGTTTGCTTCCATTTTACAGGGGCAAACCCAAGTGTCATGGGAGTCTACAGTTTTTGGTGGGCATCTCTCCAAAGCCTTGGGGGTTTGTATGGTCCTCATCAGTGCCCACCACTCCTGAATCCTTCACGTGTATGTTAGTTATGGGGTGCCCCAGAAGGCCACGTGTCCGGTCATTGACTTCACGTTGGCGTCTCCTCCTGATGTTGAGGTTTGATCCCTGGCTAGAGTCACTAGGCAAAACTTCAATTAAAATAGTAATTGATCAATCAAGCAAGCAAGCGCTCAGCCTCATCTGCAGTTGCTGCAGGAGACTCGCGGCTGCTGAGAAGCAGGCTGCTTACTTTGGTCCCCAAACAGAGGGCACTGGGGTGGTTGGCAGCTAGTTCGATTACAAAGGGATATTGATATTGGAAGAAATGGGGCTGAACTGGGAGAAACTTAAGCTGACTGTCAGTAACCGGTTTCTGACTGTAGAGCAAGGAGGCTGTGGAGGAGCCCCTCTACCAGCACACTGAGCACAGCATCCCCCAGACTGAACCCCTCCAGGAGAGGAGCTAGTTTTATGCTGAGGTCAGTGAGTGATGAAGAGGATTAAACACCAGCATTGTCCGTGCTGTGGGGGAATGAACTTCATGGTCCCAGAGAGCTTTTCTAGTTATATGTCCCTAAATGTGGACTGAGGAACACAATTTTATGCACTACTTTTAAAAATCTTGGTCCAGGCATTTTTTTTTGTTGTACCTCCAAACTTATGACACCCCTTAAGTCCCTCAGCTACATTTAAAAACCTCAGCAGTATGTCTTAGTGTGCTCCCTGCTGAGATATTTTTGGTGCTTGTACGTTACATGCAACCACCCAAAATTATTCTGTTCTCAGATAAAAATCTCTCCTCTCTCCTTCCCACCCTTTTCTTCACAAAAATATTTATTTGTTGTGCTTTTTTTTTTTTTATTTGTCTCTTGCTGTGGCTTCTTGTTGTGGATTATATTTTAAAGTAAGGATTGATTTAGTTAATTGATGGAGAATTTTGCCTGTGAGGATTTCATAATCCTTGCTATTTTATCTTTGCAATAATTGCTATGTTTGTGATTATTTCCAAGGACTAAGAAAAAGCAGGCAACAAGAAAACAAGCTGATCCACTCCTATTTTGCAGCTTCTCCAGGCACCTGTGTGGGCTCCTCCTCTGCAAGATGTTCTCTGTGCAGCAGCTCAGGGAAGACAACCAGGCAATGCGTGGGGTGAGATATTGGGGACGTGGAGAGACAGGGCAGGCAAAGCTCTGTCATGAAGATCACTTAGGGCCTTGATGGCATGGTGACACTGAGGACTGAAGGCCATCCTTCTGGGGGAGAATGGGGAATAACACCCAGGGAGACCTCCAGATCCTGTGGCCATATGTATAGCCACTCTGGACCAAGGATGGTGCCTTTGTATCACTGCATCAGGGTGAAGGGCAGTGAAGGAGACGTACCCCTTCACACCGCCTTGCTGCTGGGGTGGCATTGTCACAATGTCACACGTCCATGCAACAAGGGCAAGGGCCTGCCCCATGCGTCTGTATCGTTTCTGGACAGAAAGGGAAAAAGCTCGTTCCTGTCCGTGCAAAGGCAAGTGTGATGCTGCTGTTGAAAAGCTGCCTTTTTGGTAAAAAGGGTATCATTTATGTCTGTCTGGCTTTGGGCCAACTGTGAATCCTTGTGGGCTTAGATCTGATGGAGGGGATGATGGTGATGGGCCACGTGAGGACACTGGATGCAAAGCCATGCTTGTGTTTGCTGTTGGACTTTGGATGTGAGGCCACGTTGGTTTGCTGTGGGATGTCAGGCATGAGGCCACACTGGTGTTCACCGTGGGACGTTGGATGTGAGGCCACACTGGTGTTCACCGTGGGACATGGAGCATGAAACCACGCTGGTGTTTACCGTGGGATGCTGGACATGAGGTCACACTGATGTTTGTTGTGGGATGTTGGGTGTGAGGCCACACTGGTGTTTGCCATGGGATGTTGGACATGAGGCCACACTGGTGTTTGCCATGGGACGTTGGACGTGAGGCCACAGTGGTGTTTGCCATGGGACATTGGATGTGAGGCCACAGTGATGTTTGCTGCGGGACGTTGGACATGAGGCCACGCTGGTGTTTGCCATGGGACATTGGACATGAGGCCACACTGGTGTTTGCTGTGGGACGTTGGACGTGAGGCCACAGTGGCGTTTGCCATGGGACGTTGGATGTGAGGCCACAGTGATGTTTGCCGTGGGACGTTGGACATGAGGCCACAGTGGCATTTGCCGTGGGACGTTGGACGTGAGGCCACAGTGGTGTTTGCCGTGGGACGTTGGATGTGAGGCCACAGTGGCGTTTGCCGTGGGACATTGGACGTGAGGCCACAGTGGCGTTTGCGTGGGACGCCGGACGCAGAGCCATGCTGGTGTTGTTTACCAGCTGGCCGCTGGAGGCTGCTGCTGTCTTTGCAGCCACCGGCAGCTGCCTGCCATCCCCAAGCACCCACCGACAGCTCGGCCCGGCAAGCTCAGCTGAGACATGAGGCCACCTGGGCCTCCTCCAGCAGCCCAGGGCTGAGCAAGGCTGGGAAGCCTCCGCCCTTATCTTTCTCTCCTTCAAAGGAAGGAAGGCAACAGGCTGGGAACGGATCCTAGGATGGGAGAGGGGTCTCTGTGCTGAAGCAGAATGATGGTCTTCTAACTTACCAGTGCCCAGGTGTGTTTTTATAAGAAATACAGACTTTTCGATGCTTTCTGTATATTTTCTCAGATTTAGAAGCTGTTAAAAAAGGGTCACAGCCCTGGTATTATAGACATTATATACATCACATAATGCCAGGGCCTTGAATGTACTAACACACCTTAATTGCCCTGAGCACGCTCCCCTAGGACTGTGCCCCACACACCCTGCTGCCCATAGGCTCAGGAGCTCGATTAAAGCCCAGACCTGGGCATTCGCTCCTGGCTTGGACCATGCTTTTCTCCAGTCTTGCCTCTCTCCTGGGTAGATCTTGAATAGATGTTGTTTTTAGCTTGTTACTGCCTCATCTTCTAAGGGGACTCTATGGATGGACCCTGGACCTGGTCCATCCCCTCATTGTGTCAGGGACTGCTGATGGACCCTGTTGCCAGCACTTGGCTCTGTGGTGCTGAGGGACTGTGTCTTGGTGGGTGAGGGCACTGTCTGTGCTGGGATCACCCTCGGCTCCCAGCTCGATCCCACCTTGCACAGCAGTACTGCTACCTGCTGCGTAGTACTAGATACAGCCTGGTCGCAGCTGCCCTGCTCTATGCAGCTTGCTGCTGAGGAACCTGGTTTTCCTTTGACCTAAGAAGCTCTCACTACTTTGAAGTTCATGAGTGAGGAAGATAATCTAGATAGGGCACACTCTGAAAGCTACTAGATTTAAAGCTTGGGTGTGAAGCAAACCCTAAGTTGGACATCCAACACTGATAGACCTGACTTCTCCTGTAGACATGGCTTCACTCATGCTTCCATGTTCCAGCTGCTTTTTATGCATCATGCAAAAGTTGATGCTTTTGGTGACACCGCACTAGCCTGCTGCCTTAAACCTGCTCTGTCTGTGAGAGGTCAAAGCACGTTCTGAGGTGTTTTCCTAAAAATTTGACAGTGACCAAAAGTGTGCTGAGACTTGTTCAGTGTTGTGACTGATAGTCATTCCACTGTAATCAGAAAAAGGTGGTGTCCATGGGGAACACAGGTCATCTGAGTTCCCTGGTGTTGTCTGGAGAAGTAAGGAGGGAGTGATGTGCTGGTTTTCAAGAGTTTCCACGGATGTGGTGAGTGCAGAGCACGCAAATCATAAAAATCACATAATAATTGTTTCAGACATAGAGGACATGAAGTCCTGAGAAGATTACATAGCTTGTAAGGGTGATGGTAACTTGCATTTATCTGCTTGACTGTTGGGATAATGTTTTCCCCTAGGAACCAGGAGGGACAATCTCACTGAAAGACATCAGTGCATGCTGAGTCTAAGGAAAACAGTTCTGTAATTCTCCAACTGCCATAAGCTGGGTTTTGGTGATTTCCTTTGAATCAGTCCTCTGGGCTTTTTTGCCTGTTATAATTTGATCAAGCCCTTGGAATACGTGGGAAAACTCCTTAAATCACACAGGTCTCATGTCTCACAACAAAATGCCTTCAGCGTACGTAGTTTGTCAAGTTTTCAACAACTGCAGGTGATGCTTCTCACCTTCTTCTAAGTGTCCTGGTAGTCCTCTCAATCTCAGCCTGTCTGCATTGTCTTGGTCTGGTTTGTGTCCAGCTCCTTCAGGTGTGCCTCATCACCTCGTCTGCACCTGGTGTGGTGGCTATGTGGGTGCTGGGTGTATGCTCAGTGGCAGCATGCAGCAGAGAAGCAGGTGGGGGTAGTGGGATTTGGGGTCTCTCCCAGCTCCTCTGTGAGGCAGAACCATGAGGGGATTGAGAGCTCAGGGCACGGGAGGGGGCCTTCATCAGTCTGAGTAGACTGGATTAGTTCCTAGCAATACTTACTGAGTCAGCCCCCTCCTGCTGCTGCTTTGTATACATGTTCCTGGTGCTAAATCCAGGGAAGCAAAGTCTGGTGATGTGATTGCAGGAATGGAGCTCAGACTGATCAGCTCCTAAGCCCAGTTGCTGAAGTCCTGTGTTTTTCCTAAACCTGTAAGGGCTAGAATTGCTCAAGACACTCCCGAGTTTAAGAACTGCCTAACACCTGGGCAGCTGTGCATTAAAATCAGCTGCTGTACCTGAAAGAAAGTAGTATCATGCTTATCTTTGGGCTCTAATCCTCAGGATCACCTTCCTCAATGAAACTAATGTTAGCACCAGGGAAAGAAGTTGAGTCAACTGTTGGGCACAGATCCTACAGCTCTGCATGAGGTGGGACTAACAAACATGGCTCTAGAAAAGAGAACTGGGCTTTGCTTAATGTATTAGGATGCCTCGGTCCAGAGTTTTGTCAACATGCTTTAGGAAATAGCCTCAAAAAACCAGGCTTTTGGGTACTGAAGGTAAGGGTGGAAATGGGTGCTGCAATGCTGCAGTGTAGAGGCTGAATTTGGGAGAAAAGGAGATTCTTTTTTCAATTGAGGGGGATAGTATTTGAAGACAGAGGGATGCTTTGGAGTGTAAATCCACAGGGCAAGTGGGAGAACAGCTAGAAAGAAACCTGAGGGTCTGAGGCCATGCTCTTGGCACAGGTTACAGCTAGGGATCGCTGGATATTTCCTCTTCAGCTACTCAACTAGTAGGTCCCACTCAATGGATGGAGATCTCCAAGGTCATTGATTCCAGTCCCTCCCACTCAAATGCAGACAGATCCCAGAAGTATTTAGTCCACCATGGCCTCTTTCACATCCCCTAGATGCAAACTTGTTTCTGATACCTGTAGCAAATAGATGATATCCTCAGGTTTCTGTGCACTGATGGTGATCTCCTGAACTTCTGGCTTTGCTCCCAAAGCTGATCCTGACTTAGAGGTGACCAGGGAGGGATCTTATATATAAAAATAAAATAGGCTGTTGGAATCTGTGCTAAGAAAGACTAATCATGACAGAGAGGTAGTGGAGACTCATGTAGTAGCTCTGCTAACGTCATGAAAGACTCACTCCTTCCAGCATCTCTCTGGCAATATACCATAACAGAAACACTCACAGTAAGAAAAACCTGACATCCGAGGCAGCTTCTTTTCTGGCAGAGCATAGTGTTTTTTTCCTCATTGGGAGAAATTTATATGCAAAATGATGGATACAATTGACTCCCTGCCTTTAGGCATCTAGGGTAATAGCTAAAAGAGATGGACAACACAGAAGGCAGCACGCGTGGAGAGCTGTGGTCGGCTAAGGTGAGACATACCACTGCAGAAGCAGATTTATAACAACTTTGTATTCCCAGAGGTAGAGAAGTCTGGGGTCTCTACAAGGGGCGTCAGATGACCGTAGTAAGGAAATAGTTTCACAGTGGACAGAAGGATGTGTTTCTTTGCAGAGTGTATATTCAAGCTGCTGCCTTTGTTAGCGCTGGATGATCATCCAGTGGGTGTGCTGGGTAAATTCCTAGGCTACCTTTGTAAGGGTTTTGTTTGACCCAAATGCTAAGCAGGCATGGTATGGCATGAGTGTATGGTCCCTACTTGGTCCCAGTAATATTCTGAGTGTCCCAGAGCTGCAAATACCTTTTTGTCTGGCAACATAACAGTGACAAATGCAATGCATTCCCTGGAAATGCCTTGCTATGCTAAGGCTGATCCCACTCTTTGTATGCAGAACTTGCTGCTGGGAGTCCTTAATGTTTGTGCTGCTTCACCTTCCCCGGGTTTGCATCTGGCACTTATGGTGTGAGCCATTTCCTGAAAGCCTCAAGCATTTGGGCAGCTGGTTACAGCACGCTTCCATCCACTGGCTGCCAGCACATTCCTCCTTCATGGTTTAGCAGTAGGGGCACTCTACAAATGGTGGAGACACTACGGTTTGGAAACAGCAGCATGGGGGGAAGAAACTGTCCTTCCTTTAATCCAGAGAGGCAGCCCCTCTGATCACAATCTGGTTTTGTATGCTGGGGAAGGAGGGGAGCAGGGAGGGAAATCTCATTAAAGGTCTTGCTATTGGGAATGGCTGGATGTCTCATTAGAGTGGACAAAATGACTCGTTTCCTCTCTGCAGGTTTTTTTCCAGGAACTCCATGGAGGGAAGGAGTTCATTTAAAAACAAATATATGTGCCAGCGTGCCTGCAGGGCACACTGTTTCAGCACAGGGCTTCTATCCCAGTACCCAGGGAAGAGCTCAACGGTTGTTTCTGAAAGGGAAACCTAGTAGGTATTTGGCTTTGGATTTGGCTGTTGCTTCATTTGCCTTGTCTCAAATCATGTAAGCCCTGAATGGGGGTGGATGGGTCTCCTCTGCTGGAAATCATGCGCTAGGGAAAGAAAGAGGGGAGGAAGACCTGAAGTGGGGGGGCTGAAAGTCCTTTCCCTACCTGCACATACGGTGTGCACGTGCGCACACTTGCACACGCAATCACTGCGGTAGTACTGTACTCCTGCCAACAGAAACTTAGAGCGGGGGGAGAGACAGCGAGAGACAGCAAGCATACTTATCAAGTGGCTTGGACCGTAGCCGATTTGAAATATTACTAACCTTGCATTTTCAAATTTGATGCACAACAACCAAGATGCTAATACTTTCCTTAGTTTAGAAAAAAAAATCCTTTCACCCATCTCTTCTAGCCGAAGATTAGGAGAGAAGCTTTAAGAAGATTTAAAAAAAAAAAAATCAACTTCTGAGCAGCGGAAAAAATGGTTTGTGATTCAGGGGCTCCGGGCAATTCATCATGGAAATTGGGTTTCTTAGCCGACATCATGTGAATCCTTTCGGCCCTGTCAACTTTTTAATACATTACATTGAGAATGTAAATCGTGTTGGTGAGGGGGAAAGAAGAGGGGAAAAAAAGAGAAAAAAGCGAGCTTCTTCATTTTGGGTTTAGAGGGGAGGCAGCTTGAGGCCTGTAATTCATATTAACTAAATAATAATACTAAAAAAAACCTTCCCTAAATATACAGATATGTATATACACCTAGGGAGGGAGGGGGGAGGGAAGTGAATGAGACAGACCAAAATTGGAATAATTTCATCCTTTTGAAGGGTGAGTATTTGAAAAGGGTTTGTTATGGATTTATTTTTATTTTCTTTTTTTTTTTTTTTTTTTTATTTGGGTGTATTTTATCCCTTTCTCTGCTTGAGCTAGTTCTTCCATCAAAGAAAAGAGCAAAATTAATGTTTTGGAGGTTGAGGAAGATGGAGGAAACAGAAAAGGGAGAAACTGCAGTCACAGTCTGGGATCTTTTCTGAGTTTGTCTGTTTTCTTTGCTTGCATGCTATATTCTGGTGATCTAGATTAACTCTTCAGTGGACAGTGAAAGCTAATGCTAATTTGTGTGTTGACTTATTACAGGGCATGAAAGTAAAGCACTGGATGGAGAGCCTGCAGGTAGTACTGTGAGATTTCTGAGACCAGGCTATGTGTACTTTGAAGCATGAACCTTGCAGTGCATTTGCTTTCTGAAGGCGTCCTTCTGGAGGTTCAATACAAGCTATAGGCAGCACAAAGGCTCTTCATAAACCCCTGGATAAGGCTAAGCCGCTGTATGGGCTCATAGCTAGCTGGGCAGTGGGGAATCTTCACCGAGCATGTTCTTGCTACAGCTAGTTCCTTCCCCTGTGCCTTGAAATACTCCTAGCATTAGAAAAATGGGATTGATAGTCATCTAGAAGAGTCAGGGAAAACACAGAGCACCTGACCTTACAGGGTGCCATCTTTATTTTGATCTCATTGGACGATGAAGCATGATGATTAAGAGATATATTTTATACCAGTCATAAAATAATTCAGGTCAGAAGGGACCTCAGCAGGCTCTACACTGATGTCCTGCTCAGAGCTTGGCAGGCTTCCACCTCCCTGTGCAAGGGCAACTCTGGAAGAAGATGGTGAAACAAAAGTGAAAGCAATCACGGCAAGGATAATAGAAAATAGGGCAAAGAATTGATTGGTTTCAACACAAGTTACAAGAATCTAGAAAGCTCCTTCAATACCCTCAGAGAGGGGAAAATGGCTGGAGTGGAGATTGTAGCTGGAACATATCTAGAAAGATCAGGAAAACAAGCTTATTTGCTCTGCTGAAGACTTCTTGGAAAGCATCTGAAAAGATTAAACCATTCTTAGAAAAGCCACACTGATGCTCCTACTCTAAAACTCCGTGGTCAGTTTGGATGCCTGCTACAGGCAGAAGACGGTGGGAAAGAAAAAGTTCAGAGACAGACCATAAAAACAATTGCAGAGGCTGGGGAAAACAATGCAGCTGGACAGTGTCTGGGCGTGCTTTCCTTTAAGAGGAGGGGAATAAAAAAGGTGTTCAAAGTATCAGATGATACAAATAAAGATCTGGAGCACAAGGGACAAAGGCATGGCTGGTAGATTTGATAGCAGCGTCTAGCAGGTAATAGAATGTGTTTTGCTCTGCAAAGCAAGACACAAGAGGAGTATTGACCCTATCACCATGTACCGGTATGGCACATGTGGCGCTGGGCGTGGGTCTATGCTGTCATGTTCTCAGGCAGGTCCAGCACCCAGGTAACACATAACCAACCTGCTCCCTGGGGACACAGCTCCTTTGAAAAGAGCTGTTAGCGACTAGTTAGGATGTGGGGGTGTTTCAGCCAGCTAAGTTCAACTCCTTCCAGCTAACCACATCTAACCGCTCATGTCTCCCCCTTTTACGTTTCAGCTATAACAGAAACAAGAGAGCGTGCTCTCCACCTCTCCCATGTGAGAACTGGTTTATCACCTTCCTTGCTCAGCATCTGTGTGAGTCCTGAAATACTGATGTAAAGCTGAACGTGTTCCCTTTACCGAGAAATGTGATTTATTAAATGCAATTTAACTCTATTTAAATAGTGCCCTAAAAATCAAATATAAATTCTGAGCACTTCTATTAGGGTTAAGAATCCTCAGTTTTATTCTCTTTTTGCACTGCTAGAATCGGGTGCTACTCCTCGCTCCATGCTTGTAGCTCAGATTTGCAACATAGCTGACAGCAGACGGTGATCCTTCCATTTTCCTAGAGACATTTGCAGGTAAATTTGTGGATACATGTATGGAGACTATGCAGCTAAGCAAATCTGGGGGTTTGACATTAATAATGTACAAGGGAGAGGTTGCGTGAAGGTGCTTCACTCAGTTGTTATTTTTATACATAAAAATATTCCTGAGTACTGCATATGATTTTACTGAATACTATAGTCAAGCAGCTGATATCACCAAGGTATTATTTAGCTGATGTCTGAAGTTGAGTACAGCATTTCCAGAGGGGTTTTCTGGGCCTGGTGTCCTTCAGAAATAATTAATTTCTCTTTTCTTCTGCTCCCAGACCTGTACTTCTCCACAGCTGCAGTTCTGCTCTTGGAAAACAGCCCTTCTTCTGTCTCACTTCCATTTGGGCATTGCACCCAGGCTGAGAACCCAATCCTGGATGTCTCTAACTCCTTCCAAGAACCTGCTCTGTCACACCTTGGAAAGGCTCCAGAAGGGTGAAACCAACAGTCTGTGGGAGTAGACTGAAAAATACTAGAGTAGATGGAGGCTTTGTTGATGGGGTCACCTCTGAGAGTCTGGAGAAATGGTTTGTGGCTGTCTCTGTGTGGGTCAGAAGGGACAAATCTCAGCAGATGAGAAGCTCTTTGGCAGATTTGGGTTTGACCTGCAAGCAGTGAAGGTTGTGTGCAACTCCCTACTCAACCTCAGACACATCTTCACCTCATTCTGCTGAACCTGCCTGCCTCTAGCCTAAACACCCCTAGGCAGTGACCTCACAAGGATCTCCCTTTAAGGTAGCTTCCAGCCCTTTTGCATCCTCACAGATGAAGGCACTTGTTCCCAGGTCATTTCTAGGAAAGATAAAGGCAGGTTGCTTGTTTTATCCCCCACGGTGCTTCAATCCTTAATCGCCACCTGCTCAGATCTTGGAAATGAATTGTTGAGGCTGTCAGGACTGTACAGCACATAATAAAGTGCACACACCCACATATATACATATATATGTGGGCTGGCTTATGTTGTGATGCTGTAGTACAGCTTAATTAGGACATCATTCAGACGTCTGGGCCTATGCCTAAACTGGAGATTTTTCTTTTCTTTTTTGTTTTTCTCATTTAGGTTTTAGTCAGATTCCCAAGTGGAATAAACAAAAGGCTAATTGCTTTTGGGTTTTAATTACCACTGCAATACCTGGGTTTATTGTATGAATTGTGTTTTATAGGTGGCTAAAGGACACCACTAGCAAATGACAGATTCTCGGCTGACAACAGCAGTGTTTAAACCAAAGTAATTCTTTGCAGTGGGATCCAAAGGACAGCACGCACATTCATTTGCTAAACTCCTAATTTTTTGTTGTAGAATGTAACTTCAAGACTTGGCTGACTTTTAAACATGATATAATTAAGCATGCCTGAAAATGTGTTTAAAAAAAAAAAGACAAAAGTACAAGTACTTTATAATCCAGAGTGTTAAGTCTCTTCAAAACTCCTTGAACAGTTACGCTTCTGCTTTAGTTCAGGGGTGGCACGGCACACTCCTTATATGTAATCCCCAAGTGACTCTTCACACACAATGACTCACTCAATTACTACAGCTGCTTGGTTCATATCTAGTTATCTTTAATGCCTTGATCCATATATGCTTCTGTATGCCTACTACTTTGCCAGGTGGGTTATTCTACTGATTTTTAAGAGTATAAAATGCTAAGCAAATCCTCATTCTACATCCGCTTATTAATCCTAAAAATATTTGGCATCCATTTTCTATCCGTCCGTATTTTCTTGTTTGTGATGTCCTGATGGAACAATTGCAGGAGAAAAATTCCTTTCTTAAAATGTTCCTAAACTTTCTCTTTGACAAGGTAGAAAGTCTAGATTTCTGTTTCCGTTGGTGGTCAAGGGAAATCGGAGAAGGCAGGTAATTTTGAGAAAGCCAGGTAATGTATTCCAAGTTTATTTAATACAAAATCTCAATTTGGGAGTAACGTTGAGTCTTCAATAACTTTTCATATAGTGAGCCTTGCAAACTTGTACAGTGAGGAAAACGAGGAACCTCAGCTGAAGGACTCTGAGGTCTGTACTTCAGATTGAGAAGAAATGAATTGAAGAAGTGAACTCAGAGTTATATGAGCCATCAAATCCTGACAGCCCTTGGGCAGAAGTGAAGTGTGGATTTGATAGCATTTCTGATGTTTTGAACACATAGGTGGGAGGTTTGTGGAAAGGCAAAGCATCTCTGGGTTGAGACCTTCTTGGAGGTATCCCCACAGGTAAGCTAGTTATGATTTTTTAAAGGTTTAAGTTTCATCTGTAGGGGATTCAGAAAAAGGTTCGTACAAATTTGAAGCATGGTGACTGCTTTCAGCAGAAATCTAAAAGAGTCTTGCAGACCACTTTTTTCTTAGAAATCACAGTATGTAGCATTCAAAATTAAACTACGTGCCTCTTTGGAGATCTGGTGCTGAGAGTGTGTCTGGGACAAGCTGAATGATTCATCACCCGGTTTTATTTCAAGACTGGCAACGAGCATACACTTAGGCATGTTCAAATAAGTACCGTTGTGCAGCTCCATGATTTATGTCTAGCTGGTGCCATGCTCTTTCAGTCAATGACTTTGGGTCTTTGATGGAGTCCATAGAAATTTCCCTCCTCTTTATTGTCTTTTCTGTCATTGTCCCAGAAAAGGGGACAAACTTTTAGTTGTCCCAGTCTTCTGGTTTTGGGCCAGAAGGACCATGCTTGACATCAGCCTCTCTGTTAACTCAGACAATATATGTTTTTAAGGACAGAAGACAAGATGTGTGAGATGGCTTCCAGCCTTTCTCCTCCACTGGAGCCAGGGTGGTTGCTCCTGGAGCTGCCTCCATAGTAGCGAGGTGGCAATGGCCTCCTCCATCGCATCAGGTTGACCTGGGGCTTGCAGGCATCATAGGCCTCCCCTCAGCTGTGGGATGGCTGTCATTTTCTCTCACTTGTGGGGATGAGATATCTGTTGGTGACCTGTGACTGTTGCGGGCTCCTTGCATCCCACCACGGGGAGAGGGTGCTGCGGTGGGTCCTGCTGCCATCAACCAGACATGGCAGGGAAACCTGCTCTGCAAAGGTGGACAGTTGTGTACTGCTGGTTTTATTTTTCTGCTGAAACTTGCCATATACCAGCCCCCACGATGATACCATTGGTTCTGAAGGAGGGAGAGATTTGCATTTCACCAGGATTATTAAGGTTGGGTGGGATTTATTATTTTTGCTTCACTTTTATACTGTGGACGTGACCCAAAGGCTGTGGTCAGGCTCAGCTCTGCGGCACTGCCCATGGTGTTCAAGGCCTAAACTGAGGATGAGACAGAACAGCAGGCCAGGCATGGGGTGCACCGTCATATGGGCTACTCCTTTACCAAAATGTGGGCACTGATCAGCCAACAAGCGACACTGGTCATGATTAACCTCTGCCCAGCTGCAGTCAGGCTGCCCTGTGTCTCGTGAGTGCCTTGTGGGAAAGATGAGAGTCCTACAAGCCATCAGGGCCTTTTATTTGACTTCTGGCTTTTAGCTTGCACTGGGTCATGTTCTCATGCAAAAGAAGACAGCCTTGTCTCTAAAATGTCTCTCTCCATCTCTTCTTCCCTTGCAGCCATCCCTGAGAACTTCCCTTATCTCTCCTAGTGCCCATCAGCAATGGCGATGTCACCCACCATGTCCCATCACGAAGCCCAGCATGGGCTGGCGTAGTTCACAGTTTTCTACATGATGGGGTTTATTCCTTTGGGAAAATGGCTCATTTTATAACCTTGGTTGCTGGATTCTTTCTGACCAAGGGAAACTTGAGAGCTGGCCCAATCTGTGTTGAGTGGATGAACTCTGAGGCTAAGAAGTATGATGACCCTTGAAATGAAGAGTCTTTGATAAGCAGGTATGATTGAGTGGTCTGTTCTCGAGCTATACACTAAACTGAGAAAGAAAACATCTGAGATTCCTGGTGATGGAAAAATTATGTGACTGTATTAGTGCTTCTCAATTAAACTGCATGAAAACAGGAAGCAGAATGTCAAAGTTTGAGGACAAAATGAAACATCAAGTATTTTTAATATATTAGGAAAAAAAGTTGAGATATTGTTTTTCTTTGAGGACTTCACAAGGGTGGAGCTTGATCTGAGGCAGAATTAGAACAAGTTTTGAAATGTTGAAAACACTGAAACTAATTTTTCAGCTTTCAGCAGAGCTTGAACGGAGCTAAAAGGATATAAATTTTATTTGACAAGACAAAGATAAACTTGTTGCTAACAATAGAGATGTAATACACTTACGGTGTTCTTATACTTGCAGTGTATAGGCTGATAGGAGCCAGTGAGATCTTCTGCATGTACAACCACCTCAGTCAGTCTAATAAAAATTATATCTCAAAGCTTTTCTTATAGAACAGTAGGAATTTTTAACAAAAAGGAAACAGTGCCATGGGGAAAAAAGTCTCCCCTAAAAACTGTTCAATGAAATCATAACTTTCAGTTAAGAAAAAGAAAAAAAATCTTTGAATGGGAATGCTGGGACCTACTTAGTTACTACTGCAGACTGTTTCAATTGGTGAGAAAAAACGGTTTTATAAAATTAATCTAGGCTGTATGAACTGATAAAATGCACTGATATTTCCAAAACGTTAAGCAGCAAGGTGCTGTAACCAATGACTAGATATCATATCAGTGCAGTATGTTTGGATTGTGGTCTTTGAATTTATTTTTTTTATTCATAGCATGGAAAAAAATTAGATTCTGTAGACAATCAGGATTGATGGTATGACAAGTAGAGGTGCAGAGAGATCCCTGACTTAGCTATCTGAATCCGGATCTGGTAAGCTGACACAAATCAAACAACATATGTTTCAATGCCACTGAATGCAAGGTCAAATATTTAGAAACAAAAGATGTAGGAAGCACTGATGGGCTATAGGAGGTTATAATCTAGGTATATCCTGGAAGCAGTGAATTTGAAGAGATTTTTGTTGTTGTAAATAAGAAGCTGAATGTGTTTTTCCTTTCGTTGTCCTGAGGCATGAAGGGTTTTGAGACACCTGGCATACTGATTTGGAGCAAACAGTTCGTATTACCTCCACTAATGGAGCTGGGAAGATCATTATTGAAAGGCAACATTCAGTTTTGGTCCTTAAGCAGGGAGGGGGGAACAGGCATGCCCATGTGCGTCATAAAGCTGGAGGTTCAGCAAACACCTACACACAGAGACATAGCTATCACTGTATTCAGGGTACCAAAAGAAAGCTTTAGAGGGTGATTTGGCTGTGGTATCTCAGTGTCAGCACCTGCATCTGGTACTGAAAGGATCTTTGCTCTAATAGACCCATCACTTCTCACCAAACTCATAACAGAGTGCTCATAAGATGAGCAATTGATTGGACTTAAGTGTGATAAATTCCAAAGGAAAATAAGATGCTGACAGTGAGAGCAATTAACTGCTGGAACAGCCTCTCATGAAGAGTAGTGAATCCGTCATGACTGCTTGCTGCTTAATTCATAACTAAATGGCTTTCTGAAAGGTTCGCTCCAGTTCAACCACTGCTATGGAACAGGCTGCGGGTGTCTTAAGAAGGTGGAAATCCTTCTACTGCAGTCCCTGGGAGGTGAACCTCCATGACCCTCGTGGCCAGCGCAGCCTTCTGCAGGCTCAGCTCCCACTCATTTTGGTGTAACGTATTCAGACCTCCGCTCCTCTTCACAAACATCTTTGGCACAGCTGCTTCTACGAAACCGGTAAGGATAATCTCAGGAGGACACTGTGATTTAAGGCAAAATTATTTACCAGATAGTAGGCCCACCGGAATTCCTGGGTGAAAGATGCCCCCGTTGCATTTTAAAATGTATATGACACAAGTGGCCTTTAATCCTTGGCTGGCCCTGCGAGTGTGAACACCAAGCACCCTGGGTTCCTTATCTGGATTTACAACTTGGTCTCCAGCCAGGAGAAGATAATACATCCATCTGCAGGAAGTCGCACTCTTCCAATGCTAGTTTTATACTCATCGTGCCTCAGTCTGACATGCTGGCTTTGAGACAAGTGTTTTAAGCTCTTTTTATAAAATTAGAGGGGATTCCTGCATTTGGGATGAATCCTGCTTAAGATGATAAACGCAGATTTCACTTCCTGAACTTAATCAATAGGTCTCTTCCTGGCAGCCGGAGCAGACTGCATCCACAAGCTGGCGTAAGGAACTCTTGGCTGTGACAAAATAAGCACCAGTGCAATGATGTGTGAGAGGTGGGAAGACCGAGGCATCTATATACAATAATAACTTGTTAGTACTTTCCTTAGAATTCTTTCATTCCCATTTTCCCATCACTTGTCTCCTCTTTTACATTTATTTTGCTTTTCCTCTTCCTGCTTCTCTCTTCCATTCTTGTCTTCCCCTCTATCTATTCTCTCTTGCATGTATCAGCCTTTCTTGCCACAAATCAAACCTATTAGGAGCTCCAAAGGGATTCTTGCCAATGGCCTCCCTTTGTGAACTCTCTGGCTTTTTTTTTTTAATCTGCAGTGTTCCACATTATATTGCCATTGATTTAATAGACCACCATGAATTTTACTACCTGTCAAACAACAGCACAATTATTTTGAATTCTATTGTGGCAGAGCCTGACACCCAGCTCTGGATCACTTTACACTTTTCACCTTTGCTAGAGTGCACTTGACAGTTCAGGATAGTATTATGTGTGATTGTTGGATGGCATTTGGTGTCATTGTTTTAATTTGGCATTTTGGGGATTGAATGAGTTGGCAGTCAATGGATAAAGACTCCCACCTGCTTGAATCTGGAAATGACATGTGGACTGTGGAAGCTATTACAGGGTGTTAAAAACCCAAACCAATTCCCTTCTTACCTCTTGCTGCTCCCAGTGCTGAATAAATAAGATGGGAAGAACAGCCATCTTTATTGTTGGTTCTTTGTTCATGGGCTGATCCTGAGAGTTTCCCGAGCAGAATGCTGAGAGTTTTCTCTTGCTGGGCTTTAATGGGGTGCTCTGTACTGACCAGCAAAGAGGCCAGATGCATGTGCCTGGAGATATATTCCCGATGGACAGGTAAAAATTGTATATGCAGTTTGAGAGATGAGGTTGGCACTCACCAGTGTGCAGGAGATTTCTTACATGGAACAAGTGGATTACATCTGCATTAAAATAAAGAAAAGATTGGTTAATTCAGGATGAATCAGCCCTTTGTATTCCTTTTTAAAGAACTCTTTCTATCATCTTGCATGACCAGGATAAATTGTTTTTCAGATGAGAGAAATAACAGATTGAGTCTGCAATGTTCTAGGGGCTGTACACATGCAGAAAAAGACTTCAGCAACTCTCATGTACCTCATGAATATATTTCAAGGTAGCAACAGGTTCCTTGGTGGAAGTGTGGGCACGGAAGAGCTAAATTACTTGCCTAAGGTCACAGAGTGAGTCTGAGTTGGGCCTGGGACCTGTTCTCCAGTGTCTTAAAGTTTTATTCCAAGCATTTTCCTTAAGATGTTGTTCTTCCACTGCTGAACATGGTCCTTCCCACAATGAAATATTTTCCCTGAGATCTGAAGCAGATGGGTTTGGACTGTGAGTGAGTACAGAAAGCTATTTTGGTAACCATGATCAGAATAGTAACAACATGGCTTTTCCTCTTAAGAAGCTTCCTCTTTTCCAAGAGAGCTTCTGTTCGAGTTAAAGGTGTAAATGTCAATGTGTGAGGCTGCTCACCCTTCCCCACCTCTGAGTTAGGGCTTTGGGAGAGGTTTTGTCCATCTGTCCTCTGCAGAGTGAGACCCACAGTGCACAGATGTAATTCACCCAATAAAAGAGCTGCTGGCCCCTGGGCACAAGTTGAGAGCTGCCTTGAGCCCACTGAGAGCGAGTGGCCATGCTGGGCTCCTCAAGCCTTCCAAGTTCAAGCCAACCTACTCTTGCTTTGGGCTGAGAGAGAAAGCTAACACCCTCTGCCAAGTAATATAACGATGCATATAGATTAGAGAGGAGAGACAATATGCTTCTAGGTGTCCTTGGCCTTGCAGTAGAAAAGGTTTATTGTCCCCTTTCAGGAGGCTGGTGGGATGGTACAGACATTTCTCTGGGCTCCATCACACATGGGGCACAAATTTGTCCCACTGGGGGAGCTTTTGTCTCAGGGTGGAAAATTCATGGACTGCATAAATCTCCCAGGGAAGTTAGCTGCAGGACGTAGTGGCTGCGCAGGGTATATGCTGAGGCTCTGGCAGACCAGGCAGAGGTAGGTCTGTGCTTTATGCCATGAGCAGGAGTGGGCTTGGGACCAGGTCTCTCTGCCTCCCTTGCAAACACAGAGCTATGATAAAGTTTAAAAAGGCCAGGGTCCTCCTCCCCAGGCATTGTGACAAATATACATTGTGTTCTGTTTTGGAGATCCCAGTCAGACAGAATAATTAGGTGGCAACACGATTTACTGCCTGCAGCCCTATAAAGCTCAGGAAGCACTCTTTCAGTCCTCAGCTGGTATTTAATCAATGTATCATAACTTTTATTAAGCTTAAATGCAATGCTTCTGAGATACTAAATTTAAAGTGTGCCTGGAAACCAGGGCCATTTTTTGTTTGATTTACATATCACAGCATCATGCAAACTGGGAATAGGATGACAAGGAGCCTGGATTACAGTCTTCTCCCTGGGGATGCTTCAGAGATTTCTGTCCTGCTGTGAGACCTCTGATACATCACCAGGTACCAGGACAGTGGGAGGAGCCTTTGAGGACCCAGCTGCTGTTACAGATTAAGCAAGGGTGAGCTAGTCACAGTGCCTGGGATAGGTTCAGTGCCAGCACTATGTGTTGTGACAGTGGCTTCAGCTGCATATCAAGGAGAACCTCTGAGTCTCTGCAGAAATGTCTTCTGCAACACAGGTCCACAGGCAGGGAAAAATGTTTACACCCTTCCCACGAAGTAAATTTCTGCATCTGAAATGCTGTATCCATACACTGAGCTCTCCTGGGTATTCCATGACACCTCTCAGGGGGTATTTGGACACCTCCTTTGCCCTCCCCCAATACTGGTCCTCCCCAGTGCTTCTAAGAGAAGACTCCTCTTGTAAGCCCTGCTCATATCTCCTTTATCCTCTTGGTGAGCTGCCTTTGCCAGCTGCTGAGGTGGGCAACTGGAAAGAAATTCCAGTGGCATCCAGGTGCCAAATGCCCAGAATGGGTTGTTGCAGGCCCGCTTAGCCGATTTGTGGCCAAACCACACCAATTCTGCATCTGCCAGTCAAAGCTCTGTAACGAGCATTACAGCTGCCTGCCATCGGCTTCCCTGGGTGGAATGACGGGACACGCATTTCCAGTTACAATGGATGGGGAGGGTGAGGGAATGAGAATCACACCCTGGTTTCTGAATCTACAACAAGACTCCCAGGCCAGTCTACCAGTGCCGCCTTAGATTTGACGGGAACTCGAAAACTTTGCCAAATGTTGGAGACTGGCTTGAAATGCTAAAGACAGTATTTAAAACCCATGGAAATTCTAAAACAAGGATGTTATTAAAGTGGAATTAAATTCAAAAGAGTTGCTAATATCTTCAAGAAAAGGGAGAATAAGAACATTCGGGTTTTAAACAGTATTAGAGTATTAGCTGAAATCTAGAAATAAGGTTCATCTGTAAAACTTTGTGTCTGAGAAGGTTTTGATTCACAGATGAGATGCTAGCTTGATTTCAGGCATCTCATAACACATCTCCATCCCGGAACTGGGAGGGCAGGGTGGTGTGTGTGCAACATAGGCTGTCACAGTGGATCAGCTTGAAACTTGCTCTCAACCTTTGGCATGTGTGACCAGGTGCTTGTGAAATGTGTTTTTGCCCCATTTTCCCAATAGTGGAACGATTGTTTTGGAATACATAACCTGTGGCCTCTTGTCTGAAATCCCATCCCCACTGCCTGCTGCAGCCAACATGGTAGTGAGTACCTGTCAGTCAGGGATTGCACATTAATATAAATAGCAATAACCACCAAAACTGCAAGAGCCAGGATTAAAAACCAACATAAATAACTTTTGGAAAGAGTATGAATCCTTGTACTTCGAAGGAAAGACCAAATTCAAGTGAGAATAGGAAACTTGCAAGATGAAAAGTGCTCCATTTTGAACGGTGAGTTGCTAACCATTGCTAAACTTTGTTATTGCCTAGCTGTTTTCTAAACCATAGGCGTGGAAGGCATAGAGAAACTAATTTTTAAATCTTAAATTATAACAATTTTTAAAACATAGGTTTTCCTACTTCTCACTACTTTCTGAATGTGAGTTAGTTATGAATGTTTCTATGGTTATCAAAGACTTACTTTATTTTTTTTTTTTTTTAACACTAATGTAGTGATAAAATTAGAAACTTTAGCAGGATAGAGTTGCCTTCTAGGCTTGCATAGAGGCTGATGGCCTGACATACAGGTCTGGTCCTTGGTCATGATTGTGTTTATAAGGCCCAGTGGAGAGTGGCTGTTGGTCCCAGCATAATGCCATGGCAGCAGGTCAAGAGAAGGGGATATCCCTTCAGCACTTGTGAGGGCACGTCTGCAATACCATGTTCAGTTTGGGTCCCACAGTAAAAAAGATGCTGACAAATTGGAGCAAGTCCAGCAGAGGCCAACAAGGTGGTTGTGGAGCTGGAGCCCAGGACAAATGGGGAGAGAATGAGGGTGGTGGGACAGGGACCAGAGAGCTGGGAGGGTTTTAATCTTTGGAGATATTCAGCACTTGACGTTTTTCTCTGATTTCTCACAGATGGTTAGAGCTCCAACATGTCTTTCCTGATGTACACGGCTGTGGGCATTGGGGCAACCAGGCTGCAAGTCGCTGAACGGCATGGCTAGCAGAGACTCAGTTAAAGCCTGGACCAGAGCCATGGAACTCAATGGAGTTAACTTCTGACGTTTGGTGCTCCACACCTTACACGTGAATCTGGAGACACCTGGCAGCTGAAAAAGCTGTGAAGAGCCAGACAGAAACCATTTCAGCACTGGGTAGAGCTCTCTGCCAGAGCCTGTGAGGGGGACAAGAGTTGTCACGTGTAGATAGTAACAAAGTTTTTGATGGGGCTGTTGAAATTTGTGTATGCACCAACAATTTTTTGCATCTGAAGTATCCCTGTTGTAAAGCTGCCTGGCTCCACTGGGAAGCTGCGGAGCAGAGAGAGACGGTCTTATTTATCTTTTCTGTATTCATTGCCGACTACATAAGGATGCAAGAGACTCACTTGCTGGTGGTCACGGGGGACTAAGGTATCGTTTTATATGTAAGACTAAGATATAGTTCTCCCTCTGCCTGGGGGAGGCTAGAGATGGGAGGAAAACAAAGCAGCCCCAAGGCTCATCTAAAATACTCAATGAAGTGGTTCACCTCTGGCTTAGGAGATCAGTACCTGGAGGCAAACAGGCAGTGTAAGGTCATGTCTGCATCCCATGGCTGTCTTCTAACCGGTTGGAAGTCTTTCCTGGTGAATATCACTGGCAAATGTTCTTGTCATTAAATATATTTGTTAGCACACGGATGATTCTGAAACTAAACTATAATTATTGGTGGAGCTGGCAGTGGTGCCTATAATTAAGGTTGCCAGACATTTCCCATTAAAAGATTCTGTTTTCCAATGCTATATCCTTGCCAACATGTAACTGTTCAGGCTGAAATTTTCAGTTGCAGGCCGTTGGCTTGGGCTGGTCTTTGTGTGTATGAATACGCGCATGTGTGTGTGAGAAAGCAGGAGTGAAATATAGTTTAACCAGATCCAAGAGTGTGATACAGGAAAAAGGCATTGTTTTATAGCTCTTTAAGGGGAAAAAATTCCAACACCCACATTGTTGAGAAAGTCTGGCACTTTCACACTTTATTTTTATTTTCACAGGGACTTGAAATTTGGTGACAGATCCAGGCTTTTTTTCTTCTTCAGACCCCCCTTCCTAGTTTTGGCCAAGTTGGATGGCTCTGCAGATCTGCTGTCAAGATGAGAAGAAGAGAAAGTTTGTCCTGAAGTTTGTCTAGAGCTTGTGCAGCCCAGAGCTTCAGGAAGGAAGAAGATTTCCTACTTCCCAGATCAGGTTAGCAGCCTGTTATGTGGTTTGGCCCCGGCATAACAAGAATTCAGCTTGGATTTCCTATACCCTACATGTTTCTCCAGCTGGTTCACACAATAGGGAGGCAATCACACCTGCACTGATTGCGTGGGGATACTGCCTTTCTGCCATGATGGTCAGAGGTAGAAGTGGAATGCAGAATAGATCATACAAGGAGATGGATGGGGAAAGGGTGACTGTCTATACAGTGAGGTGGGTAAATCCTTGGAAGGTCTTACAGCTTCCATTCTACTCATCCGGACTGGAGAGTTTGCAGGAACAAGCCATAGCCCCGTGTGCCCACATCTCCTCCTCACCTGAGATCAGAGGTGGGTTGAGGCAAGAGTCCTGAGAGTAAGAACTACTTTGGGCTCCAACACTTCCAGTTAAAGCTGGGGAAATCTTCCGTCTGAGCCCACTGACTTTCTTTGTCAAATTTAAATTGTCAGTAAAGATAACACTGGAGAGAAATTTCAAGCAGCACTGTTTACAGTTCCTATCCCCAGTTCCTATCTCAGATATTTCAGAGAGAAGTTCATGAATGAAAATGGTGGTGTACATTTGATTACAATAGGCTACTCATTCCAGACACAGTACTATTGTAAACAAAAATATTCAAATTTTGGAAACGGCAGTCTATGTACCTTTGCAGGTCAAGCCTCGCAGCCTTTCTTAGAAAAGATGCTGAGAAAAAGCAATTTGCCTTTAATGAGTCAGGATACCAATCTCAGTCAAGATACAATAAACCAGGCAATTTGAAGCGGGCTAAAGAAAAATTGCAAAGTGACTTTATAACCGAATTTGCTAGTTATGTTTCCATAATTACTTACAAGTAAAACATCTGATATTGCAATGCATTTGTCTCACTTGTTTTCCTAATTGCACTGATGTCAGCAGTTATTCCTAGCTATGGGAGCCCTGAAAGGAGCCAGTGCCTAAGAACTTCTCCCATCCTCCTCCACTTGAAGTACCTTCCCTCCTTCATCTTGAAAAGCAACTTCACTTTTATACAGAAACCTGTAGAATTGAGCTGAATAATGTGCAGCTGAAACTGGTGCCTGATCTAACTGGCATTTCTTTTGACAGTGTGGTAAGTTACTGAGCTTGCTCAGGTGACGGGGGAAGAAACAGTAGAAGTCAGATCTTGTTTCTTGATGA